>NC_089724.1:5490000-5813750 GCF_035083965.1 Branchiostoma lanceolatum | reverse complement strand
AAATACATGCTGTAAAGTCCAAAAGAAAGTATAGAAAACAGATACTAATGTCGTAGAATGCCAACGTCAATTCCAAAGTCAAAAAAGAAGTTTTGAAAGAACAAAGATTAAAGATTTATTTTCTGGTATACCATACTGTTTAGTTTCGTTCAAATCAACATGCCCTAATCGAAGAGAGCGTAGATTACATAATGAACACCGTGGACATACGTGAGCTTGCCGTAGTCAATGGAGCCTCCTCGAACCAGGAGGGGCCCTGTCACTGCCTCGGCGATCTCGTGGATGTCCGAGTAGATGAGATCTTCGCACATCGCCATGATGAGGGGCTTTGCAGTCGGAAAGTCGTTGATCTTCTTCAGATCTGGGTTGGTCCAAAAGGAACCCAGGCACATGGTGCTGTCAGCTTTCACGGCCTGAACACGGGTTGCTAAGAAACGGAAGAGATAAACTTTACCGAAGACATATATACAGTAGGTAGACTACCATTTTTTCTATTTTTCTCTTACAACTTTACTTATATCAAGAATTTTAAGAATGAATAAGAAAAAAAGATTGAATATTTTTTCCAAGGAAATTCTCATAACAGGAAACACATTCTTACTTTTCTTAAGTTGAGAAACTATTTCTCAAAAAGATTTTCACTATCAAGAATTTCTAGAAATTCTTGTCTAGCAAGAGTATTTTCTTGGCATGTTTAAGAGAGACTTTTTCTCTTCCAGTTAATTTCTTGAATAATCTTACTTCAAGAAAATTTTGTAAGAAAAATTACTTAAGAAAAAGTTCTCAATTCGTGGACAAAATGTTTTTCTTAAACACAGAAAGTATTCTTCTTTTAAGTGTGTGTGTAAGAAGAAACAAGAAAAATAAGAAAAGGCATTTTTGGTAGTGTAGGGAATTATTGTAAAGAGGAAGCCCAACACAAAAACGACTGTGATTGTTACAGCTGGCGCTGCTGTCCACTAGAGTTGATGTTTAAGAGAACACATACCTCTTGGAGTGTCCACATCCTTTGCCAATCGAACCATGTACCAAGCGATCCGATAGAGGACGGACCAGCTGGGCTCGTGTTGTGTAGTTCTCTTGAAGCTGAGCCTCCTCCTTTCGGTCTCAATTCGGTGGACCCGACATTCAGCCAGAAGCTGGAAGCAGACCAGACCACCCGGGGTTGTCCGAGTCTGCAATGGAAGCAGTTTCGTGAGCTTGACTTTGATGTTTAAAACCTGAATCTAAACTTGAACATTCCGTAGGTAGGAGATTCAACATGATTTGGAGGCAAACGTTAAACACCAAATCCACACCTTTATCGAGTTGAGAGAGTAAAAACCTATACTGCAATACGTATACAGGCTTATATGGTAGGAGCACTCAACTGACGCCTTGTTATGGTGCATGACCCCGAGCTGACCCCTGGAAATTCAAAATGGCCGCCTTAACTGACAGAGGTCTATTAAGATATGTTCTACCAAAAAAATGGGCCAAAGTTGAACAAGTTGATCAATTGAACTTTACAGATTCGCTTCCGGACAATGTTCTACAGTATCACACAAGACTAGCATCGAAATAGCAGATGCGCGGGAAGTAGTTTGTTATAAGAAGTGGCCGACTCACCAACACAGACAGAAAGATGAGTGCCAGCTCTTCGTCGTAACTGGTGACGCTGTTGACGAACTTAGTCACCTTCTTCATCAACTTGTCCGTCAAGGGGTCCTGCTTTTTAGCCTCTTCCTCGATAAACGTTAAGAATTTTGACAGTTTTGTCAACAGTGCCTTCGACTTTTTTTCGTCAGAGTCGATGAGCCGTGAAATCGCTTCCAAAGCAAAGAAGACAGCTGATGTCAGCGCATGCGTATCGCCTCTGATTGTTTTTAGGTCTTCGCGCACGCGCGTGAGTGGTTGCCGAAAGCGATCGCTTGAGGGGCTCAAAGTCGCCTTGCAGCAGTGAAGGTTGATGCAAGACAGTAAGAGAGCATATGCCTTAACTCTCAGCTCTTGCTCGATCTGATCCTGTTGTTCAAATCTACGAGCGTCTAAACTACTGCGAAAGATTTCTTCGTGTGTCAGAAGCTTTTCTGCTGTTTCGTTCTTGATAGGGTCAGACAGAACAAGCTCTATCAGAAGTTTCAGACTAGCTTTTGCGATTGACGGGATCTTATCTTGGCTGCTCATCTCCGTCAGGATACGCCTGCACTCCGGAAATCTCTTAAGGGAATCGCGCCTCATGTTCAAGAGAAATTTTGGTAAGTATTCTTTCCGTACACGGTGTTCGACAGAATAGCGAACGGACCCTGTGGTTGAGGACAGGGCGTTGATGAATCCGGTGACATCGTTACTAAAGGTCTCATAAGACCATCGGTCGTTGGATTCTGAAAAAAAAATAATGAAAGAATGTCCCGAAAGTCTTTATTTTAAATATATACAGCGCTGGCTGGACACTTCGCCCGACCTACCGAGCTGATAGAGAGCCAGCCAACTTATCCTATGGGAGCCAACAGAGGGAAGGAGGAAAAAAGGGCAGAAAACGCTTCATGAACAACTTAAAAAGGGATGCTACGCTCAGTAGCATCACCACAGCAGAGCTTCGCTCTCTGATGGAGGACATGGCCGAGTGGAGAAGAGGAGCCCATTGTTCCCCGTATTGGCATCGCTAGATTCACTAGATTCAAGGTTGATATATGTGTAGTAACGTTTACCGTATGATCAAAAAAGCTAAATGACGCTAGCAACATTTTGGATGAATGTACAGCACAACAATGCACTTACCTTGTGCAAGTATTTCCTGGGCAGCTCCTACGTTAACATATGGCTGTCCACCTTCAAAATTCATCACGGTGTTCCCCACACCAACGATGTCAACTGTGAGGACAGAAGGGCATAGCTCAGAATGCAAAAGTGGTTCCAAACAAACTACATGTCACACACACACCTAACAAACACACACTCACAAACAAACAAACAAACAAACAAACACACACACACACGGACGCTACTCATAACATAACCTTTTGACGAAGGTGAAAAAGCGCAAAGCGGTGAACCCTACCACCCAGAATACGCGCGTAAGTCGTATAATGCAATACATAGCAAGATTTCTGAGACCTCATATATCCATGAAATACATATGATGTATATTAGGCCCTCATTTGCATAATCCATATTCAACCATGTTCAGCGTCACATAACTTCCAAATGCCACAAGTATGAAATTCTAGTTATCTACCAATATGGAATTACAGTATTTTTCCCATTATTCATGCAAGTTAGTTCTTCATTTGCATTACTTTTGACTATCAATGTCCCTTTATTTCTCAGTTCCTTATGTTGCATTTTTGAACCGTCTTACCATTTAATGGAATGGGGTTATACAATGTCCCCATTCGTTATGCAAATTAGATTTTGATTTGCATTATTACCATTTCATTACAAGTAACACTTAAGCTATCCACATATTAAAAACTTGTGTACAGGTTTGGTTGTATATCCCTTTGTGGTTTGACCACAAGCTGTCGGGCTCCTTGGGAATATTTGACCCAGTTTCGCAACCAACAGGTGTGCCACAACATGCATGAGTCCTATAATGGACAACACTGCAAATATATATTTCCTCATTAGGCCACAGCAAGGAAATTTTATGGATGACATCAGCGCGCGCATTGATTTTCGCCTTTTTTTACCCTTCGGCAATGGTCAATATGCCGAAAATGGGGCCGCAACATGTCACAAATGTCTGTCAGTTCCACCGCAAAAACATTCTAGATGCAAAAAATGGCACTTGCACATGTAGGAATGGTGAAAAATCCTTACAAATGTGTTGTACACATATTGTATATGCAAGCTGTAATAAGATTGCCCCTCATCACCAAATTACAGGAAGACACAGTGCAGCCCTAATACCAAACGTAGTCTGCCAATCCTGTGCCATTATTATCAATAACGTGTAATCCGATGTGTTATTCTTGAATGAAGTGAACTACTAACAAATCCGATAAGAGATTCCGTGGAAGTAACTACAGTCATGCGGTTTGATTGGACCAATGTTAAGCTGTCTGGCTGACAGACAGTCAGGACATCAATATAGCGGAGAGAATTTCAGTTGAGACAAAGTGAGCAGAGCCAGCATTGTGTAGTTACAGTCAGTCTGCCTCATGACTCAGGAGATTCCCGTGCCCAGTGTACGGGAAACCTCTCTGCGTTCTTGATGCAAACCTGGATCTAACATTATAATGATTGTAATGTTGACATGATTGTTAGTTACTGTTTTATTGAATACCTGTTGGTTGTAATACCATGTTTTATCGCTTCAATTCTACTAACATCTTTATGGTATTCAAGTTTGAAAATGTAGATATCTGGGTTTTTTGCCCGCCTTGTTTTTTTTTCGCCCGCGCGCACTACATTTGGAGTCTGCAGAAGATGACATCCCAAATTTTCTTTTTTAATGGATATAATAAACACCACCACCCAGAATACGTGCGTAACCGTATAAGGCAATACATCATACGATCGCATGAGGGCTACAAGTTGCAGGGTTCCAGGCACCGTAGTCATAGGGTGCTGGGAAAGAGAACATGTATTGACTAAATTGTAGCAAATGTCTAAGAGTGTCTAAATGTAAGTTTTGGCCATTAAACGAATTTCTGATCGACGTATCCTCACGCGTATGTTATGTCACAGAACTAGAAGCTATGTTTACAGTTCAGGGTGTGGCGAACGCGCTGACAATGCATGGATGACGTCACCCGGAAGTTCCAAAGTCTACTTTCTATTTACAGATTCAATTTTTGTTGTCATGTTTAACCAGGGTAACCAAACTCAGTGGTGTGACTATTTTTTTACAGGGGGGGGGGGGCTATATCATATCTGGCCTCCGTCGGTCAGTATTGACCATGGTAAAATCCTAATTCACAACAGCCCTACAGCATCGACTATGGCTAAACAGCCCTATACGAGAATGGCAGTCTCTGCCACAAAAATCACATCTGTAAGCTGACTCAGTTCTGTTGCAAAGCTCTTTTCTGCGGATCCGGGGGGGCTGGCTGGCTAACAAATAACACAAAGAAGCATACAGGTACGCACTGGTAGAAACAAACAAACAAACAAACAAACAAACATAGAAGTTCAACTTAAAATAATGAAAAAAAGTTATTGTCCAGTCTGTTCCGGTAGGTCGTCATGGTCGATTGTCGGCCTTTCTACTTACTACCACCACGAGAGCGAAGTAATTCAAACCAACCCCGTACAAATATTCTCCGACGTGCGCTGGTGAACTGGGCGGGCGGGCAACGCTCCCAGCACCGTAGGGATATGAGGAGCTCCCGATGGTTCGGTTACCAGGCTATTCTATGTCAAGTCCGCTCGCCAGACGACATCTGGGTAAAACGTTAACCTGTAAAGTCGGAATCTCTAGCACTTCATTTTTCAAAAAATGTATTAATCATATTGTTATGCAATCACTTGACTGGTTAAATTCGAAGTAAAGTTAACTTGACAATGCACAGCCAAAATTCACTGTCCAATATTTGCACAGTCACAATAACATACCTGCACTAGTTATAAAACTTGCAAATGCAATGTTCCAAATATCGTATATACAGGAAGTACATCAAGACGTTGCAAACCAAGTGCACAAACTTACCCCTGTTCCGTACGGCCGGTAAGGGGGGCGGACGCCGGTCTACCCTCTGAGCTCGCCCTCGGTGAGCCATGGTTGTAGTCACCGTATATTTACTTATCCGTGCCTGGAAAGCTATAAAAGCATTCTACACTGCTACAACAAGTCGCCTCGAGTTAGTCTGACACTGACAGTACTAAATGAGAGTGGGGGAAGGAAGTAAATCGTCGGCGGCAGTGTTCTCAGCGCAGGTGTGCTACAGCAGGTGCGCCGGATCAGCGGGATAGTTTAAGAAAGAGGAAGACTTCCTTGTCTAAGTCTTGTGACAATGTTTGCCGTGGGAAAACACCTAGAAGACTTGGGAGGGGAATTCCTTGAGGGTGTGGGCTGCCTGACCTACAGGACGTTCGCTGTTCTGTTCGCAGCCTCGCAAAATTTGCCTGTTTAATACCATCGTTATGATTATCGTTCTTTGTCATTTGTGGGCCAGCAATGACTGTTGGAAGTTTAGGGTGTCGCAAGAAGGTCAAAATAGAAGGGAAAAGTCAGGTATGAGAGTTCTGGCGCTACACATTCCAGCAGGTGCACAAAGGTCACAGCACAAGTTGTTGTTCAACAGGTAGTTGTTTGAGGTAACCTGATTGGTCAGTTATTTTAGGAGGGCCTGTAACATCGGGTTTTCCCAACACCGGAAAAACTACAACTCAGTAAAAAAAGACACACGTCATGCTAACACTATACTCATAAACAACATGACAATTATGTGCTGACTCATACTCTGCATAGTCGACGGTACACCCTGGGCACTAGTGACATTCAGTGTACCATCCAAAGGTCACGTTACATGCAAATTCTGTTTTTCAATTCGAGCAGGGCTGACTGCACGGATTTCATACATTTGACTGAGCACGAATGGTGCCCAGTTCTGGTTCGTAGCACTAGAGTCTTCTAAAGTTTAAGGTCTACTATGTGATGTGTGTCTAGTGGATTCAATTCGTTCGAGAACTACATCTTAAAATCCACATAAAACACAAATGTCATAAACAGGAACATTTATCACAAGTTTGTGTAAGGAATAGCCGAATTATCTTTGCATCAGAATGTGACAGACATTGCCTGTTGGAACACGTGGACTGTCACGGTATTTTGTTCTGTTTATGTGTGTTTCTGTGTGTTTGTGTCTGTGCACGTGCACGTGCATGTGTGTGTGTGTTTGTGTGTATGTGTCTCTGTGTGTGCGCGTGCGTGTGAGAGAAAAAAAAACGGATTACAAGCTCCCCTCCCAATATCTGCTTGGAGATTGGGCTCGGTAGTGCCCCGCCACCTAGTAACTCGCCTGAGAATTGCAATACTGACCAGGAACAGCCAAGCCATGAACTAGACCACTGATGTCAGCATTGAACGAAACACTTAGCACTGGGCTACACCATGACACCTGAAGATGAGATGCGTGTTGAAAAGCAACGTTAACTCTTGAATCTATAACAACAGTAACTACAGTGCCTTCGTTCTAAATTAGATACATGCAGACACTGTGAAGTTAATAGTAGATTTATTACTGTTTTTTTCGGCAAGCAATATATTCAGTACGCACAAGAACCTTGGCAGATGACACAACCTTACCAATCACATAATCCCCCAGATAATCGACAATAATGGACCGGTCCAAAAGGGGAATATGTGACAACAGGTGCCTCCAGATGTCACCCCGCCCCCGAGTGTTGCCTTCCGACTCTGCGACCGAGCTGAATCTAAAACCCGCTCGGAGACCCAAGACCCGGATTGAATGGCACGAGTAATTGAAAAAAATATTAAAACTGGTTGTCGAGGGCCTTGGGTAATTAAGACGGCTTCTGGCGTTTGACGGAAGACAGGCTGCTGAAGGAACTATGGCTAGCCTTGTGTTACCCTGGGAACCAGACTTGGATCGGGTGGTTCAGCCAGTTCCTTCGGCGGCCCAAGGCAGCAAGCCCGCCGATATAAATAAGCTCTACGGCGGAGTAAACCTTTGTTTTGAGAAAAGGGACGGTCAACCTCCCCGGGCTACAACTCATTAAGATCGGCGGGCTTACTGCCTTGGTTCGCCGAAGGAACTGGCAGAACGGTCCGTTCTCAGTCTGGTTCCCAGGGTAGTCTTGTACGGGGCAGAAGAGTGATGGGGACAGATGGGGTTCGCTGCAAGTTCCTTCTGATCAATATCCGACAAGAGCTTATAATCTTATCAAGTGAAATGCATTTGTATTAGTATATTGATCATGATGACCTATTTGGTAGAAGTCCCCACTGCACTGTCATCGCCAAACTGTCATCATGATCAAAACTGGCGTGTCAAATGAAACAATGTTTACGTCAACACCACTGGAAACCATTTTCAATCACGTCTTCCGTCTAGAACATTTATCTATACGATGAACGTGTGTGACTCGAGCCAAGTATAACTTTTCTTTCAAAAGAAATACAGAAGAAATACGACAAACACACTAGGGCATTTGTTTTACCTAACAGATCGCTTATCGGAGCGGGGGTGTCGGAGTAAATCAGGCTTGAAAAGACTCTTCAGGACTTAATAGACAAATAAACAAATAAGACCGTGTTAATAGTGAGAAGGACTTCATGGATTAGAAAAAATAAGCAAACGTTCACTTATTTTTCTGTCAAGTTCCGACGTTTCTTATCTGAAAGGAAACCCAAGCAATGCTAGGGCCCCAAAATTGGATTTTGAAAATGAATTAATTTAGTCATTTCTATACATGATATGTTAAAACAACACTATCACAATGTATATATATAGCGACATCCATGATGCAAAAATATGACGTCGGTGTGATGTGAGAACTCACTGAAAATCGTCGCGGGGGTTTTGTAGGCTCGCGTTTAAGGAGATCATTGTACGGCTCGTTTTTGCGCGGTTTTAAAATGCTCAAAGTGTGAAGTAATAATTATTACGTAAATGTGTTAAACAGTGTTAGTACCTGTCGCTACCATAAAGATTTCAGCATTTGTTCTATTTCCATTTTTTTGGCACTAATATTACTTTGGTTGCCTTAAAATGCGAGTCAGGATACTCCCGTTTAGTGCCCTCTACCAGCGTCCTGCACTGTAAACTGACTGCTGTCCTGCACTCAAGTGACTGTGAGAAGAGTGGTATAGATTAGATTAACCCACTTGAATCATAAGAAATGACCTTGGTGGCGCTCACAAACCTTTTAAGATGGAATAAATAGTTTTCCCCTCACAACAAAGCGCCCGACAAAGCAAAGCTCCTTTAAATTTAGTAGAGTTTTCCAGACTGTGATTCTCCGCAGACCACGGCACAAGATGTGGAGATAGGAGACCGGCGGCAGAACTGACACGGTGTTTACAGAACCGTGAAGTGGTCTTGGTCGTCCCACGCGATGTGGTAGCCTCCATAGCAGGCTCTCTGGGCCCTTTTTTGGGGCTTATGATTTACAGTTTTGCTGATGACTTCATTTTGCACTGGGTTGTTTGTGCAGCCAGCCCGTACCCATTTGGGCTACGGGCCAGATAAAGGTTACGGTCTGGCTGCACAAACAACCCAGTACGAAAAGAAGTCATCAGCAAAAGTGTATTATAAGCCCCAAGAAAGCCCCAGAGAGTCTGCTATGGAGGCTAGCGATGTGGGAGGTTATAGGAAGTGCATGTTTGGACCACTTATGTCATGTATGTGTGGCCATAGGATGTACGGGTAGGACTGGTATGATATGATAAAACTTTAAGGTTTGTGCATTATACACACATTTTAATGTATTTCAAACGGCCAAAGGGATGGGCGAACGTAACATGCAACATTTCTGATGTAAAATGACTAAACAAATATATGTGACCATTGGAGATAGGACTGGTATGATATGATAAAAACTTGGGGGTTGTGCATTTTACACAAATTGTAATGTATTTTCAGCGGCTATAGGGATGGGTGAACCGTCAGTATTCAACATTTTTGATGCAAAATGACTTAACAAATCCATATCTGTGACCATAGGAGATAGGACTGGTATGATATGATATGATAAAAACTTGGGGGTTGTGCATTTTACACAAATTGTAATGTATTTTCAGCGGCTATAGGGATGGGAGAATGTGGTATCCAACATTTCTGATGCAAAACGACTAAACTTATCCATTTATCCATATACCGCATATCATCATAATCCATCCAGAGGTTCTTGAGTTATGCTTATTACAAATATCCGGAAACACAAACATAAACACACACAGACAGACAGACAGACAGGGCTAAGCAATATCTTCATTTTTCATGGAGACAAAAATATGGACGGCCCTTATAAAGCACAAACGTCTTCCGCAACGTTCCCCTCGTACTGTTGAGCCTACTTTCCGGTAGGATTTACAAGCTTAGGATTTACACTTCATAAAATGCCCAGGGGACTGCCTTATCACGTACTGGTGAAGAGTCCTTAAAAATCCTAGATACATGTATCTGGATAATGCTCTCTCCTGAGCCTAAACGTTACTGCTTATGAAAGATAACAGGTTTTTTACTCAAGCAACTTCATAGATTTGCAAACCGTCAGACTTCTCAGACAGCATCCGCTGTCAGTTTCGTCAACGGCTGATACTGTCTATCTTCGAACATATTTCAGAGGATTAGTTTTCCTATTACCAGGACTACAAATCAAACGAGGGAGGTAGTGATACGTATCGTTGCAATACGCAGTGCTCGGAATAGCCACAGCTACATGCATAGACATACATAGCATGCAGTGATTGTACTTTGTACGTCTTTTTCTGATCCGGGAATTCTAAGTCAACTAGAATGGCAACATTTTCGGGAAAATGCAGAATATTCCCCTCCCATTACCTACACCTCAAATATGAAAATCCTTAGCATTGACTGTAAGGATTTTACGAAGTTTCTGCATAAATTATGCAAATGAGGTCGGCATTAGCATAATTTATGGCCAGGTGTGTTCGCCTTTCCTAAAGGTACCCACATCTCAAATATGACATCCGTAGCTTTTATGGTTAGGGATATGCATAAATTATGCATAATGAACTCATTAGCATAATTTATGGCCAGGTTTTCTGACATTTCCTAAAGGTACCTGCATCTCATCCGTAGCCTTTACAGTAAGGGAAAAAAAGTTTATGCATAAATTATGCAAATGACGCCCGCATTAGCATAATTTATATACAGGTGTGTTCACCTCTCCTAAAGGTACCTACATCTGAAATATGGCATCCGTAGCCTTTACGGTAAGGGATATACATAAATTATGCAAACGAGGCCCTCATTAGCATAATTTATGGCCAGGTTTTGTGACCCTTCCTAATGGTACCTACATCTCAAATATGACATCCGTAGCTTTCACAGTAAGGGAAATACACGTTTATGCATAAATTATGCAAATGAGGTCCGCATTAGCATAATTTATGTACAGGTGTGTTCACCTCTCCCAAAGGTACCTACATCTGAAATATGGCATCCGTAGCCTTTACGGTAAGGGATATACATAAATTATGCAAATGAGGTCCTCATTAGCATAATTTATGTCCAGGTGTGTTCACCTTTCCTAAAGATACCTACATCTCAAATATGACATCTGTAGCTTTAACGGTAAGGGAAATACAAGTTTCTGCATAAATTATGCAAATGAGGTCCTCATTAGCATAATTCATGACCAGGTGTGTTTACCTTTCCTAAATTTATCTACATCTCAAATATGACATCTGCAGCTTTTACTGTAAACGCAATACAAGTTTTTGCATAAATTATGCAAATGATGTCCTCATTAGCATAATTTATTGTCAGGTGTATTCACCTTTCCTATAGGTACCTACATCTCAAATATAACATCCGTACATTGTTATATAAGGTACATATAACTTGCTGCAATACCATTAGTACAGCTACCACCGCACATCTACTTGGTTTTTGGCAGAAGAAAGAAGAAGAAGAAGAAGAAGAAGAAGAAGAAGAAGAAGAAGAACAGGCAAGCAAAAACAGTATATCCCCCTTCCCACTGGAAGGGGAATATAATGACCGACGCAGGGTTAGTCCATTTATACAGTTAGGGAGGTAACAGGGTTTTCTTTTCATCTCCTCAGTCCTCACCCTACTATAAGGAATATTAATTTAGAAGAGGAAACTGTTGACACCAGCTTATGTGAAATATGCGACCATATTTTATGAAACGGATGGGACATGGTTTTGACAAAGATTTGTGGTTAAATTAAAAGAATGGACGCCATTGGTTACAATCAAACACGTCATCTCATTTATTCATCCATTCATGGGATGAATGAATCTTAATGATCGCATCAGGTTGTTTTAAAGGATTCCACCGTCATTGTTCGGCATCTATTATTTTCACTCGGAAGAGTCGCTTTGATCTCCAAATATATACCTGGAATATCTCCATAACGGTTCAGCACGGGAAGCGATTCAGGCTAGTTTCAAGGACATTCAAAGATATTCAAAACGCTAAAATTCCCAACCGAATTGCTCCGTGTTTCGGTTAGAAACAACAATATATCAATTGACCAGGAGACGTGCGTTTCTCGATTTTATCGTCGTTTAAGAGGCATTTGATGTTGACAAGCGCTCTCCGCGAGGAGTTGACCAGCAACACGCTGTAATAGCGCGTTATCAGCGGACAACAGTCGTCTGGTCTTTGCCTCACTGATAAGACACAGCGCCTGTCCCGCTATGTGGACGCGTCGTCCTTCTCTCCTCTTACTTCGCGCAGCGGTGTTTTTCAGCGTGGCGAAAGTACGATGTAACGGTTTCGTACAGCTCGACAAGTTCATCGAAGAAGTCATGGCCTGTAAGGGCATCCCCGGAATGGCTCTGGCCGTGGTGTACGGCTCGGACACCGAGGCGCGCTCGTACGGTCTTCGGGACGTGCGGCACGCCTTGCCCGTGGACAGACACACCCTGTTTCCGATCGGATCGCTCACGAAGGCGTTCACTAGCACGCTTGCCGCTCATGTTCTCGGTGACGACAGAGACGATGATATTGACTGGGACACCCCAGTCAGGAAACTTCTCGGGGATTCCTTCGAAATGCCGGACAGGTTTCGAACCCATGGCCTCTGTCTTCGAGACATCTTGGCTCACAAGGTCGGACTGGAAGAATACACACCGTTTCAGTTGATGGGGCTGAACCTAACTGGTGAACAGCTAGAAAGGTAGGATTTTCAAAGCATCATAACTATGTGACCTGAAGACAAGTTCAAAAATATAAATGCCCTCGTTTTGGGGCTAATCTGGAGTGTCCAGTCTTTTAAAACAGGTGCAGTCGTTTTTAAAAAGGTGCCAGAATTTTCACAGTGTCATTGCAGTTTTAACATACTCTAAACCCTATCCTATCAATTTATTTAGCAATGTATGTTGCAGTCAATCTAAGGGTACATTCAAGTTTCTCTGTACATCTCGTTCCACTATATGATTATTACATAGCCTACATGTGGACCGTATTCGTGACTGCTATGTCCCAGCTGAAGAAGCTATTTAACTGATATTATATCTAAAGCAACAAGCTATCCAAGGGATCCCAGCAACACAATATTTATATCGTTTGTGTCAGTTTTGTGACAGTGTTGCTGTGTTCATGTACTATGTATATCAGACGCAATCTTTCACGAAAATTTATCTGGTGTCCTTCCAAGTATTCCCCTCTCCGTCGATGGCTGCGATATTTCAGTGTCAGGACTCGACTGCTTCCCTCCCGCAGGGCGAAATTGAATTCGCGGGGCGGATTTCCTGATCACGCCTCCCCTTACAGCGGGATCAGTCCGCTAATGTGGACCATGTGTTGGACGGGAAACACTGGGGGATAGTCTTACACCTCGTCCCGCCGTCACTCAACGCACTGGCTCGATTTGAAACGTTCCTCTCTTTCTGATCGGGGTGTCGAAATGCCCCACGTTCCACGGTGATGTTTATTTTCTTCGCGACCAGGGATGTTGTATTAACCTCGTGGTCAATTCCTGTAGCCTCTACCAGGCTCCAGGTCGCTGGAAAGATAGTAGAAATTTGCCAAATAGACAGATAACATGCCAGAGGAGTTAGCTGGCCAGGGAGTACAGTTTGCATGTTATCTGTCTATTTGGCAAATTTCTACTATCTTTCCAGCGACCTGGAGCCTGGTAGAGGCTAAACTCCTGGTCACACGTAGGGGAAGTACAATGTATTAAAGCTTGGTAGGGGTGTCCAGAAAATAACATCCCCTATGCTCTACAAGGCCAGTGTTTTCACCCACGTGACTATGACGTCAGCATTGCCCGCCATGTTGGATGGTTAACCCTGTTTGGCTTGTTTAATAGTTGTAGTGCCTATTGGTACGTATATACATAGGTCAGCAAGTTTTCTAGCTGTATGTCGTTACAGAGGAGGTTGCTAGCTCTTTCCCTTTAACGCGGTCCGTCCTTCCATGTTACATGTACTTGCAATCAACGTTAGCCTACGGGCAAGAACTTGCAATAAACTTATCTTATATTATCAATACAGTATGCTGCTATGTAATGATGAAATCTATAGAAAATGGCGAATGCCAATCTCTTCTCTTCTTTTTTCCAAGTCGCCTGCGGCACTTTGACGAGCGCCTGCCGTTCCGCTCAGAGTTCTCCTACAGTAACCTGATGTACGGTCTGGCCGGTCACGTGATCGGGCGTCTGACTAACGGCACGTGGACGGACGCGCTGCACGACCGGCTCACCGGACCAATGGGGATGGCCGACACATACACGGCACGGGAGGTGTTGGAAGGGGAGGGGCTGAAGGAGAATTTGGCACAGGGGTACCTGGTGGATCCACTGCAGGGGGCTACTCTAGAGTTGGACCAAGAACAGCTATGGTAGGCGTACCCACCTGAAACATACACTCCCCACTTCATTTTACTACTACTACTACTACTAGTTCTAGGATATGGTTGATAGCAGTTGGCTGGTTTGTTTGTCTTACACAAAGGGCATTTTTTTGGTCACACCGTGGAGGAAAAGGGGAGTAGAAAGCCTCAGAACGACGCATTTACTTGACTCAGAGCTAGTTAGTATACTTTTCCAGTAAAATGGACTCATAAAAGGACGTTTTAACTACATAAAGGGCATTTGTTTTCGGTCAGAGAGACCGTCAGACCTTGAAAACAGGGGAGTGCAGAAAGCCTTAGAACGACACATTGAGTAACCTCAGTACCCAGCATCTCTTGAATATGACGTCAGTGTTTTTGCCCTCCCAGGGCGGCGACGGACACGGGTGTGGCGGCAGGGGGCGTGGTTTCCACCGCGGAGGACATGGCCAGGTGGATGCGGTTCCACCTGAAGGGCGGGAAGACCCCGGAAGGTACGCATGCAACGTTACATGTTGTTGGCTCACGCGCACTGTGCTTTGATGAATATATAGCTGAAGGAAGGATTCATTAGATCAAATTTATTTATTCAGATTTGTGGAAGGATTGACATAACATGTGATATTACCACCTTTCCCTTTGGTTAACGTCTGGAGGAGGGGAACCTTCAGATAGAATTTCCAGGCCGCACCTCACCTTTTCAAACGGCATGGCCCTGAATCGTAAATTGATAATTAAATTGAGAGAACTGTAAAACGTGGTTTGCTTTTGAGGAGTGGAAAAATCGGGCCACACATAACCTGGTCTCTATGGGTCGGCTTAGGGGTGTTCTACCGGGCCCAGCCTGCTATTTCTGCCTTTATCTGTTAGCCTGTCTTTTTAGCTGGCATGTCGAGTCATCCCCTAGGCCAAGCTCGTCGTAAAACCACCGTGCGCGCTAATCTTCCTGGGCGGGTGGGCATCACTCCCAGCGCCGTAGAGATACCAGGAAGCTCCCGATGGTATGGTTAAAGGCAACCAAAGACATATTAGGGATAAAAAAATGGACACGAAAAAAGTGCACGAAATCTTTAATGCAGTGACATTTACTAGCACTAAGCATTTGTGTAATAACTTCCAACTTTGAGCATTCTAAAACCGTGCAAAAACATGCCATACGATGATCCCCTTAGTTTCGCGGGCCTACAAAAAAACCGGCGACGATGTTCAGTGAGTTCTCACATTGAACCGTAGTCATATTTTTGCACCATGGATGTCGCTATACATTGTGATGATGTTGTTTGAACTAATCATGTATAGAAATGACTTTTAAAATCCGATTTTCAGGCCCTGATATTGCTTGGGTTGCCTTTAACAGGCTGGGCCACATATCAACTTTTCAAACGGAATGGCCCTCGTCAGTGTGTCGTCATCATAGTCGCACACAGAGAACAGAGCGTGCCGCGGGCACACTCTGGAGTTGAAGGTTGTGGCAGATGGGGCGGAGGTTTCCGGTTAGGCTTTGGTGATGTGACGTCATGAGTAAACAGTCTGTCAGCCCCGCACCACAATTAACATGCCCAGAGGTTCAAACCGCTCGAGTAGAGCGCCGATAAATGTGTACTTAGGACATAGCAATCATACTGACTCCTACCAGATGGTGTGTGCTAGAAGTACCGACCAATCGACCTCTTTGAAACTCAGATTCGAATCAGCCATGACTAGTTTGCTTTAACGACTAAATCTGGCAAAACAAATTCGCCAGTGAGATTGTGGAAGGTGTCAGCTTATAAAAGATGTTTCCATATTGACAACTTTGGCACTTTGGAAATGATAGAAACTGACCGCGATTTGACGTTTAAAGAAAAGCAGTAGAAGCTATTTTTTTCTAAACGTTAAATCGCGGTCAGCTTCTATCATTTCTAAAGTGCCAAAATTGTCAATCTAGAAACATCTTTTAAAAGCTGACAGCTTCCAGTATCTCACTGGCGACTTTGTTTTGCCAGATTAGTCGTTAGAGCAAACTAGGAAGCAAGTTGTCGGGTCATGGCTGATTCGAATCTGAATTTCAAAGAGGTCGATTGGTCGGGGTGTAACGTTAGTAGTCAGTGGTCGAAGAAAGCAAGACCAGCAAGGCTTGGATGGTCTCACTTCAATTGCAGGAATTTGATTCGTCCTGACTACCTGAGGTTAGATTTTCAATTTCGTTTGCCTCGATCAGTGCAACAAGCCTGAAAAATGGAGATATTGTTTTTGGCGTGTCTCTCTCTCTGTGTGTGTGTCTATCTGTTTGTGTTTCCGGACTATTGTAGTCTGCATAACTCAAGAACCTCTGGTTGGATTACGATGATATTTGGTGTGTGGGTGGGTGTTGAGAGGACAAAGTTCAAGGTCGATTTTGGGCCTCCTGGTATGTGAGCTTGGTACTGCAACAGAACTTCCGTTTTTTGTATCTTCTGACCTGGACGTGCTATGATCTTGATTTTTTAAGCAGGTGTGCGGTTGGTGAGGAAGAGGCTGTTGAAGGAGACGCATGCGCCTCAGATGGCCATCACATCCGGGACCTTCCCGCGTGAGGGCCTCTACCGCCCGGAGTCAGCCGTGGACGACACAGTTCCCGCCTACTGCATGGGCTGGGTCACGGGGACGTACAGGGGTGGGTAGTTTCCTAGGTATTTCTTTCTCGGATGTCATAACCAAATCAACATGGCGTAAGTGGATAGAAATTAGCCAAATAGACGGATAACATGTCAGAGGAGTTGGTCCGCTAAAGGAGCACAGTGTGCGACCTATGGAGCCTATGAGGACTCCGAGCATCTCCTTTGAGGTGCACTATTCGTTATCTAATAGGTCGCAAACTGTACTCCTTTAGGGGACCAATTCCTTTGGCATGTTATCCGTCTATATGGCCAATTTCTACTATTTTTGGCAAATATTCTTCTGACAGTCAGTGAAATGTTATAAGACGATAATGGACCTCATAACATCTGCTTGAAAATTAACATTAGCCTACACTACCACAGTCTAAAACAATTGTGGAAGGAGCGCCACCTAGCAGGAATACATCCATCTGCATCAGACGCTTCACCAAGCCAGATGTGATCTTTGGACACTCTTTCCACATCTATGAGCTGTTCTACTGTCCTGTTTTATCTTATAGGGTACAAGCGGCTGGTACACGGCGGCACCCTCGCCTCCTACAACTCCCTGATGACGCTGTTTCCTTCTGAAAACATCGGCATCTTCACAGCCTCCAATGGAGTCGCACAGTTCCAGTCAGACGTGCACTGGTCCATTCATAACTACATCTCCGACTTCGCTCTCGGTAGGCAGAGATTAGTCTCTCTGTGTGTGTGTGTGTGTGTGTGTGTGTGTGTTTACGTGTGTGTATGTCTTTGTGTGTGTGTACGTGTGTGTATGTGTGTGTGTGTGTGTGTGTACGTGTGTGTGTGTGTTTGTGTTTATGTACTGTGTGTGTGCGTGTACGTGTGTGTGTATGCGTGTGTGTATGTGTGTGTGTGTGTTCGTGTGTGTGTTTGTGTGTACGTGTATGTATGTATGTGTATGTATGTGTGTGTTCGTGTGTGTTCGTGTGTGTATATGTGTGTATTTATGTACTGTATGTGTGTGTGTTTATGTACTGTGTGTGTGTGTGTGTATGTGTGTGTGTGTGTGTGTGTGTGTGTGGATTATTTTTTGCGATACATGATATCAAAGTTACGCCGATGATTGACCCCAAATTCCGTTTTCTGTGTAACGTTGTAAAAGTCCGATGTTTTACAATGACTTGCTTTCTCCGGCTGTTGTCGCCTTGGTATATGATCTACAATAGTCTGATCAGCAGTTGCTATGCTCGGTTTTGACTTGTTATAGAATATACAAGCAAACAAACAATGCAGCAAACCATTCTCGCTGTAAAAACATAACCTCCTTTGCGAATGTAGTTTAGCAGTATTAGTAAGATGGAGAGACTAAATCTCATGTCTGTCATAAATTAAGTATAGAAACGGGGAGATTTAAAAAAACTTCCTATCGACCAGAGGGTTTGTCCATTTTGTCCAGAGGTAGTTGAAGACGAATATCACTTTTTGATTGTATGTCCCAAATATGTTGATGTACGTAATTCACTATACTCAAAGCTATCGTCGGATCTACCAGGATTTATCTCAATGGACTTGAATAGCAAATTTAAGTACATAATGACATGTGGCAACCCATGCATGACACATTGGGAAGTATATCAAAGAATGTCTAGACGTTAGAAACTCCTCCAATGATCGTTAAATCCCATTGTCATCCCATACTACTACACCATATTGTATAAGATAGACTGATTAGCCTAATAGAATGTTATCTATTTACCAGTGAATGCCATACTTTGTACCTGCTACAATAGTCGCGCAATAAAGTTCTTCTTCTGTAATAACTCCGTTTTGCTCCAGGAGAGATTACGTGGCTGAACTCCTCCACCATCTGTCATCAGGGGCGCAGGAGACATACCGGGTCCCCCGGGGGTAAGACTGAACTCTATCTGTGGTTCTGTAGGGTGCGTAGCAAAACCTTTGTTGGATCCGTTGGCATGTGTGGTGGCCGCCATCTTGATTTTGTGACGTCGCAGGGTAGCCATACCATTTCATTGGCAGGGGTGTTTTGGGGGGTCGCTAAGCGTTCTCTCTATTTTTACAAATCGTCACACGACTATCACAAATTCCACTCAAATAAAAAGTCAATACCAATTCATATTTATAAAAAGACCCCGTAATCGCTAAAATAACATAGCGAACCTGAAGTGTATGTAGCGCAAATACTTAACTCTAGTTTAAATTTATCTATGAAACTTCAGGGTAGTACCTTCAGTCAACTGAGTAACTTATTTCTAAGGGAGCCCTTACAAAATCATAACAATTCAGGATACAAAAAGGATAACCTAACGTAAATTTGATGTATCCACAATGATATAACATAAGATAGTTACCATAATAAGGCGTTTGTCTTTGAGATTCATCAAAGTAAACGGGTTTCTATTGTACATAAATGCTTAACTTAGAACAGGTAATACATACAATGTTCGAAGGTACAAAAGACCCCCATTCTTGAAAGCCTCCGTTTATCTATACAGCGTTGTATGGTGTTTTGGTTGGGGATTTGGAGTATAATATTCTTATTTCTTTGATTCGGTCAGAATTTGCCTACGTTAGCGGACCGTCAGACTTGGCTGTCAGTCCACGCCACTCAAGAGAGACGACTAGCGGATTCCACCAGACTGCAGCGGTGACGACTGCCTCCGAACCCCTAGGAAAGTACGCCGGCGTCTACCATAGCCTCGCACTGGGGAACTTCAGTGTTCGTCTTGATGCCGCGTCTGCTAGTCTACGTTTTCGATACGGTTTGTTCGGAACTGGGCATCTACAGCCCGGCTTGTTACATGAACACGAGATGAGGATGGTCTTCACAGGACCGCTGTGGTACATACAAGGGTTCAAAGTCGTCTTCACCAAAACTCCAGAAGCCTTCGTGACTTCTTTACATGTTGATTCAGGTCCAGACAACAAACCAACTTTTCATAGATTAGACACTGTCAGTACGGTCGACTCAGACGTTGCAAGTAGCGCAGCTCACTTGGTTGATAGTAAGGCATACCCTAACGTACATATTTTGCTTTTCGCATACTTAGTACATTATCTAATTTCTCTGTTTTTTCGTTGATGTTTCACCAGTGAAGTATACTCTTGAACATGAGAAATACAAAATTATATATATATATATATATTATATATATATATATTATCGTTGCAAGAAATTTGCGTTTGTAATTTTCTTTGTCTTTTGTAAAATAACACATTTCCTTTCGTAGACAGCTTGAGCAATGAATGGAGACGTGTTCAGTGAAGTGAGTGTCTGTGATTAACGTGATCTTACATGCAATGTGAGGACAAATTCCACTCCAAAAAAATACATCATACTCTTCGCTCGTCGAATGTCATGGTTTATTGGTCCTTGGTTGTAAATGTATGACAAGCCTGATGACGTTGTTAGCATGTAGCGAACTTGTCTGACCGTAGATTTACTATTGATATTTCCTGACTAAATAGTATCTAGGATTAAGACGTACAAGACACTTAACTGCATGAAGCTGTTGGAAAGCCTTAAAGTGGTCGTCTGCTTGGCGTATCTTACAATTTCTGCCCCTACCTAATCTCCAAGCAGATCTATCGGTTGCAAGGCAGTATCAAAAGGGCCAACCTGTACCAAAAGCCAGCGGAGGGCGTCCCTTTTCATATTACGTTGCCACCGATAGATCTGCTTGGAGATTAGCCCCTACCATTGCTCGACAGGCAAGAATAACTACCTGGTTCCGTTGATAGCAAAGACAGAAACGTTCCGATTTCCTGGATATTTTTCGTGGTGGTAAATTCATATTAGCAAGAACTCTGATGGAAAAAGCAAAAGAAACGTTTGATTTCTATTGAAAATGATGGTTTATGATGGAAAACTTCCCAACTTTAAAACAAATTCATTTGACATTTCTGTCACATACCATGTAACGATCCTGTAGTGAAGCAAACGGAAAGCATCGCGCGATTACCGGATAGATGCCGCAACTAGAAGGACATAAATCGCCACCGCAAGATATTAAAATATATCATAGGCTTCGAAATAAACGTCATCTGTGACGTAAGTACAGCTCGTCGTCTGATTGGCTGCCTAGATGTCGAGAGTCTCCACGCAAGGTCCGGCGCCGGCGGCCTTGAAGCACTCCTTGATCAGCTCGTGTCCCTTCCGGGCCGCCATCACCCAGGACTCGTTCCTGTGAGCTGGGAAAGCAATCAATCAATCAATCAACCAGTTGATCAATCAGCCAATCAATCGATCGATCGATCAAAAAGCCAATAAATCAATCAATCAGTCAACCAATCAATAATCTATGATCGACCCCTGAGAGAAGCAATCAATCAACTTCAGTTGACGGTGACATGGAATAATCAAAAGGCACCTCGCTTTATTAGCAATGAACAACGATATTCGAGCTCAGTATCGATCTTGAGCTAAACTATATAGCTACTACAGTCACTATCGCAGTGCCACAATAAGGGTTCCACCTCCGAGGCGTCGCCAAAAATAAAGTGGTTACCTCCGCTCAGCTGGTCCATACTGGTGGCAAAGTACCCGGACCCGAGCTTGCGCAGCTCGTCACACAGCGGCTCGGACAGACAGTCGGTGATGGAGCCACAGGCAGTCATCAGGACGTAACGGTCCTGGATGGGTATAGATAAGTTAAACAAACAAACAAATTAAGAGACAGCCAGAAAGAGGCCCGGTACGGGGGGGGGGGGGGGTGCTATCGGTCGCATGAGTAGCCCACGGCGTCTTTTTGTTACCGGCTCCCGCGTTGATTTTAAGTTTTGATTATAGAACACAGACAAACAAAATCCTCCCTCGCTCCTAAGGAAAACAGTAGAAAGTGAAGGAATACAATGTCAAATATATATATATATAAATGTACAATGTCACATATATATACATACATACATACATACATACATACATACATACATATACATATACATATACATATACATATATATACATACATACATACATACATACATACATACATACATACATACATACATACATACATATATATATGTTACATAGAGTCATCCAGCTGACTGGATGTTAAAAGGCACGCGACCTACCGGCTGAATGTGCCTGATGAAGTCCACCAGAGCGTTGCAGGCCTCCGGGTCTCTGCAGGTGTCGAAAGAGGAGGACTGCTCCGGCCGGTCCTGGTCTGGGGTCTTCAGAACCACGATGTTGAAACCTGCGAGAAAAACACAGAAAATACACTAGGGTTACACACGTGAATACACCGTTTGCTCTTTCAGGGAAGGGCATCACTTATCAACCGTCTGACATTGCCTGGAATGTCTAGACAGAAGATCCTTTAGCTACGAAATGCTAAGAAAATTAGACTGCTCAAAGATTTACATAACAACCAACGACAACGTCTCCAACTGAGATCTGGTAAGATTCTTGTTCACATTCTAGATTTATCAGAGGAAGTACCTTTTCGTATAAAAAAAAAAACATTTCCTATAAATTTGCAAAGTAACAGTTCAATACCACAGTAATACTAGAGTTAAGTATTTGTGCTACATATACTTCAGGTTTGCTATGTTAGTTTAGCGATTACGGAGTCTTTTTATGAATATGAATTGGTATTGAATTTTTCTTTTTATTTGAGTTGAATGTGTGATAGTTGTGGGCCTATTTGTTAAGAATACAGAAAACGCTAGCGACCCCAAAACACACCCCTCCCGATAAAATGGTATGGCGACCCCGTGACGTCATAATTCAAGATGGCGGCCACCACACATGCCAACGGATCCAACAAAGGTTTTGCTACGCAAATCTGTAACTATCTCCATCACATTATCTACCGGAGGTAATGAGGTCCTTTCCACTATGGTCTTGCTGAAGTTCGGCGCAACCATTTGCATGTCCACACATACAGAAGTTACCGGTTGCAGTAGGCCTAGGCCACACCATAACGTCCTCGAGCGAATTTAAGTCAAACTGCAGGACCCACCGATGGACATGACCGCTTGCTCGACTTTGTTGACCTTAATGGAGCAAAAGCCGCCCGGCCCGTTCTCGCCCTTCCAGTTGACCTTGCCCGGCGGCAGGGGGTCCTGTGCACCTCCGGATTCCAAAGTGACTCGAACCATGGTGAGCGTAGGAGACTCTGGAAAATGAACACACGATAGAAGTAGTGAATTGATTAGGTACAGGTACAACATACCGGATCATGAAGTAGCGGTACTGTACCGATATAAATTTACACCAAGTATATGCTAATTTTGTGACTGATCTCCTGACCTCATGGCCTCATGCAACACCAAACGTGACCAAAATGATACCTTGGAACAGCATAAGTATGCACCAAATCGTTTAAGTAGGGTCGTATGGCGTAACGGCAGGATTTCCGACTCAGAACCAAGGGGTTCCGGGTTAGAAACCCCTGCTGCCACCGATCTTGTGCCTTTGGGAAAAAAGGTACTTAACACGATTTTCCCCACTCCACCCAAGTGTAAAAATCGGGTACATTATGTGTGTGGGTCACGACATCAGCAATAGCTGCCTGTGTCCCACGTGTATTGCATTGTTGCAATTCCAATAAATAAAAAAATAAAATAAAAACAGATCGTTTAGGCAGGCCGGGAGCTTTGATAGCAAGGCCAAGGGAGTTTGGCTGGAGGAAACCTAGTTATATTCTTTGAATAAAGATACTGACACGTTTAAAACAGTTTATTTGTGTTTCTGTCATGATTGAAGGAACACATGCTAATTTTCAAAATTGTTCAGGTACAGGTACAGGTCCGGACCTGTATCTAAACCTCTGTACCGGTACCTGTACCCGATGTTACGTTTAGGTACGCAGCACTAGATAGAAGTGTTTATCAACGTCATCTAGCGATCTTTTGCCGACCGACAGGCCAAGGTTACATACAGGGGAACTCAACAATGGCAGTCTCTTTGCCTCCTTGCTTTGATAGTAAAATGACTCCCAGATCAAATACATTTACACTGACAAGACGCTTATCTTCATTTGGCAAGAAAATCAAAAGGAAACAAATCAAACACAACGGAGATGATATGGGCTAAGATAAATTGTAGGAAAAGAATTGAAGTTAAGTTGGTTACTGCTAATGTAAGAGGGGTATTGCAATATTACCAATCATCATCATGTCCAATGGACATTGATAAAGGGAGAATTAGATTTGTTTCTTCAAGATTACATGTACAGTTAAAAAACGGAATATATGACTGGAAACAACTCAAAGATGGCCATTTCTCCGTATGTATTCAAGTCGCCCTGTAGGTCGTCGACCTTTACTGGACCAGCTGAGTGAGTGAGTGAGTGAGTGAGTGAGTGAGTGAGTGAGTGAGTGAGTGAGTGAGTGATAGAATGAGTGAGTGACTGAGTGAATGATTGATTGAGTGAGAAAGTGGTTCATATCTGGAACGGAGATAGCACTGATTAGAAGCAGAAGGAGCCTCTGGAAATGTTTGATCGCGGTTATCTCACTAGGCTGGTGAAAGAGGCTCTTATCCCTTGTCATGTCTTGCAATTTCAAAGTGTCCATCTGTGTACAGTTAACGTTAACGTTGTAATTGTGATTGACACAACAAAAGTACAGCGACTTTCGTTAGGTCTGTACTACATCTATTCATAAAGACAGTAAAGTGGATTCAAACATGAACGTATACATAGATGTATATGAATAGATATGAGTAAATCAACATGTTAAGTCCAACGCATCATTTAAACAATTGTTTCTAAGGTCTAGACATTCTTTGATATATTGACCTATTTGTACACAGTAAGGGTTATCTCCCCATAGAATGTAGTTGAATTTATCTATCGGATGGGATGTATTAAATTCTGTTAAACAAACGGAAATAAATATATAACGTTATCCTAGGCCTGTCATGAGGTACCAGTACTTCGGTGGCTTGGCACGGTTAATTTGTCCCTGTATGTAAGATACGGCTCCACAGCCCTCGTTTGTAAAGAATGAGGTCGGTGCGGGGGAGGAGACGAACAGTTCACTGCGATGGCCAAGCTGTCTGAAAGGCCTCTGGGCCAGGTCAATGGTGTAATTACATCAATATGGTAGCCTACAGTCAACAGAACTCCCTGGCAGAAGTGGAACTAAAGGCAAGCTATCTGAGGATTCTGAACAAGGTCTTACAGCCAAATGAATAAATCAAATCAAATCAAATGAAAGACGTCAGTGTAAACCCAGTCAATGTCTTGTCAGCATTGGATGCTAGATGACATGACTAACCCAGATAACATTGGTGATGCGTGTTGACACCAGGAGATCACCATGTAGGCCTGTAAAACGCCTTGAGCGATGCGCGGAATGTTGTGCGACTTTAAATGCTTCACCTTTCACCTCTAGTGACAACGGAGGCAGTCAGGCCGTGACAAACATGATTTATTTCATAGATACTGTAAATGCAGAAATGCTCGAGGTTTTCGAGGTGAACTCTTTACCGCGACCTCAAAACCACCGCGAAAAGCCGTTCCATTGAGTGACTGTAGCGCTACTATTGTTTCAAACGCGAACTCATAACCACCGCGAACACTCTATTTTCCCTCTATTGCGAAATTAAATCCCCGCGAACATTTCTTCATTTACAGTAACCCACTACACTCTCTATTGAATCTTATAGAGAAACGATCTAGAGGTAAGCGGCAAGATTGTGGCTTCTTATCATATGCCCCGTTTCCGTCCACAGGCCCCAATAACATAATGATATTGAAAAGGGTCACAATCTTCCCCAACAATCTCTGCTTGGAGAGTACCATGACTACCGTCCTAGTCAACTACATCTAGAGCAGCACCAGCAACAAGTAGAGTAGAGTAGAGTAGAATTTTCGGTCAGGTAGGACTGCTCCAGTCAACAACAAACTATCTGCCACCAAAAATCAAGACCACAACACGCCCGTTACAAAAGATACAAAAATCGTTCTGCTGCAGTACCAAGGTCACATATCAGGGGGCCCAAAATCGGCCTTAACCTTTGCCATCCCGAAACTTACCAACGCAACAAATATCATTGTGATCCCTCCAGAGGTTATTGAGGAATACTCACTACAAAATCCTGAAACACACACAGACAGACACACGCCAAAAACTATAATGGAGTCCATTTTAATGTCGGTTACAAGAAGTATGGCGATATTCAGCTATCACGTACGACTGGATTTTGAGATGGTAAGCCCGAAAGTATTAAAATTAAACCAGTGAGGAAAAATAAAGTAGGGATTAAATAAGAGTAAAAGGGATACAGATGGAAGGTGTGTGGCAAAACGATAAATTCACAGATGTTTAGACGGCGCGGCGGGGAAGGGCTGGAACTCCGCCAGAGCTAAGTAGAGGAACTAGGACAAGGATGGTGTCGTTGACCTCTACTATGAACTCCATACCAGGGGGCACAAGATGAGAAGGTCGGGAGCTCTTGCAACTTCAAGGCCTCAAGGGTTTCCCTACGGACATCACTGCAGTATAAGGACACAGGCCTACCCTCTGAGTCTCTGGAGAGGGCAATGGAAGACAGGCGTTTCTGGGCTGGCAGAGTGGTTCGAGTGGCGGAGGAAGACTGGCACTCGACATAAGTCAAGTCAAGCAGTATAACTATACAGCGATAGCACATGCTGCTATATCTAACGTTAGTAGTAATGGTGATATGAGACCAAACTCCGCCACGGCACTGACGAGAGAAACTGGGCATAGCATAGCGACTTTGACATCTCCTATGAACTCCATACCAGGGGGCACAAGATGAGAGGGTCGGCCGCGGGCGCGCTTGCAACTTCAAGGGTTTCCCTGCGGATATCACTGCAGTGTAGGGAAAGATACAGCAATAGCACATGGTGCTACATGTATATGGCAATGTTGATTTGATTATATGGATGACATCCGCGTGCGCATCAGTTTTTGTCCGTTTCCAAAAAGAATTTTCGGCCATGCAGTAAATCGTAAAAAGCAGCTTCAAAATGAGAAGATACATGCTGTAAGTTGCAACTATAAAAAAAATGTTTCAGAAAACGGATACTAAAGTCGTGGAATGCCAAAGTCAATTCCAAAGTCAAAGAAGAAGTTTTGAAAGAATGAAGGATCTATATTCGGTAACGTTACACCATACCATGTGTGTCTAGTTTTTTGTTCAGTGACATTTTTCCTGATAACGCAGATTTCATAAAGAATTCTTTTAGCCAAACTTTTTTTTTATTCGCACGCTTGCATCAGTTTTGGGATCCCCAGAGGATACCATCCTTATAATCAAATCAACTTGGCCTATCGTGTAGTAATGGTACTGTGAGAGCAAATTAAACTGAGGTGTACAGTCCATTACTCAAGTCAGTAAAATGCGGTTCGCCGGAATACACCGGAATACCATAGAGGAGGTTGGAATCGACCGGAATCTAGTGATTTCTTGTTCCCTGTGCCATAGATACATTATCTCATGCCAAAATACCTGTGAAGTTTACTCATCACAGCATAGTGTATTCCGGTAGATTCCACCCTCCTTTATGGGTATTCCCGGGTGTATTTAGAAGTATTCCGGAAAAAAGACGGACCCGTAAAAATGTCCCATGTAAAAGAATGGGGCGCCATCACGCTATCACAGTTCACGATCTTGGTCAGGTCTACTAAATGTCTGGCCGGTGACAAGTCGGTGTGACGTGCTCGAGCTCTCTGGCAGTGAATACAAGACGACAATACACCGTGAGACAGACAGTCAAACAGCGTGTTGTTTATAAAGCCATTGCATGGTTTGTGGGTAACAACGTTCAGCTGCAAATGGGTTAACTGAGGACAGGAATCGCGTTACATATACTGACTGTAATCCTTGTTTATTTCAGTATAACTTTATGTTCACTGTTTTCACAGTCACCTCTGTACCGTGAACTTGCATTTTGTATCATCACCGTCGTGAAAAAAACCTGTCGTAATTATTCATGATTCCTTCACACATCCGTTCTGTAAATCACTTGGCACCACCGTGAAGAAAACGTTCAGTGAACATGTCTATTCTCCTTACATCCTGAAATTTTGCTACCGTGAAAATAAAGTGAATTACAGTATATATCACCGAATAAGCCACGACTACAAGCACTCGAAGGAAACTAAAGTCTTTAACTTGAACTTGGCTATTCAAGTGAAGCATTTAGTCATAAGGGATCCATAGAAAACAGGATTTAGTTTGTAATGACATTTTGATCCGGCTTGGCAGGGGCAAATGTAGCCTCTACCAGGCTCCACAGTTCGCAAACTGTAACTTCTTTGGCGGACCAATTTCTTTGGCATGTTATCCGTCTATCTGGCCAATTTCTACTATTTTTCCAGCGGCCTGTGGAGCCTGGTAGAGGCTAGTGAAAATGGTCTATGTCCATCAAATATGTACAGTACTAGCGTGTTTGTACAAATAATCGAAAGAAGAAAAAGTTGCTAGACTGGATATTTCTGTAATTGATAACCACAGGACAACCATTTGCGTCACCATTTGTGTAAGCTGACAAATTTTTAATTGAGATTAATGTGGAAAATTTACCTATTGTCATTGTGAAATTAGCCATATGAATGGGTCACATTGTTCCTCTTGCACTGTACATCAACATAAACAAGGTCACATACCAGGGGGACTAAAAATCGACCATGACGTCCGAGTTCTAAGACCTACCTACAACCAAATATCATCGAAATCCATCCAGGGGTTTTTGAGGTATGTTGACTACAAAATCCGGAAACACAAACACATACAGACAGACAGACAGACAGACACACAGACAGTCACACAGACAGACAGACAGACACACAGACACACAGACAGACACACAGACATGCCAAAAGCTACATCTCCGTTTTTCATGTCGGTAAAAATCATTTCAGATTGTTTTGTGACGAATTGAAAGGAAAGAGCGACGGGAGAAGACAGGCGACTTCAATGTTTTGTCGCCCTGCGTGACGAAGATATGAGTTGTTTAATTTTGTCAGCGTGCCAGGTTGAGATAAGATCTAACCTTCTCTCCTTGACTGGTTCTCTCGTTTCGCCAGTTTAGGAAAGGCTAGACGATATTTACGCGACACAATTACCTCTGCAAATTAAAGGAGCCTGAAAATCAAATCACCAGCTCTTGGGCTGTCGAACTCTTACCCAAACTAATGATTAGCTCCACTCGATTGTATATCAAAGACATATGCTAGCCCTTATCGTTTAAGCAATTCTATACGTTGTATTCTGTTTAATAGTTGTTGCCATACATTTTACCGTGTACAGTTGTCGTGCAAATAAAGTTCTTCTACAAAGGACGTCTTTGTTCTAGTCTTAAGTTTATACGCCTCTAATCCGTTTTCTGAGATCTTATGTTTCTACTTTTTAAGAGGGTTTCTTTGTACAGGTGTGCGGTAGTGCACGGTTGAGTGACAGCTCGCCCGGGGTTATGGTTCTCCATTAATTGTCTGTGGCGTCCCCCTTTCTTTAGTGTCGATTCAGCTGTGTACCTGCACATGTTCGACCTAGTTTGCTCTTTCGATGCTTAGTAATATCGTATAGAGGGAGAGAGAGAGAGAGAGAGAGAGAGAGAGAGAGAGAGAGAGAGAGAGAGAGAGGGAGGGAGGGAGGGAGGGAGGGAGGGAGGGAGGGAGGGAGGGAGGGAGGGAGGGAGGGAGGGAGGGAGGGAGGGAGGGAGGGAGGGAGGGAGGGAGGGAGGGAGGGAGGGAGGGAGGGAGGGAGGGAGGGAGGGAGGGAGGGAGGGAGGGAGGGAGGGAGGGAGGGAGGGAGGGAGGGAGGGAGGGAGGGAGGGAGGGAGGGAGGGAGGGAGGGAGGGAGGGAGGGAGGGAGGGAGGGAGGGAGGGAGGGAGGGAGGGAGGGAGGGAGGGAGGGAGGGAGGGAGGGAGGGAGGGAGGGAGGGAGGGAGGGAGGGAGGGAGGGAGGGAGGGAGGGAGGGAGGGAGGGAGGGAGGAAAAGGGGAAAGAACGACAGACAGACGAACAAACACAAAGTCAGACAGACAGAGGTATATGATTACATACTGTAGAGTTTAAACCAAACCTCCAGATTCGGAAGTTAGCAGTCCGTGAGAGGAAGGCACATCTGCCCCTGCAACTCGGTTGCACCCTCCCCCATACGATTTAGATCGCCAAAAGCAGAAATCTGGCATCTATCTAACCGGTGTGTCCTGCGGGCGGCTTACCGACAGAACTGCTTGTGAATACAACCAGTGTTCCCGCGACAAACCTTTCCTACCTTACCGCAGGGTATATCTTCATAATTAAAAGGATGGCTAATTTCGCGATGACCCGGTCGCGTTTTCTGCACTTACGAAAACATGCCGATCAATCAACAGTTCTAAATCTATATGTTTGTTCGAGTTGTTTTGACAATTGTTGGTCATCTGTCTTGCGGTGTATCATTCATACATGTATATAATAAACACTACACCCCAAACTATCCTTAGAGTCTGGCTGTCCATTCTATGCCACACATGTTCGGTGTACGCCGTTGCAAACCGAGAAACCGACAACCGTTGAAAAAATATTGACATGCGGAAACTAAATCAAGTGTAACAGTGGGGTTCAAGCGCCTCCAACTGACCAGTCTAGCTGATCTAGATCTTTTGGCCTAGTGGTTAAGGAGTGCGGCCTGTGATCTGGCTGCCCGGTTTCGGCGCGGGTTCGAATCCCGGGGGCCAGTAGACTCTTCTACACGCTTCTTTGTTTCAGTGGGCGCTTGAACCCCACTGTTACACATGTCAAAGGAGTAATTGATTTTTATCGGTCAACAACAAAGTGATTGGTGTGTGAAAGCTCGATCGTTTTGCTTATCTGTCTTGCAGTGTGTCATTCCTACAATAAACACGACACCCTGAACTAGAGTCTAATCTGTCCATTCTACGATACACGTGTTCGGTGTATGCAAAAGCAAGTCGAGACGACAAGAAAGATATTGACCAAATCTGGAAACTGAACCATTGCAGAGGATTCGTTGATTTTTGTCGTTTAACAGAGATTATAGTGTGAAAGCTCGATTGTTTTGACGGGATTCTGACAGGCTTCGGCAGTAGGTTACTTCTTTCAAAACTTCTGAACGTAAACCTCAAGTTATTCTATACAAAAACACATCGACATGAAACATTGCTGTCATACCTCTTCACATCGATAACGACTTTCGTTTAGGTTCACAGCAAGAAGAGAAATGAAAAGGTACTACCCACTTCGGGCAGTAGCTACTTCGTGTGAGACACGCCCCCTAAAAAGCATATGCAGCTGCGGGCATAGACTTTGCTTTCTGAGATATATTCCCACAAATATCGTAGCAACACGAATCCAATGAAATACCCACGAAGTAATGATAGTTTAAGGAGGTGAATCGAGGCAGTAAAACTTACTATTTGTAGCAGACGGCGCGCGAATGCAGAAGAACTCTCAGTGAGGTTTCCACAGGTCGACTGAGTGTGGTCTGGGCTCGGCTGAGACTGGTCCGTCCACATCCGCGGGTATATATACCCTTCTTCGGTGACGTAAGGCGAATCGGACCGTCCCATTTCGCTGTACAGATCGGGGGATGGTTGTAGAAAAGATTCAATTCTTCAGACTAGCTACATGTATCAAACGTCAGACGTTGACTATAGTTACGACAGTGCTATACGCCGTTGATGAAACAGAAAGCAACACGACAGCACAACGTATATGTACCACCTGTAGTTAGTTATTTTTTTCTGTAGTAGAAATATCATTATGTTACTTTTTGAAAGGTCCCTTAATGTTAAGACGGAAAAAATTATTAGCTAGTCAGCGAAATTACATCCCCAGATGGCGGCATGGCATATGGATAGATTTCCCGTTTTCTAAGAAATCTTTTGATAAACAGGATTTAAACTAGACCTGAAAGTTTGCCGTACTAACCTTTTGGATACGAATAACTGCTGGTGGTAGCTAGTCAGCGAAATTACATCCCCAGATTGGGCATGGCATATGGATAGGTTTCCTGTGTTCTAAGAAAACATTTCATAAACAGGATTTAAACTTGACATGAAAGTTTGCCGTACTAACCTTTCGGACAAGAAACTCTCTGCTGATGAGAGGAACAGTTTGTGATTCCAAGACCAGACTGGGTTTTGCCAGAACAACACTTTTCCTTACAATCATTCACAACTTGTATAAATACATGTTGTTTCATTCTTGTATCAACGCCAATATCAGCTCTGTTGCTTAATTGCTGCATACTGTAGATGCAGAAATGTTCGCGGGGATTAAATTCTCCATCAACAACGGAGTGTTCGCGGTGGTTTTGAGTTCGCGAGTGACACAATGGAATGCCTTTTCGTGGTGGTTTTAACTTCGCGGTAAAGACTTCACCGCGAAAAACGCAAACGTGAAACCACTGCAAACATTTCTGCGTTTACAGTATTGTATCTTAGAAACACTGCTAAACCAGGACTGGTGAGACTTTAAGACTACTACTAAGACGACAAGTGCCAAAGAGAGGGACCTCTGACAAAATTCAATTCCGACCCCTGTAAACGTTTCAGATGGGATAATCCTCATAATTAACCGGCCGTCATGCTTGCTTTTACTAAGTGCTTGTTGTGACCCTTTGTGACCCCGGGTGCAGTGAACTCCCAGCATGTTGGATTCCAGTCTGGTGGATTCTGTGTGACGGAACTGTCTGGGTCACCCGAAGTCACGCAGAGTCGTGTTACCTTCGCCAAGAAGGTTATGTTTTCAGTAGCATTTCTGTGTGTGTGTGTGTTCGTGTGTACGTGTGTGTATGTGTGTGTATGTGTGCGTGTGTGTGTGTGTGTGTGTGTGTGTGTGTGTTTGTGTGTGTGTGTGTGTGTGTGTGTGTGTGTGTGTGTGTGTGTGTGTGTGTGTGGATGAACAGAATAACTCGATGAGGTCTGAGTGGATGGTCTCGATATTTGGTATGTGAGTAGGTCTTGCTGAGACATGAAAATGATTGGATTTTGGGCCCCCTAGCGGATTATTTTACATACATGTATACACGGATCTGAACTATAGCTATATAGCTCTTAGTCTTGACAGCTAGCCTTGGGGTCCCTGATAGTCTAAACATCCAGCCTTTGCTGCGGTCCTCAATAGTCCAAACATCCAGCCTTTGCTGCAGTCCTTAATAGTCCAAACATCCAGCATTTGCTGCGGTCCTTAATTAGTTAATAGTCCAAACATCCAGCCTTTGCTGCGGTCCCTGATAGTCTAAACATCCAGCCTTTGCTGGGGTCTCTGATAGTCTAAACATCCAGCCTTTGCTGCGGTCCCTGATAGTCTCGACATTCTGCCTTTGCTGGGGTCTCTGATAGTCTAAACATCCAGCCTTTGCTGGGGTCTCTGATAGTCTAAACATCCAGCCTTTGCTGGGGTCTCTGATAGTCTTAACATCCAGCCTTTGCTGCGGTCCCTGATAGTCTCGACATTCTGCCTTTGCTGGGGTCTCTGATAGTCTAAACATCCAGCCTTTGCTGCGGTCCCTGATAGTCTCGACATTCTGCCTTTGCTGGGGTCTCTGATAGTCTAAACATCCAGCCTTTGCTGCGGTCCCTGATAGTCTAAACATCCAGCCTTTGCTGCGGTCCTTAATAGTCCAAACATCCAGCCTTTGCTGCGGTCCCTGATAGTCTCGACATTCTGCCTTTGCTGGGGTCTCTGCTAGTCTCGACATCCAGCCTTTGCTGGGGTGCCGGATAGCCTAGACATCCAGCCTTTGCTGGGGTCCATGATAGTCTCGACATTCAGCCTTTGCTGGGGTCCCTGATAGTCTCGACATTCAGCCTTTGCTGGGATCCCTGATAGTCTCGACATCCAGCCTTTGCTGGGGTCCCTGATAGTCTCGACATCCAGCCTTTGCTGGGGTCCCTGATAGTCTCGACATTCTGCCTTTGCTCGGGTCTCTGATAGTCTCGACATTCAGCCTTTGCTGGGGTCCCTGATAGTCTCGACATCCAGCCTTTCCTGGGGTCTCTGATAGTCTCGACATCCAGCCTTTGCTGGGCTCCCTGATAATCCCAGACACCCAGCATTGACTTTGCGCACCGAAGATATGAAAAGTGAATATCACACACACACACACACACACAGCGACCATACGGATCATTTTACTCACAAGGAGGTGAACTCTATGGCCTACTGAAAACATTGATGTGACAGAGACTGTAACTCGTTCCGCGAAAAACCGGGCGTATCAAAACATTCGTCTGGACTTCCTCATGGCCCAGGACTTGGATTTTGGGGTTAGATTTAGGTCGAAGTGTTGTGAATGAACTCCAGCTGACCTTAGTGTCGATGTCCTTGATGTTACTGTAAATGCATTCAAGTTCGCGTGTTTTTTTATTTCGCGGTAAGGCGAAAATGGAGTGTTCGTGGTGGTTTGAAGTTCGAAGCAGCGCTATAGTCACATACCGCTACAGTATTGGACACAAATGCTTGCCACCGGCACCGCGAACAATTCTGCATTTACAGTATTGATTTAATGAAGCGATACCCATGTCCCCCGGATGTGTATAAACATCGTGCCTTATCCTGTTTAGATTGTGGGCAATGGCGGAAGTGGATATATACAATAGACGACACTCGCAAATCGTATTTGAACTTTTGACCATTGTCTTTATGTCCGCCGGCCGTTTACAAAATAGAAAGCCTGACAAAACAAAACACGTAAAAAAACCCACGTCAACCACCAGCCAGAGCCGAATCACTGCATGGTGAGTAGTTTCAATACACTATCTAACAACTATCTATTTTGGGGCTAAAGCCTGGATGAGACTACAAAACAAAATGCAATTGCATCAATCAATCAAGTAACCGACCAATGGACCACCCAACCAAGTAATCAACCTGTTTGGCAAGATACCAGATTTTCAAACCCTCCCGGAATCCCGGGTACCAACGGTGCTCCTTCCAAGAAGTCTTCTCAAGAGTCAAGACAACTAATATCAGAGGTCGAAACCTCGATGTCCAGACTCCAATTCGTCTGTTGATATAATAAATCTTTTCTGTCAAAAAAGTTTTAGATAGGTGAAATCCATCGTTTTCATAGCCCGATTTGCCCCTCCTGTCATTTCTATAGTTCAGAGGAAGTAACATCCGCTGACCTTGCTGCGAACGGGCCGGCCTGTTGCGTGTTGCATGAAGGGCACGGCTTCCTGGCTTGTGTAAACTTGAACCGACGTCTCTGCTCTATTTAGTATTCCGGACCCAAAGTTCCTAGACAGAAGGGCGTTTAATACACCAGGGTGTGTTGCATTGCTGTTGTCTTACGCCGTAGGGTAATGTCACTGGCTGAACAATACACGTACAGTACAGATACTAGTGGATAGACGTTACTGAACTCGTGTGAGAGTCAAGTCTGTCATGGTCGGACATCTGAAGTCATGTCTAGCCGCAACATGATATCTTTACTTTACCCGACTTCGCGCGATCTCGTACCTACTCGTATCGTATTGGGGAGTGCCTAAAAGGTGTTGGGCTTTGCATCGCCTCTTTCTGTCTTTGGTGCCGTGTCTGAGAGAGCCTTGATCACATTATGTGTGTGTGCGTGTGTGTGTGTGTGTGTGTGTGTGTGTGTGTGTGTGTGTGTGTGTGTGTGTGCGTGTGTATGTGTGTTTGTTTTTATGTATGTGTGCATATGTTTGTGTGTGTGTCTATGTACATGTGAGTTAGTGAGGGTGACTAAGTGCAGCACAAATCTCATTGGAATGCACATTACTAGTATTTCATCAAGTCTAAATATGTATCATAAGCCAAACGTAGTTTCACACAGCGTAGGGACCCTGAATATCTGCATTGCAAACTTAAATCGCCAGATGTCCTCATTCCACGGGCCAGGCGCAGGTGAATTAAGTCCTCCTCCTGTTTAAATTGGGACATTTTTTTTTTACCAATAATACCAATAATATGCACAGCCTCTGCTTATCATTTCCGAGTAGTGATTCACCTCTGTAAGAATGCAATTTACAATGATCGTGGGGAAACGCTATTTACCATTATGAATATCTTCTTTTCATAGCTAGTCGACCTCGCTTTCTCGTAAAGCTAGAAGTATCGAAATATTGGGAAACAGACAATATCAGTAACATTTAATGACTATTGCATGCTTGGTGTGATGTTCACTCATGTTCATTGAAAGTCAGTACGTCCTTTCACAACAACCTATGACACACACAGACACTTGTCTAACAACTACGTGTACATTGTACAGTGTGTGCCCCAGGCCCAGACAGGGTTCGGCACAGTGCAGTCGTCTTTTTTCTCCGTCGCTAATCTGGTGTGAAATATGGACAGAGGTCTATGCCAACTAGTGTGTAATATTATAGTTAAAAAATAAGAGTGAACAACTATCTTACGAGATCATGGGTAGAATTTTGAAGTCTGCAGTTAGTTCATGTAGCCAATCCCTTCACGGAAAGTCCAGACGATATTTTACAAGAATACTGATAAGTTCAACAAGACAAGTTTGATTTTAAGTAACTCCACACCGTAAGAGTTATATATAGAGAGCCACTGATTGTATAGAAATGTGGATGAGCTCATGTGACGTGTAGTCTTCTTTTCGGGCGTCTTCCTTGACCCGGTGATAATTATCTAGTGGAATGTGAACACACCCCTTAAGGGGGCATTTTAAGTATAATACGCATGCGCACACGTGCACATCCCTGAAACCACTCTGGGGCGAATCTTTCATTGCACAACGAGCACTACAGACGTAGCTATAGGTAGGTCTGAATTACTTTTGTAGTTTTTTTATGACAGCCAGTGTAACATCCATTAACATTAATCCGCCGGGTTACATAAATCCGCCACTTTGGAAAATGGTGGGTTTGAGGGATCTCTAGTGCAGCACTCCCCTGGTATGCACAGTTAAGATATACAGGAGTTCATACTAGGGGACGTTGGATATCTAGATCTGGTTGGGCGTATCTTTTCAGGGTGGCGGAATTATGTACCCTGGTGCAATTATGTTAGTAGATGTTACAGTATGTCATGTACATTGTTATTTTCAAGTATCATTGATTAATACGAACACCAGATTTTATGACATGTATAGCGAATAGTTCTCAGTAGATTAATTTTGGACTAAAAGAACAGGTCGAAATTAATAGCCCCCTGGAGTTGATCCGGATCCAAAGTATAATATTTATTTGCATGGTACAATGTAGTCTCTGGCGTCTGCTAGCAAATATTGCCAGCACTTGTTTGTTTATTTTATTCAGATCTCCATTAGTGTTTAATTTGTACAAATCTTACACTATTCTTCCTGGAGTCCTCAGTGTTCACATGAATGTATATCTTTTCCTAAGAGCATGGTCCTTCTTAACTACCGACTTAAAGAATCCTTAAAGTATGAAAGGGTGTTATTCAAACAGCCTAAGATAAAGGCAAGCAATTTGCAGGGTTCTCAGAAGGCGTTCTTACAAAATGGATACTATTACCACCACTTGTCTTCGACAAATCCCTTCAGGAGATCCGTCCTGTGTCTTTAAAAACAATACCTATTCACCGGTGGTGAAGCACTTATCCGGCAATACCTCAGGCTATCGTCTGTGAAGTGACTACGGTACTAACTAACCTACAGTTTTGCCACAATGGACGACAAAACGGGAAATATCTTTACACTCAAACAAATATCACGTTCACTGAACTATCATCAATCGTGGGGTAGACAGGGACGGTAGTTGTTGGACGAGTAAGATAACCTCCAAATGTGGGGACAAGCACTGGCGACGAATGCGTGAGATAATTGGAGGTGAATCCCTAGGGGATTGTCCTTTAAGTACATTGTTGTCTTAAACGTTTCTTGATAAAACATTTTGTCACTCGGTTGAACAATGACATGTAAAATATTTGTGCGAACGCGTTTCATTCGCCAGCAGATGAATTTGATTCAGAGTTTTAAGAGTGTGCATTACAGAAGCCTTATTGACACAACAAAAACTACACAAGAAGAAGATAAGTCCGTCTGTCTCAAAATGGGGTAAGGAACGGTCAGCCAGTTCCTTTGGCGGCTCAAGGCAGTAAACCCGCCGATCTAAATCAGCGCTACGAGGGAGTTGTAGCCTGAGCCTGGGTCTGGGTCCCAAGGTACACAACTGTAAGGGCCCTGTCACACTTGTGCGTATATTCATGTGCGCGTGAGTTGCGCATTAACATTTTTGTTGGTTTAAATAAGGTTTGCGGGGACAAATTTGTTTTCTACTTTGACCCACTGTTGCACAGCCTAATAATCGAACCTAAGAAATCACTTATTCGGCTGCAAACTTAACCTAAACCAAAAACATGTAAATACGCAACTCATGCGGGATTGTATGTAAATACGCACAAGTGTGACAGGGGCTTAACCCCCGCTTCTACTAGGCTATCGGACTGGGTTCTCACTCTCAGTGACACCCCCATTCCACTGGGGCGGCGACCTCGCAGCGATCGCACTGCGACGTAAAATTTGACACAGCACTCGACGAATTTCATACATAAAACGAATCTTTTCACGCTTAGTGTATTTTCTCGTCTTTTCAATCACACTTGTACATTTTGCATGATATTCCAAGTATGAAGTCAAGGGTTACACAAGTCCGGTTTAGGTCGCAGAGAGAGCGCAGCGCGATCGTCCTCTCGTGAATGGGGACCTGATGGTAGGGTCACATTTCCAATCCGGGGCCCGGTCGGGCAGTCTTTGGGAACGAAAAGTATGATATAGAAGACAACAAAAACACAAAACGTACCCAAAAGTATTCAAGAGCATAACTTGTGTAAATTTATTGAGATACACTTTGATTTTTCGTTTCCGCAAACATCCCGGACGGGCGCCGGTTAGGAAATGTGACCCTAGCATAAGCAAGCATGATGTTTCTGACCCGGGGAGAAGATATGCTGAACTCTCATTGAGTGTTTTATTCTCGTAACTCGTAACCTCGCGGGCGTCCTTCAGGCATTGTTACGTGGTAACCTTGTAATATCATTATCATAATCCGTCTTTATTTGAAAACTCATTCCCGAAGACCCGAATATTAATTTCAAGAGGATACACAGATATGACAACGTAAAAAAATGGCACGAAATGACTAGTCTACATAGCTATATATCTCATGTTTCTACGTACATTAATACTGGGGTATTCGACGTCTGAATTGCTGTTCTTTAGAACTAATCTTGCAGCTGTTACCACCACCAGCGGTTCGGCCACTCTTTTCTGACTTCAAAACGAAATGTGTTTTCGTTCGAAGTACTGCTTACTCAAAACAAGGGCGTGTGTGTTGAAAACATCAGTGAGTCAGTTTGTGTGTTTATTCTTGACGCTAGTAGATGGCAGTAAATGACAAGATACCTTGAAATTGCATTCTACTCTGTGGTGGCCCAACCGGCACTGGTCCACGTTGTTCCGGCGTTTCAAGTAAGTTTTAAGTTTGCACATTTTAGCAAATTTATACAACATTCCATGAAGGCAGCCTCTGACCTGAGGCTGGCTATTGCCCCGGGGTGTCACGGGTTGCATACGTGGCACTGAACATATGGTGTATATGAATAACAGTTTGGTGACTTACAGACATTCGAACACTGAGGTACGTCCTCTTTCACTGCTGATTTTTCTAGTGAGTGAAGGAAGACCTTCAATGATAAATTCAATGCACACGTTAGGTATTTGTTGCAAGCAACTGTATGGCATATCACGGTATGCGTAAGTCGAACACATTCGTAATTGTGCGCTAAAAGAGAAAATCGACGAGTTATATCATGATCATTATATTATATCTGGCCATGGTCAGATGGTATTCATCTCAAAAAGTGGCTCGTCGACGTTGTTATGATAAATCGTAACTCCTACTGACCGTTCTAGGATGTTGGAGTTATGAGTGGCCGTCGCACAATCTGTATCATGCCAGCAATGCATGACAAATAGACTATCATATGTGCCTAACGCATGAACATACGATTTTCCTTTGGGACAGACGTGAGAACTTATGAGAAGATCCATCACAACTCTAATAGCCTCAACCTCAGACAGGTGAGGTGGAGAAGTGTAAACTGAGCCGGCGTCATGACCTCCAGCCAAATTTGTTCAACACCCTGAAACTGAGGTCACCGCGAAAATGGCCAGAGAGTTCTGTGTATTTTTCTCGCCTGAAAATCTACCCTGTTACAGTACACGCGATTCGGTGACCTGCGAACATCGGTCGATCTCTAAAACTTTATGGCCCACTGGTCGTATCCGGTCCGGATAAAAATTTCATTTTGAGCTCGCAGACTTGCCGTGCGATGACGTCTATCATGAGTCCTGCCGGCCTTAACGTCTGTAGTTCAAAGAATAAGTCATTCATTTGGATTAAGTTTTAATTCGCGACTTTGCAGACTGTTTTAGAAACAGTATAACCCCCCCTCCCCTGTCTGCCTTTACGATGTGACTGTCTGTGGGCGTGTCTCAGTCTTCATATCAAAACAAAACATACCCGAGTTTGACCTTTCACCTCGCCTGAACATGTCACGTGATCCTCCCAAACCCGCGAGCGATGAAAAAACCTGTCTGACCTTTCTTTTGTAAAAAGAAGAAGCGAGGCGTAAAAAGATAGATATCTCTAAGTATATCAATCACAAGTGACGTACTGAATTACAGACAACACTCCAGATAGCTCTACTCCTGTTACACACACACACACACACACACACACACACACACACACACACACACACACATAGAATCGGTGCTACCTCCTTTCCAAACTTGACGCCAATCTTTTAGCAGGTAACCACCATTAACATTAATCCGCCAGGTCACATAAATCCACCACTTTGGGGTTGAGAGATTTCTAGTGCAGCGCCCCCCAGATATGAAAGGTTTAGATACACAGGACTGCATTATACTGGAGGACGTTGGGTTAGAGATCTGTTGGACGTATCTTTCTAGGATGGCGGGATTATGTACCTGGTGGAATTATGTTAGTAGATGTTACCTAGTAGTACAAAGCATCCAATGAAGGCACATCTTGAAAAACCAGGCAAGATGGAATATACTGAAAATTGACTCTTGGGAGAAAATAAAACGTTACATTGCATGCCACATTATTTCTATATGATCAATAGAGTAAAGTAAGTCAATGACACCGAAACGCCCCTACCCACTCCTATGTTGTTTCGCCTTCTTACGTCGCGCCTATTTTTAACAGTTCCTCTTGTAACATTCTTGGCTCACCCCACAGTTTCACAGACGACTTCATTTAACTTTCATTCCACCCTGGCCTCTCTGAAGCGACACTGTCTGTCTTTTCAGGGCGTCAACACTAGACACAAGTTTGGAGAGCTGTCGGCATCCGATCTGAAGTAGAATGGCAGACAAGAAAGGTAAGTTTTTCTGTGGCACATTCAACTGTGTTCTTTCATGTGAACCTGAATGTTGAAAGTTGTTGTCCTTGTCTCGAGAATGGGGGTTTCAAAGGCTCTCTCTAGAACAGCATAATATGCTTGTGGTCTTTCGTGAATTGTATGGTTTAACTTATCAAATATATTCTACTAAAACGTTTATAACACCGTCGCCAGGCCAAGGTGATTTGATTATCTAGGCTCCCCGTCCGCCTTTTCACGTGTGTGTATACTTCCGTATTTCAACTACCTATTCATCAATGTAGAATGGCCATATGTGATGCCACTACGTTGTATTGCAGAAGTGAGTGGCCATAGTATACTGTACTAGTGCTAGCCATGTGGACTTATCATGTGCTCAGCTACATTCTAAGTCCATCTGGAAAACTTCTGGCTGTTTTGAAAACGCCGCAGTCCTTCTTTGATTTCAATGTTACCAGAAAGCTCAGTTTCGATATGACCCAATGACTTTTTCGAGTGCGACGTTTCCTTGTTACTCGTATGTTACGACACGTACTACTTCCTCCAACAATGAATCCTTTTCATTAAAAGTTACACGAAATCTAAGAGACATCTGGATTATAAGAATCTCTCAATATAACGTCTCGGTTTGACTTGGGCGAGGGCATCGTATCAAGTCGACGATAGCCGTGACCGAATGACGTCTTCCTAACTGTGGAGTGTACTTTCATACAGACTGGTGTGTGCATGTAAGATTCCATACTGTCTGGAAGTGAAGGGAGCCCCAAGTTTAAGTGCAACTGCAATTACCGATGGATCATTAGCGTTATTTGAGATACTGTATATATATTTATGTCATGCCTGGGCCTGATACGGGTGTCCCGGACCGTGTGATAACTATCCGGATCACATAGGGTTCGGGAGGGTTATCACACAGGCTTCCATAGAATATTTCGAACGCATTTCGAACGCGTCGGTTGCGCGGTCGTCGGAAATTCGAATACCGGATTCGGAGATTGGAATCAATGTTGCTACAGTTTCTTGTTCGAGGACACAAAACTCCCTCAACTTCTGGCGCATTCCGCATTGAAATGTGTGTTTTCTCGGGTGGGTATGGCCAAGGTATGACATAAATAAAATACAACACGTTGTATTCCGCATCACCCTCGGTCCCAGCCCTCCCGCGGGTCGGATCGCCCTCCGGCCTACGGCCGTCGGGCGATCCGACCCGCGGTCGGGCTGGTACCTCGGGTGATACGGAATACCCCGTGTTGTATTCTATATATACATAACACAGCAAATATCCGGTATCATGCTTATAGGTCCAAATTACACCGGTGCCCGTGGGGGTTGTAGTCCCGGCCGGGCCCCGAAGTCACAAATTTTTCCTGGTGGACTTCTGGGTACCGGGGATCTACCCCCCCCCCGGTGTAAACACGATTATCTCGCGGCGTCTATTTGTTACCGGGTCCCGCGTTGATTTTACGCCCGAGTTGAAATGATTCGGGGTCCCGGTCGGGCCAAAAAACAACCAATCAGCTACCCGGCGGGCCCCTTTTCCAATTGGGACCTAAGCATTACTAACTAACTAAATATAACGGTTTCGCAGATCACACATTGAGTTACGTTAATAAACTTAATCTAATTTCTCTTTCAAAGAATATTTCGTGAAGACCTTCACCTCATCGAAAAGGAATGGCGGGACCGACGCGAACGTTTTCATCACGCTTATCGGAGAGAAGGGCACCACCGCCGAGGTCCAACTCAAGGCCGAGGGGACACAGAACCCCTTTGAACGCGGAAAGTGAGTTAACAGAACATACTAGCATGTGACAGAGAAAGCGGCTGTGTTTAGTTAGGCGAGAAAAGTAGACCCAATCCGCAAGAACTGTCGAATCTAAGATTCGTGTACTCAATAAACAGATGGGAGAAAACGTCTTGTACAATGGCAGCTTTATTTTGTGCTAGCCTGGTATACAAACCTATTACAGCTGCCAAGTCTTTGCGAAAGGGAAGAAAGAGACTTGGCAACTATGGTTCGGATGCCAGGCTACTTCACTTTTGTGCATCAAGCCTTTGCCATGGACTTTATCTACGATTCCTAGTTGTTATTCCATTCTAGATCTCAGACTTTATTTCCGTCCATATTTACACTTACTAGTGGCATCCTGTTTGGGGGCAATAAAAGTCTAATTATTTAGAAAAAAATCAATAGGGATATTTTTTTTGAAATCGAACTCACCATGACGAAGGTCGACTAGTAGTGCCATGATTGAAGTCTCGCGAGATTTGATGTCTCTCCTCGTTCCTAGGATGGACATATTCCGGATCCGGGTGGACAAGGACCCAGGAACTCTTAAGAAGATCCGGATCCGGCACGACAACAAGGGGGTCTTTCCTGGATGGCGTCTTGACAAGGTAATTCTGTTGCATCCTCTCAAACTGAAATTACAATATGTGTTATAAGTCACTGTTAAGAAAGATAAGAAGGCGCCCCAAAGAGCGGTACGAAATGAACAACTTGTTGCAAAATGCCACGGCAGCATTTTTTTTCTGTGACGAAACTAGGTGGATTTTAAACGCGGCGTGAAGCAAGCAAGTACTGTTAGCTACATATCACAATTGCTCAAATGTAATATTTCACAAAAACGCCCTTCATTCTGGCTGACACACATAGACAAACACATACACAAACAGTGTCTAAAATTACAGAATCTATTTCACAGAGAACGCCTGGCGATTATTTCTGTAATTGCAACGCTCTGTATGTAAATTAAACCAAACATATAACAGCGAGTGACAATGTGATGAAGGCTAGAAGGGAGCTAAGGTCTGAGAGGAAGATAAGTAACAGGTAGCCTGTGCAACGCAAACTCTGCTGTCCAGGGCTATTAAGGCCCCTCCCCGCAGAAGCTATTGGGTGAGCACGTCGGCAGAACGTAAGCGTTTAAGGTCGTGTTCGCGTATTTACGGTTAATATCTGATATGTAGCTTGTAGGTTCATTTAGTTGTGTCCAAAGACATATCTTATGCAATGAACGTCACTCCGATACAACGTTGACCAAAGAGACCAAAAGAGATTCGGCAGTTATAATAGGGTTAAATAGTAGGCTAATTACCGTATACGCATTACGTTCTGCGGACTTGCTTATTGGGTGGGGCCAGATGCTGATTTGGCCACTATTGCGCGATTCAAGAAGGCTTTTAGTAACAGCTAGGAGGAAAATGAAGTTAAGATTTTTCCCTTTTTTTCTCCATCCACCAGGTGAGTGTGATAGAAGAGGGTACCGGGGCGACCAGCGTCTTCCCGTGTTTCCAGTGTCTGTCCAAGCTTTGCGGAGGGAACGACTTGGAGCTACCGGTCAGCCAGGACACGACAGGTCGGTTTGTCCACAAGTTTCACATCGAAACTTTGAGCTGTAGATCAAGTTCTATATATTTTTGCAATCTTCAAACCGTTATTCTCATCATAAAGTAGATGTAAGGGGGTCGTGTGTGTGTGTGTGTGTGTGTGTGTATGTATGTATGTGTATGTGTGTGTGTGTGTGTGTGTGTGTGTGTGTGTGCGTGTCTGACTTCGTGTGTATACGTGTCAGTGTATCTCTGTGTATGTATATGTTACATGTATGTGTGCGTGTGTGTGTTTGTCTCTGTATACATGTGTCACTGTGTTTATGTTTGTGTGTTACTGTGAATGCATGTGCGAGAAATAGAGAGGAAAATCAAGTTAGCAGGAGCTTAACAAACAGAAGTAAGCGCATGGCTAGGAAAGTACCGTATCTCACCTGCGTACATGCTAATTTGCAAGCAGATGTTGTGAGATAAAATCGACTTCCTACTAGTAGTCTCGACCAGACACCGTACTATTAGCTATGTTGTTGAAAATAGTAGAAATTGGGCAAACGGACTGAATGATAACGAAAGATAGCAAGCGAGACGATTGTCCAAGCGATTACTACGGAGGATGGTACCCAGACTAGGAGTCTTGTAGAGACAAGGAAGGCGTAACGACTTTTGGTCTCCCAATATCTGCTTGGAAATGACATGCATGCATTTTTTTCTACCATCTGCCCACCCCAGCCCGACAGCTGAGGATCAACAAGGTTGATTTCCTGCCGGAGCAGAACGCACCTCTGCACCACACTGACGAGTACGACTCGCCGCTGGTCGTGGTCCGCAGGGGGGCGCCCTTCCTCGTCAAGCTGGGCTTCGACCACGGCTTCGATCGTCTGAAGGACAACATCGTCTTGGAGTTCCGCACAGGTGATTTGTCAAGAACGTTAAGTTACAAGAAATCGGATCGTTCTGCTATGTTTGTGATCCTGTCGATGTCATTATCTTTATGAAGGAGCGCAGTCCGCCGTTTTATTGTCACAATTGTATCAATCTTTTGAATTATTATCTTTAAAAATTCAACAAATGTTCAACAAAAACCATGATTAATTTATATTGTAGATGAAGAACGTCTCATACATGAAATCGAAGTATACAAAGCATAGTAAAAAACATGCAGAAGAAAAATAAAATGTGTCACAATATCTCACAATTTATAGCTAGCCTCGAAATTAAATTACATTGTCATCCGCATTCATTACCTCTATAACACTAAATATACATGTTGATTTAACAATAATAAATGTAACCGTTAGGAATAGTTCAGAAGGGTTCTATTGGCGGAAGTTTGATATTTTCTTTTTTACAGGCAAAACAGACAAACCCTACGCCAACAAGGGGACGGAGGTGAGCGTGCGGGTCGGGGACGGGCCGGGTGCGCACGGCTGGGAGGCCGAGCTGTCCTCCGTGAAGGAGGGCGAGCCCTGGGCGGTGGTGTCGGTGACGGCCCCGGCACGGTGCCCGGTGGCGAAGTGGCGGATGTCCGTGGAGACGATCTCGGAGGGTCTGTCGTTCGAAACGGCTGAGGAGAGCGAGCTCGTCATTCTCTTCAACCCGTGGTGTGAAGGTACTAACAAACACTGGACCAAAATAAAAACAACTAAAATTACATTTTTTCATTAGTTAGTAATTATATAGTCTGTTGGTTTTCCTTATTTTCTTATCTATCTATAATGATAAACATTTTAGGCGACTTTATTTACTATAGTTAAATTGATATTATGATGCAATTAATGTATCGTAGAAACCCTAAATAAACCTTCAAAGTTTCTGGTTTCCCCTGCATGTTTTTAATGTTCATTTACTGTTCATTTGTGTTACATTTTACGTACGAATAAACAATAATAAACCAATAAACAAATACCGTACACGTCATTTCTGACCTGTCTGCTTCTGTCAGATGACGAGGTTTACCTGGAGGGTGACGACAAGCGCGGGGAGTACGTCCTGAGGGAGTTCGGAAAGGTGTACCAGTCCTGGAAGCTGGACAGGAACAGCTGGAAGAAGGTCTTCAGTGGAAAACCCTGGAACTACGGGCAGGTGAGAAACATTGTGTCGGGTACAAGTGTGTAGATGTGCAAGAAAGACCCCAGAACTTTGGACAGGTGAAAAACACTGTCACAGGCTAACTGTTACATATGTGTCGTTGTGCTTGTATTTTGATACTTGAAAAATGTTAATATATGTCATAAGCAAACATGTCCAGCTTGTGGTAGTGGCGTCCATTGTTTTAGTTATGATAAGGTGTGACAAGATTCTCTAGATGCCATAGTGTGTGTAGGTGCGTATGTGTTTATGTGTGTGAGTGAGTGAGTGTGTGTTTGTGAGTCAGTGTGTGTATGTGTACGTACGTGTGGAGACGTGTGTGCGTGGGTTTGTATTGGTTTTCTCCTGTCTGTATTTTCATAACAACTTGAAAGTAACATTGAGCCCAAAAGTTGGCAAATAGTAGTGGGCAACCGCAAGCCAACCGTACACACTCACGCCATTCTCTGTGACTGCATCACCATAAGAAATGATATGTTCCTACAGTTTGAGCCTGAGATCCTGGACGCGTGCCTGGACCTGCTGGACCGCTCCGGCGTGTCTGTGGCGTCCCGCGGGAGCCCGGTCGCTGTCAGCAGGGTGGTGTCACAAATGGTGAGAGTCAAACAAACAAACAAACATGTCGACAAACAAATGAACAAGTAAACAAAAACAATCAAACAAAAGAAAAATATGCAAATTCTCAACCGTGCGGCCGACTGACCTACCGATTGAATGACTTGAACATGCGTCTTAGTATAACGTGGATAGGAGTATCTCATGGTTTTCATCATACACAGACACACACACACACACACACACACACACACACACACACACACACACACACACACACACACTCACACACAGACACACACATACACACACAGACACGCCCAAAACAATATCTCCATTTTTCATGGAGATGGGGATAATGAAAGGCGAATGACTTAATGATTTACTATTCTAAGTAAAATACTATGTAATGGCAGCCATGATGGCTGAACTGGAGCCATGGTAGTTTGCAGTCTGTGACAAGACACAAAAGGGCAAGAGATTTTTTAAAAATGTAGTAGCTAGAATGGTCTGTAGAAGTCGATAAAAGTCGATGTGGCCTTGCTGAAGCAGCTGTCGTCTTCCTGTTCCTGTCACAGGTGAACAGCCAGGACGACAACGGCGTGCTTGTTGGAAACTGGAGCGGGGACTACTCCGGAGGGGTGGCGCCCTGGATCTGGAACGGCAGTGTGAGGATCCTGCAGCGGTACCACAAGACCAAGGAACCCGTCAGCTACGGACAGTGCTGGGTCTTCTCCGCTGTCACCACAACAGGTTCGTAGTCTTGCATCTTCTGATGTTGCTGAATATATGACTGTTCTGATATATTGGTAAACCCTTTCATGTCGTTGATGTTGACCTACTAGTCGAAAAAGCATCAGGTTTTTCATGCACAATAAGTGATTAAAGATTTACTAATTCTATCGGTGGAATATCTAAGAAATCTTAAGTTGGATGTTTCTCACATTATATGAGGTATCAGAAGAAATTTCAGGAGGAATTAAATCCAAAATGTATGATCTTAGGTGAGGATGACAAAAGAGGGAAAATATGAGCAAGTATATTCAAATGTGTGCTCCTCTTTTAATATCATCAATTTGTAACTCTGTACATTATCATTTTGCAGTTCTCCGCTGTCTCGGCATCCCTGGTCGGAGTGTGACCAATTTCTCTAGTGCGCATGACACAGACGGCAGCCTAACCATCGACAAGATCGTGGACGAGGACGGGAATCTGCTGGAGGACAGCGACTCCGTCTGGTCGGTACATTTGCATGTTTTAGAAAGAGTTTTTACACCTTATTTCCGTACGCAATATATCTATTCATCGATCGGTTTGGTTGTTCATCACGAACAACCAGGGCTGCCGAACTGGCCTGTAGCTATGAGGGCTAGCCCAGCTGACAAAGACAATACAATAGAATTGGACATGTCTAGAATAACAATCGAATGACAATATAAAGCAATATAAAGCACTCGCCAAGATCTTCGTCAGTTCTCTGACCATTCTCAAGTTGAAATGACCGGAAACCTATGTCACGTGACTTTATATTGTGTACGGAGATAAGGTGTAAAAGCTATGCACGGTATTCAGGGATCGTCCAATGTTCGCGGGTCATCAAGGCCCTTCCAATGTGACAGAGCTTTTTTTTTCAGGCCAAAGATCCACCCGACCCGATTTTGAAATTCGCCTACCCCCTGGTGATCACCAAATTCGGCCGAAGGTCTTTGGTAGTACAAGTGTGACGTCAGCGTTATATATTTGCAACTAAATCGTATGATACTACGGTTACGGTTCTTACGGTTAGTCAGGACGTTTTTCATTTGCAGCTACACCCCCCCCCCCAGATTAAGCTCTATTTTACATGGAACCACCACAACGTAAGAATAACATAGCTATTTTCATATCGTACTGCTCCCTTCAATTGCAGGAACTTCCACGTGTGGAACGAGGCGTGGATGGCTCGGACGGACCTACCCCAGGGGTACGGGGGGTGGCAGGCTCTGGACGCCACGCCACAGGAGAAGAGCAGTGGTGGGTACCCTGTTGTACCAGTCGAATAAACCGATCCTGTCTATCACAATTAAAAGTTAAACCAATAAGTGAATGGCAATTATCGGTTCGACCAATGACAGAGTGGTTACATGTCCTTTAGATATTTGTACTTTTATTATGTCTCGCCGTTTCGCCAACGAAACATATTGTTTTTGTCAGGTTTCTTCTTCTTCTCCTTCTTCTTCTCCTTCTTCTTCTTCTTCTCCTTCTTCTCCTGTCAAATCTTCAAATCGCTTCTTGTCGGTCGTCCGTCGACCAAATTACCTGAAATTTGGTATGCAGGTAGAGTACGTGTATACCCCCAGACCCTTTTAAAATTTTTGTGATATAAGTTTTTAAAATGATTTTATGGAGGTTTTTTGGTCATTTTCAGACAAAAGTCGCACATGATGGCCTCCAGTGTCGTGGTGTTGAAACCTGAGGACCTGAAATTTGGTTTAGTTGTGCATTGGATATTTACCCAAAGGACCCCATTATTTTTTTTGGCATACACTACTTCAAAATGATTTATTTTGCAATTTTTTAATGCAATTTTTGGTTATTTTCTGTCAGGGCCAGCAAGAACTAGGTCATACTGTAACATAACACTTCCCATGTCTGGGACTTAAAACCAAGCAGATGTCAGGGGGTACCTCTACTAATGGTATTACAGAAAGTTATATGTACCTTATGTTACATGGTACCGATGTTATATTTGAGATGTAGGTACCTATAGGAAAGGTGACTACACCTGACAATTGCTTATGCTAATGAGGACCTAATTCGCATAATGTATGCATAAAGTTGTATATCCCTTACCGTTAATGCTGCGGATGTCATCTTTGAGATGTAGGTACCTTTAGGAAAGGCGAACACACCTGGCCAGAAATTATGCTAATGAGGACCTAATTTGCATAATTGATGCATGAAGTTGTCTGTCCCTTACCGTAAAAGCTGCGGATGTCATCTTTGAGATGTAGGTACCTTTAGGAAAGGCGAACACACCGGGCCATAAATTATGCTAATGAGGACCACATTTGCATGATTTATGCGTAAACTTGTAATTCCCTTACCGGAAAAGCTGCAGATGTCAGATTTGACATGTACGTACCGTTAGCAAAGGTGATCACACCTGGCCATGAATTATGCTAATGAGGACCTCATTTGCAGTATTCTTGCATTAACTTGTATTTCCCTTACCGTGGCAGCTGCGGATGTCATCCTTAAGATGTAGGTACCATTAGGAAAGGTGAATGCACCTGGCCAAAAATTATGCTAATGAGGACCTCACTTGCATAATTTATGCATCATGTTGTATTCCCCTTACTGTAAAAGCTGCGGATGTCATCTTGAACATGTAGGTACATGTAGGAAAGGTGAAAACACCTGGACATAACTTATGGTCATGAGGACCTCATTTGCATAAATTATGCAGAACCTTGGATTTGCCCAGGAGTTATTTTGGGACAGCCCACTTCTTGCATGAGGAGTATGGGCGAAACATCCTGAATTTGCTCTTAAAGCAAATGACGGCCAGTCTAGTTTCTTTTATGCATTTGTCCTTTTATGCCAAGGGACTATGTTTTGACGGAGGTGGGCGGGGCTATGGGATCGGTCTATTAGCCGGTTCACAGATTAAACTACGTACTAAGCCTGGTGTATATTTTTGGGTACTATGACAGAGTTGAACACCGCTGAAACATAAGAATCACGTATGGACATGTATGATTGTAGAAGACCTTACGACACTCGCTGTTTTTTCGTTGTGTCAATTACGATTACATCTGTATCAAGCACTGTCTAGACAGGAGCTGTTTACAAGTTAGGGGCTTTCACCTTTGACATATTACCCACAATGCATCTCGCTACGCATGCACAATTTGATCAGTGAATCGACTTTTACCATGCGCCGGGCACCTCAATACTTGACTCCATGGTCAGTGCCAACAGGGTATCAACACAACGTCATTTTCTGAAGAAAGCCTCCAATGTACTCACGTCTCTGACACTCTCTCCAAATGCCACAATAAGTTCGCAATCTCGAACGAAAAAGATCAGTGGAATTCGTGAAATTGGGTGGAAAGCTTCATCGATTGTATGCAGCAAGTGAACGCTCACGAAACTATTTTGATATGTTCCTTAGTACCCTAAATGTCTCCCTATTCTGTGTACCGATCTAAGGCATTTACTGCTGCGGTCCCGCCTCGGTCACCGCCATCAAACATGGCGAGGTCCAGTACAACTTTGACGCCCGCTTCATCTTTGCCGAAGTCAACGCGGACAAGGTATTTTCTTTTCTCTCATTGATTGTGCTTTCATGATCTAGTTTTAAAGACGTCCCGTTTATGCTCCCTGCCTATGTCATCTCCAAGCAGGTGCTTGTGTAGACGATTGTAACATAATTATTCAGTTGACAGCCTGTCTTTGAATTCTCTGGCTGAGTTTACACAGGCGTTTTCGCAGTCAACTCCAAGTCGCTGAGTCGCCTCAGAAACGCGAGTGTAAACCGGGCCATTGACAGTTACCAACCCAACACTTGGGATGGGTTGACATATCTGCTTGGAGATTAGTTTGCCTATGAACGTTGCATGTTGTTCATTGTATCGTCATAAATGCTGCAACTATTTGCTGATTTCGGCAAATGACTAAAACTTTGAAAAGCAGACAGTTTTATGTAATTTCAGCTGTTTTTTGACGCAACACGAGGGCTAGGATAAGTCATGTAGGAAACAACGTGAAATGCATTTCAATGGTTTTAAGCCCCCTAGCTTGTGCGTATTATTTTGGGTTTAGATAAAGTATGTGGCCGAAAAATTTATTTTGTACGATAATCAGGCTTTACAAAGGTGCGTTAAAAGTAGAAAGAACTTCCGATACACAACTCATGCGCACATGAATATACGCACAAGTGTGAAGGGGCCCATACATCGTAACAATAGGCCTACGTCGTTGTATGGAGCATTCATCCATGATTCGAAATACTAGATGTATGTTCATCCGTTCGAATGATCGATCCGTTCAATTTATTCATGGTATTAATCGACGTTATTTGATTGACAGGTCCACTGGTGCCAGCAGAGGGATGGGTCGTGTTACGTGGCGGGCATGGAGAAGGGAACAGTCGGGAGGTTCATCAGCACGAAGGTAACGTAAGGCCCGGTTTACACACAAGTTTTCGGAGTCGACTTGGGGCTGTGTGTGAGGAGCTTTAGGCTGCTCAAGCAGAGTTTTCCTACTAGAACACGCTACTTTAGTGGCCTAGGGTTCTCCATGCACAGTCCTAAGCCGACTCCCGAGTCGACTAAAAAACGCGTGTGCAGGCTCAGCCTAAGGTTCTTTCGTAGTTTTCAAACTAACGTACGTAGAAGTATTGTGACATAGAAAGTCTCAGTGGTTAATTGTTGTCTCCATAACATAAAACTCTCAAAGCTCTATGGGCTTGACTAGTGGGCGAGCTGCCAATAGTAATTTAGTCAGGCTAGAGCCAATGGCAATAGTCCCATTGCTGTCTTAAGGTTAGGTTAGAGAGTGAGTATTGTCACTGCGACAGCTACATCTATCTACGAAAACCACAGGCTATCTCTAATCTAGACAGGAAAATATAAAACCTTCAACGACTCTACAGATTCTAACATAGATCACAGGATTACCAAATTTCCATACTGTTTTTCTGACTATTTTGTGAGAAATGACTCGAGTCATACTGTGCAAACGTTCATTCAGCTTAGAGTTGCAGGCACGCCGAAACTCCAAAATAATGTAAATGTTTTTAAGATCACGTGGTTTTTATTTCGCGATAAGGCGAAAATGGAGTGTTCGCGGCAGCGCTATATACTAGTAGTCACACACTGCTACAGTATATTGGAAAAAAAATGTTCGCGATGGTTTTAAGTTCGCGGCAGCGCTATAGCCACATATTGCTACAGTATAGGACGAAAATGTTCGCGGTGGTTTTAAGTCCGCGGCAGCGCTATAGTCACATATTGCTACAGTATTGGACAAAATGTTCGCGGTGACTTTGAGTTCGCGGTGAAACGGTCGCCCCGAAAACCGCGAACATAAAACCACCGCGAACATTTCTGAATTTACAGTAATGAATATTTTTCTTTAACAAAACCTTCATCGATAGGCTATTGGGATCAACAACCGAGAGGACATCACGGCGAACTACAAGTACCCGGAGGGCTCTGACGAGGAGCGCGTGGCCGTGCAGAGGGCGGCGCAGTACGGCTCCCGGCGGGACCTCAACCCGTACGAGTCCGGCACTAGGGACGTCGAGTTCTCCCTCAAGGACGACGGCTCCGTCCCGGTAATGCTTGGGTCACAATTGCGCCGGTGCCCGTAAGGGGTGTAGTCCCGGCCGGGCCCCGAGGCCACAAATTTGCCCCGGTGGACTGCCGGGTGGGGGTCGGGGGTGATGGTACATTTCGGTGCTAGCACGATTGGCCCATGACGTCTATTTGTTACCGCGTTGATTTTAAATCCGAGTTAAAATGATTCGGGGTGCCGGCTGGGTCCAAAAATAGCCCGGCAGCCGAATGGTGTCCCACTGGCCGGGGCTACGTAGGGGTAACGCTCAAAAGTGCCCAAAACAGCCTTTTTTTCGATTAGGAACCAAGCATTAGGACGTCATGAGGTACAGTACTGTCCAAGTGCACCACTCGGTCAGGGTACTATGAAATCTAGTTTATGAGGACTGGTGGTCTCTGTAGATAGGATTCTTAATGTTTGTGTCCATGAGAAAATCTCGAAGGCACCACCAACAAGGCCTAGCCGATCGTGACTTTCCATTTAAAGCCATGGTAAACATTTCATGTTGTGTAGATGGAACCGATTTCTCTCTCTCTCCATTGCAAAACGATGTCATCAACTAATGGTCTTGCACGTACATTGTATCCAAGAAAGGAAAAACAGCTTGCAGACGACTTCTAGATTTATCCTGATATTATAGAAAACGTGATTATATATTATGATAGAAATTTGAAAGGGATCTCTTTTCCCCACGCGACAGATTAACGAGGATGCCGACTGTTCGATCACGCTGAAGAACACTTCCGGTGAAACCCGCACGGTGACGCTTCTGTACGTTGCCAACATCGTGAAGTACACCGGGGTCCAGCACCGCAAACTGCGCAAGGAGAAGATCGAGGTGGAGCTGAAGCCCAAGTCCAGTAAGTACTAAAGTATATAACGTTCACTACCTTCACCAAGAAGGTTATGCTTCAGTTCGTTTTTTTTATTTATCTATCTCAGCTTTATCGCATCACATCATGTAAACGGATAAAGGGAAACAGGACATATTTTTTACTTTGTAATCCCAGTGCGGGTAAAAAAAACACTAACAGAGGATACAGAAATTATTCAAATAAAAACTTAGTGGAATCGACATAATGATAACAATGGTGACAATAATAATGATAGTAATAATAATGATAATAATGATATTGCCAACAAAAATGATAAATAAATAGATAAAATAGATAAGTGGAATCAACATAATAATAACGATGGTAATGATAATATCAATGTTTGTGTATGTATGTATGTGTGTGTGTGTGTGTGTGTGTGTGTGTGTGTGTGTGTGTGTGTGTGTGTGTGTGTGTTTGTGTGTGTGGACAGCATAAGTCGGGAAGTTGTGTATGAATCCGTATGATATTTGATATTTGAGTAGGTGTCGGCAAAATGAATGACCTCCTGTAGCGGCTTTCTATAGTACAAAAGCAAAACTTCCAGTTTTGATATCTCGTTATTTTAGTACTGAATTAAGGTCATTCATATACATGCATCACATACAACGATACTGGTGCTTTGCTTCAATGACTTTATTTGTTGGTTGAAGTGAATTTAAAGCTCTAGGTACCCAGCCCTAATCAATGTACATTCCGTCACAGCTGAGAACGTGAACGTGGCCGTAAACCCCATGTTGCACATGGAGCATATGGAGGACAAGTGCGCGCTCAAGTTCGTCTTCATGGCGCATGTGCAGGAGACCGGGCAGACCTTCGCCACCGAGAGGGTGGTGGACATCGAGTTCCCGGATCTGGACGTCAAGGTGATGACGTCACTGCATGTCAAAATGGGAATCGTGATGAAAAACTCAAATTTAGTTTGTAAATGAAAGTTCAATCATTAACCTTCTCCCTGCTGCCTAACTCTGTAACCAATAAGAAATTGGGAGCCAAACGGCTACTTCAGAGTGCTAAAGGTTAAGTTCTAGATCTGTAACCACCCCTAACGCAGATGTTATCACCTCAAGACTTTTGAGAAAAGGCTGTGGAAGGGAAATTTTGTAGTTGCTGACTAATAGTCAATTCTTCAACTTATTACATTTTTTTTTACTCTCGGTTAGCAATAAGAAAGAAAAAAACCCGGCAACTTGGAAAGGAAAACAGCCGGAAGGAGTCTGCAACGGAGGCTAATGATTTTGTAAAAACATGTTTTTGAAGGTTCTGGGGAAGACTAACCTGGGTCAGCAGGTGTCGGTGGCCATCTCGCTCACCAACCCGCTCAACCGTGTCCTGACGAACTGCGAGTTCAACATCGAGGGGCCCGGGCTGCAGAAGCCAAAGACGGTGTTCTTCCGGTAAGCTCTTCTCTAGAAGGAACCTGCACGTGGTAGCCTGGTGATATTCATAGAATTTCTTAGAGAATGCGCTCGTGAAATCCCTAGAATATTTGCAAATCAATGGTGGTACTATACTAACGGCTACGCCCCTGAGGCGTCACCAAAAGAATTGTGAACCTAACAAAACTTTGTTGAACCTCAGTTCTTAGAATTCCTAGAATATTTGCAAAGCAATCGCAGTATTATACTACCGGTTCCGCCCCTGAGGCGTCGCCAAAAATTGTGCACAAGAAAACTAGTATGTTGAGCCCCAGTTTTTGTTCTGCCATAGGAACATCCGCCCGAGTGAAACGGTTTCCCTCGAGGAAAAGTTCACCCCCAAACGTGCCGGTCTGAAGGAGATCATGGCGAACTTCAGCAGCAACGAGCTGTGCGACATCACCGGCGAGGCAGAGGTCCAGGTCGACGTGGTGCTCCGCGGCTAAAGCAGCCTGCAGTTCGTCGTATTATCGCTAGGGGACTCTCGTTTGCATTACTAAAGATATTTTAGTGAAGATTTAAGAAGGAAAGCGACATATTAGAGTTGATTAGCAGTCGGAAACGTCTTATAGCCCTTGAAATGGCGAAAGTGTTTTGTGAGAAATAAAGGGAATGTAGTTTCTGGTTTCCGTAGAGTCGTAGCCTGTAACCCAGCTACACGTGAACGCTATATCCACGTATTACCCTTTGTGAAGGAATAGCGGATGTATCGGGCGGGTATAGCCTTCAAGGCTGGATTCTAGGCTAATAGAGCCGCGTGGAATCATAACACTTGAATGCAGAACAAAGCGAGCTACTGCTGATAATATAAATGTAACTAGCTACTACTGATAATGTATCGCGCTAATATCTTGAATAAAATTTGCTGTAGTTATTCAATGCTGACTTTATTGCATTAAACCATCAGTACATGTATATCATTGTGAAGGGAAAACTCAAGATGTTAACTGAGATCACTGCTAGTGAACTGATTTGTCTCCTTAAGCGCTTCTTAAGGCCATGTTGATTTGATTATATGGATGACATCCTCCGGGGACCTCAAAACTGATGCGAGCGTGCGAATAAAAAAATAAGTTCGGCAAAAAAAGGTTTCCTTCGGTAGGAAATCTACGTGGTCAGGAAGGATGAACAAAACACACAGAGTATGGTATACCGAAATATAGAATCTTGATTTTTGTTCTCTCCAAAACTTCTTTTATGGCTTTGGAATTGACTTAGGCATTCTACGACATTAGCATCCGTTTTCCGAAATACTTTTTTTTTGCAATTCACAGCATGTATCTTGAATTCTCATTTTGTAGCTGCTTTGTATGATTTACAGTCAGTGAACGACGGGGGTGACACCTATCATGACAAACGTAAACGGTTTTTTTTGGGGGGGGGACGGATGAAAATTGATGCGCGCGCGGATGTCATCCATATAATCGAATCAGCATGGCCTAAGTAGAAATTTGGATGAAGTGAAATCCCTGCTAGCTAATGTAAGACCTTTAAAACTCGCGAGAAAGGCCGAGGAAAAGTCGCAAACACGGGCAATCTCAGGAGACCAATTAGAAAACCTAACGCTTGAGAGATTCCGACACGGTCGGTCAGAGGGCACCGCCAAAGTGGCAGACACAACTGGCAAATCACCGGTATGACGTCACAGCAGGTCACAGGTCACGTACCGCCGAAGAGGTAATGCTCTATGAGAAGGGGGGCTTTGGAATGGGGCTCAATTATAAGAACTTACATGAAATTACGTGTGATCAAGGGACGTAAATATGCGTAGAGAAGGAAGTCACTAACAGTGTCGGTAATTGCAACCCGGATGGAAACGTGTCAAGGGAACATTTGTTATACGTACATTTCTGTCTGATGCCTGATGGCAACAAGTGACTGTTACTGTATGAATGCATATGAGACGACTTGGAAAGTGCGTTATACGTACATTCCTGTCAGATGCCTGATGGCAACAAGTGATTGTTACTGTATATGCATGCATATGCGACGACAAGGAAAGTTTATTGCAAGTCCTTGCCCTGAGGCTAATTGCAAGTACATCTAGCATGAAAACGCACAGACAGAAAATGGGGAAGAAATCTCAATATAGCACGTGACTATTCTATTCTAGATACTGACAATACATTCTTTCTTATCGGGTTTGACTTCTTTTTCCGAGACGGTGGAAGACGAATGATCCCCCTTTTTCTGTAATGTGTGGGTTTTGTGATCTTAAGAGGAGAGTAGTTTTCTTTTTGTCCGCAAACGTGGTAAAATTTAGATGGAATCTGGTGGCCTCTTTAAACGGCTCATTTCATTCGTGATCTTACTAGAAGGGGCAATTTGAAATAAAATGTGTTTCGTCTTCCGTGTTTGCACGTGCATATGTGACAATTTCATCATCACAGTTATCAGTCTCTAAGCTAGTAATCAGCCGTAGGGGCAGAAAAGCGTTCACCGTAAAAAGTCACTAATTGGTAGCCGTGGTAGTGTTCAACTTTTGAAACAGTCATTATAGTTCAGATATTCAGAGGTGTTCAGAAAAAGAAATTGTTATAGATTTGCACCTGTAGCATATGTTTCAACGCCATGGCTGATTTTTAGTTTGGCCTATTGGATTTTGTAATTTTCTACCGTTTGGAACTCAACAGGTGTGGGGGAACTGTCGCCTGATTCTGAGAGCTTACGGATTTCTTCAACAAAATCTAGTTTCAGTCTGCCGTCAGTAAATTTGTACTGATTTGTTCTTCGTGAAATGTATTCGCATGCGGGTTTAAACTGGAATTGTCGTTGGTTATACATGTATAAACGTGGTATTACTCAAGTCAGTGACTCTTCGTAATGCCATTGTGCTGGTGTTGTTGGTTGATTAAGTCTCACTCAACGCATAACAAATCGACGGCTGTTTGCACACAATAGCCCGCCGGCAAAACGCACACCGGGGGAGATGCCCCGGCACGTTCTTGGGATGTTCGCGGGGTAAGGAGCCGAGTCACGGTCACGGACGCGGAACGACACACGGCCCTCACAACGATAAACCCGCCGCCATCTTGACAACAGGCCGCAGTGTCGCATTGTTTTCCTGGTGACCAAAAATTTTTAAATTTAGACACTATAGTCAGGTTGTAAATTTTACTCAGCTGTGTGTGTGTGTGTGTGGTTCGGAGTACGATGCAGAGCAGACGAGAAGTGCGGTATCCATGACGACCACGGTGTCGTCTGCAGGGACCTCACACGACAAGGTGAGCGGGCTGTCATGCTGTCTTCTCAACGTTAAATTTTTAATTCTAACGTCAAAAATCAGCAGAATATACAAAATGCCATACGACTTCTAGTCAGTATCACTGTGCTTGTTTGCTGCGTGAATGCTCCTGCGACTCTACCAGTAAAGGAGTATGAATCTGTGTGAGACTTGGAAAAAGGCAGTTGTAGGAATTTGATTGCACAACCCATACCGAGTGAGGGTAATAGTTTAAGACAGTCGTATAGTTGTAAGAGAGCGGGGATTTGATTTAGTTGTAGGGAGAAAATGGAGCGTTCACAGTTGAAACGAGGGGGTAGACAGGAAAAAGACATAACATTTTCGCGGCGGTTTTAAGTTCGCGGTGAAGAAGTCACCACTAAAACGGCGAACATAAAACCACCGTGAATATTTCCCCCTTTACAGTAACTCTCACTTTCTTGCCGGTGCCCATTCTGACATGCCCTCTAAACACTTCCACCAGAAGTAACTCACGTCAGGCTGTACAGTACGCTCACACTGCCTAAGTGCCAGATCTAATTCATTTCACGCCATTTCCTTGAGAGACAACTTAACGAAAAAGGAACACACATCAAGGGAGTAATGATTAAAAACGCTGTGCGCTGGGCGGTGAACCGTTTGCCTTTCAAGTGGGTCCGGGCTGAGGATGAAACATTTCAGCCCGTCTGTTCAACATCTGGTGCTGAGAGATCACACACTCGTCACGACGACTGCTAGTGACAGCTTGTCCAAACCTCTTTGGACTGAGAGACAATGCGAAGAGTACAGGAGAAAGTCTGCCTCTGGCACTTCGATTAGATTAGATTAGCCTCCATCAGGCCCTCCTACGGGCGCATGGATCGTAGAATTTGGCAGAAAAAGGAATCATTAGCCAGTAGAGTCATTCCTCGGTGACGATCACATTTCACCCGCGTAACGGAGTCTGCAAATGAAACCCTGGCAAATATTCTACATGATAGCCGGCGTAGTTAGTCTGGTAGAGACGACGATCAGATAGTGCCGCAAGTTCCGTCTCATGTTTTGTTCCCAGCAGCACACTGCATGCTCAACGTTACATAATCAATAAGATATAAATAGTTTTCATAGAACGGTTATCAGCTCAGTCTGAATCGAATAATATCCTGTTGCGTTGTATATTGTGCGACAGACGGTTTTCGCCGTCGGCTAGTTTTGACTCCAGACCGTTTGGGACTCAGGCTTCGCTACCCAAGACAAGAACTCTAGGTATTTCTAGATGCTAGTATTTTCTGACTACTAAATCCCTAGATTATGTGGCATTATTTATTCAAGATACATATCTGTTGGTAGGCAACGCTGAACTCTTGTTCATATAGCCCCTTATTGGTTAATCAAGCTTCCGATAGCGCATTCACCTCTCCCCCCCCAAACTTGACAACAGCCAGGGGGCTGTAGCTACGGACGAAGTCCAGAGCGGACGCATAACAAAGATTCATGTCATGCACAGAAGGTGCATCATACCCAACGGAGAGAGGTCCCTTGTAAAATCAACTAGAGATCTGCCGTCAGAAAGTCTTGTGTCAAAACTGAGGTTTCTTTTCGGCGGTGTGGGGCACATTTTTTTTTTCCGTTTAGGACGAGCCTTGGCGGTGGGATGTTTGAGTAGTCAGGTTCGGGCGGAGTGATCTGTCAGCAGTATCCGAAGGGTCAAAGGTTGATGTGTCATTGTTTGTACGGATGTAACTTTGGGGGAGAGTCAGCAAAACGTTCAAGCTTGATTGTCGACAGCTTTGGCGGTGAACGCGTTGGTGGTTTTGGTTGAACGTGAGAGTTGGAAAGGTGAGTGTATTATGTTGCTTTCGATCATTTTATTTTCATGAACCTGTCGTAGTTATACAGAGAATAACAGCTGAACTCATGAGCTTGGAACATCTACTAACATAATTCCACCACGGTACATAATTCCAACACCCTGACAAGATACGTCCAAATAGATCTCCAACCCAACGTCCCACAGTATGATAAAATTGAATGAATGAAAGACCTTTATTGCACGTTTATGCTCTGATGAGCTAAGTACAGGTCACGGTGACAAGTAGAAATACAATGCACGCCTGTACATCTAAGCTGTACAAACCTGGGGGTGCTGCAAAAGATATCTCTCATACTCACTGCTTTATCAAAGTGGCGGATTAATGTTAATCGAGGTTACTGTCTATGTTCACGATCATGAGAAATAAATCTTTTTCATTGCTTGCGATTTCACCAAGTACTACAAGTGCCTAGATGTCCGATTTACGTTTATTTTGCGTGATGAAAATGTGACCCGTAAACGTTATCCTTGCAGAAAGGACAGGAAGCAAATACAAATGTCTATGCGCTGCGAGCTATAGTTTTTCTTCCCCGATTCGTGCATCTTACCTTGGCTAGTGCAAGGAACCCTTGACGTCCTTTACGAAAGGGATTTTTGCCAATGTGAGATCTCAAGTTAGAAGCAGGGTGCAATCATGGAGAATATACTGAGACATTCACACGCTTATTTATCGATCTGATCGATCAGTGCATTAGTGAAGTCGGCCGATACGTACTTAAGCAAGTGAACACGCCTCTCCGATTACCTGAAAGCCCGTCAGACGTTTTCGAGCACATACAGGTTTCTGTAAACGCGTCTCAAAGGATAAAGTCTTGGCAGAAGTTTGCTTAAGCACATGTCTTGGCCCTTACAACGCGAGACCTTCTTACATTCCAAAATCTGGTCTTTATTACAGTTGACTGGAGAAAAATGTTTCCGGTTACCCGATCAACCCTAGCAAAACTTGCCAACCCTAGCCTTTTTTGGGTCGGCTGCTGGCAAGGGACATACAGTATTTCAATCTGCCATCTGAGTGATGAAATTCAAAACAGATTTTCTGTATTTGACACTCTCTTAAACATATGAGGGCTTATACGAATGTGCAGTAAACATTGCACTTTTGTGTTCAATTATCGATAAATTTCCTTCCTTCCTCCCTTCCTCCCCTCCTCCCCTCCTCCCCTCCTCCCCTCCTCCCCTCCTCCCCTCCTCCCCTCCTCCCCTCCTCCCCCCCTCCCCCCTCCCTCCCTCCCTCCCCCCCTCCCTCCCTCCCTCCCTCCCTCCCTCCCTCCCTCCCTCCCTCCCTCCCTCCCTCCCTCCCTCCCTCCCTCCCTCCCTCCCTCCCTCCCTCCCTCCCTCCCTCCCTCCCTCCCTCCCTCCCTCCCTCCCTCCCTCCCTCCCTCCCTCCCTCCCTCCCTCCCTCCCTCCCTCCCTCCCTCCCTCCCTCCCTCCCTCCCTCCCTCCCTCCCTCCCTCCCTCCCTCCCTCCCTCCCTCCCTCCCTCCCTCCCTCCCTCCCTCCCTCCCTCCCTCCCTCCCTCCCTCCCTCCCTCCCTCCCTCCCTCCCTCCCTCCCTCCCTCCCTCCCTCCCTCCCTCCCTCCCTCCCTCCCTCCCTCCCTTCCTTCAGCTGAACTTAGAAAAAAAACAGAGAAAAAGAGAATTCGACCCTAATTTTGCTTCGACATTATTTTGCTTCCTAGACCGAACCCTTAGTTAGTAACCCTGCGACCCTCGCTGAAATTTCTTTGCCGTTAATCAAATGGCGCAGACGATCGCGACATATCTGGGTCAGCTCCGACGAGCACAGGGCGAAAGTTTTTACTAACAGGGAATTCATTTACCGTTAATGGATATACTTAGAGTCTGAATACATAGTCAAATTGACGTGCTAGTATTGTATAATGTTCCAGGCTCTAACATTTAGGTAAGAAGCCACATTAGTATGACACAAATGTAGTATTTATTTATCCATCACGGTAGATATAGCAACAGGTGGCAGCATCATAATCACTCTCAATCTACGTTTTGCGTGACTATATGTATGTAGCACTGTTGTTACTTGGCCCTATGCACACAACATCCAATTGAAATGAAATTCAAAACAGATTTTCTGTATTTGACACTCTCTTAAACATATGAGGGCTTATACGAATGTGCAGTAAACATTGCACTTTTGTGTTCAATTATCGATAAATTTCCTTCCTTCCTCCCTTCCTCCCCTCCTCCCCTCCTCCCCTCCTCCCCTCCTCCCCTCCTCCCCCCCTCCCCCCCTCCCTCCCTCCCTCCCTCCCTCCCTCCCTCCCTCCCTCCCTCCCTCCCTCCCTCCCTCCCTCCCTCCCTCCCTCCCTCCCTCCCTCCCTCCCTCCCTCCCTCCCTCCCTCCCTCCCTCCCTCCCTCCCTCCCTCCCTCCCTCCCTCCCTCCCTCCCTCCCTCCCTCCCTCCCTCCCTCCCTCCCTCCCTCCCTCCCTCCCTCCCTCCCTCCCTCCCTCCCTCCCTCCCTCCCTCCCTCCCTCCCTCCCTCCCTTCCTTCCTTCAGCTGAACTTAGAAAAAAAACAGAGAAAAAGAGAATTCGACCCTAATTTTGCTTCGACATTATTTTGCTTCCTAGACCGAACCCTTAGTTAGTAACCCTGCGACCCTCGCTGAAATTTCTTTGCCGTTAATCAAATGGCGCAGACGATCGCGACATATCTGGGTCAGCTCCGACGAGCACAGGGCGAAAGTTTTTACTAACAGGGAATTCATTTACCGTTAATGGATATACTTAGAGTCTGAATACATAGTCAAATTGACGTGCTAGTATTGTATAATGTTCCAGGCTCTAACATTTAGGTAAGAAGCCACATTAGTATGACACAAATGTAGTATTTATTTATCCATCACGGTAGATATAGCAACAGGTGGCAGCATCATAATCACTCTCAATCTACGTTTTGCGTGACTATATGTATGTAGCACTGTTGTTACTTGGCCCTATGCACACAACATCCAAGCAGATGTAAGGATCCGGATTATCATTTCCATGAAAAATGAAGAAATAGTTTTCGGCCTGTCTATGTGAGTGTGTATTTGTGTCAATACGCGCAAGGTCATTCCTAAACGCGATGGCGTCGTTGTACCAATTCGCGTGTGACTGGCAATCGGAGCACTTAGAGGCTTGTTAACTGATCCCTCCGCCATTGCTAGGGTACTATTTTCACACAAAAAAAACGTAGTACTGATGGTACTGGTGTTAAATCACACAGTATATCGAGACTGATTAAAGAAACCTAAGGTCACGTCGTCCACAAATCTTCAATCTTCTGTTGGTTTTCGTCAGGGGCCGGCGACAACTTTGTGTTGGGACGGAAGAGAATAGCGTGACTTAATTGAACCAAGCCGAGAACGGATGATAACGGGGACAGTGAAGTTGAGTTACGTTGTTTTTCTGGCGCTGTGGAAACAATGAATGGATTGGACGCGGAGGACTTGTGTCTAGAGAAGGACAAAGTGTGACGCTTGTGGAATGTAAGCCAAGGAAGATGTGTCAGCAGTTTGTTTTGGCGGTTGCTGAATTCTTACAGTTTGAACTTTTCACGCAATCTGCAGTTGTTGAGAGATTTCTTTTTAGCTCTGAAATGATGAAACTGGGAAAGAAAATTCGAAAGCATTATAGCCTTGTTTATAATCTGTCATAATTCATCATCATGGCCTGTTTTTTTTTTAATGAGAAGCGCGTTTGTTACAGTTGGAGTAGCCTGAAGTAGGCCTTGATTGTATGATTACCGAAGTGCAGGAATTTCGCCATCCTGAAGCGCTTCACGGTCTAAACTGCGCATGCGCAGCGAGATGCATTGTGGGAGATATACCCGAGCAGTAGACCCCTTAGACATAAATAACACATCTGGGCATGTATAAAGCATTGTTTAGACAAGAACTGCTTACAAGTTAGGGTTCTCCACCTCGGTGCATATGCGCAGTTTGAAACATACTATGAGCCTGCATATCAACAAGCTGACGCATCCAAACTGACCTGCTCTTGAGAAGAGGTAAAGAAAAAGACAAAAACAAGACTTTCCCACGAGAGATGTGCCTTTGTTACTCTGAAGGTCATGCTGTTCCCATTCGTCAAGGTCAAGTTTGCATGGTGAGAAAGACGTTACGAATCGACAAGTGCCACTCGAGTGTTGTTTGCTCACACCGGGGTGCTTATTAATCGCTTACCGCGACCAGGGGAAGTCAAGGTCTACAGAGGGAGGAAATACAATGACACGATCGATTCATTCTGTATCAAAGTAAACTGCAATTTCCAACACAAGAATTTGGACTTACCCAAATTTTCGACTGATCAAGTCCTTGTCAAGAAATGAGCAACCCGCTGTCTCTGTGACGTCACGTTATGCAGATAGGACACGTGACTCGGTTGATCATACGTTGCAGAAAGTCTGTGGTGCCCTCCGTCACTGTAAAGGGATGGTTGTAAAGCCCTGATGTAGATGGTTTCTTTTCTTCCTCTCGCAAAAAAAGTCCGGCTCTGTGTCCAAGATTCTAACGTCTATGTCCAGTGAGACTGAGTGTCAAGGTGACTCTATATGTAAGTGTTGTGAAACCTCAGTGGTTGTTGAACTTGGACGTTTCTGTTCGAGGAACCTTGTCCTAACAACGATACATGTGCAGCGGTGACACTACACTGAATAGTTTCCTTTCTGCTCAGCGGTCGCAGCGCCTAGTGTCACCTGGGAAGGTCAGTGTCGACGGAGGGAGAAAATACAATGACATATTTAATACACGTGCAGCTGTGACAGTGACTTGTTGCTGTTTGAGTCAGCGGTCGCAGCGCCTAGTGTCACCGGACAGAGGATTTAGGATCGGCAGAGGGAGAAAATACAATGACATATTCAATACATGTGCAGATGTGACACTGAACTGAACAGTTTTCTTGTTGTTGTTGTCTGAGTCAGCGGTCGTAGCGCCTAGTGTCACCGGATAGAGAAGGTCCGGGTCGGCAGAGAGAGGAAAAAGTGGTCCGATTTACACACAAATTTCCGAAGTCGGTGACTCGGGGCTGTGTGTGAGAAGCTTTGGGCTGCTCGAGTGGAAATTTTTCTACTAGAGAACGCTATTTGAGTGGCCTAGAGTTCCCCGTGCACAGTCCTGAGTCGCGACTCCAAGTCAGCTCAAAAACGCACGTGTAAATCGGGCCATAATGACATGATCACTACATGTGCAGCTGTGACACTTAACACTTTTGTTGTGCAAAATCTGGTAACAAACGCGAAGGCCGTTTTACCATTTCAAAAATTGGCAAAGGTTCCCCAGGGACATCTCTACATTGTACTGTGACTTTGAGAATTGAAAGGACAAAACATGGATTTAGAGTTCCCATTGGAGGCAATATAATGACATGATCTCTACATGTGCAGATGTGACACTGAATAGTTTTATTTGTTGTCCGAACTCTGGTAACAAACGTGTTATTGTTGAAGGCCGTTTTTCCAGTTACAAAAGGGCTTCCAAGGGACACCTTTAGTTAAGCTAAAAATTGAAAGGACAAAACATGGACGTGGATGTAGGACATGGATCGGTATAACTTATTATAAGATTGGAATAGGAGAATATTAGTAACACACTCCCCTTTCTCTTACTAATTAAAGCTGTTAGAATGTCAGTTTTGAACCCAACTATGAAGTTCTCTACTTGCACTCAACAACAAAAAAACAGTTGTGGGAAAGAAGAAACTGAAGATTATAAACCAAACACACACAGACTCGAACAAATATAGACTCGGGATTATCCTACCCTGACATGAGTCTTTTTCTGAGCTCCCAGTGATCTGAGACTATTTCAGGTATTTTGCCCACCCAAAACGTTAATAAACATCTCTTAGCACGTGTCATTCATTTTAAGTTTGACATACACAAGGACACTGTAGAAATCCAACATCTAGACAGACAGAATACTTTTGTTATTCTGTTTAAAAAACAACGTCTGCAAAAATGTCGCTGAGGTCGGATGAAGTAAGTGCTATCTTCTGTCAGGAGTTAAGGGGGTAATGGAAATGGTCAGTGGATTTTGAAAGGTCAGTGTTCTCACAGAAAGTCGTGCTGGCTTTTTGCCGCCTTTGACGTCATCGTTTCAAAATACGTATCAAATTTCGGCATGAATTTCAAGAGTAGCGACGCGGCACGTGAACTTGATGTGGCTGGAAACATGGCGTCAAACATGCATACAGGGACGACAGATCGACGTGTTTGTGCTAATACAGGGATTTTGTAAGGCTTCCGAACATTTCAAGGATGGAATTCGTGTTCTTGGCGCCAGGCAGGTTGTGTAGGGGACAGGCATGTACAGAATGACTCCCTAGGCTGTCAACTCGTGTGGCATTCCGAGCTACTCCTTCCTTCCCAAGGTAGGCGGTACGTACCTCCGCCAAGCTGGCGAGAGCAGGCCTGTTTTGTTTCATCTAAAGGTTGGGTAGGTTGGGTTAATCAGAAAGGGATACGTATTAAGTGTATTTCAAAGACTTTTTGAATTTAATAGGCTTCATGGCACAGTATTTACGCATGCTTAAATATGCTCAAAGCCGAATTTATGTAACTTTACGCTACGTAAATATTGCCATTTCGTGGACTTAATTTATTTGCGAACGGATGATTATTTTCCGCCCGGAAGAGGAGATTATTACATTTTTAATAGATTTAGATTTAGATCCTGATTTTCAGCTTATTATTTGCATTAGAGATCAATCTTAGGATGGACTTCAAAGTTACTCTTCTCGATAAGCGTGTTGGGTTCTTTTACGTGCAGAGGTTTGACGCTTGAGGCTTATGCCTGAAGCTCCCTCATACACGGGGCCGCCCGCTTTACGTCACCATCCGAAATGACGCACTGTAGCAGCTAAATTTGTCTCATTGACTTAGACCCCTGAACTACATTATTCTCATAGAAAAGCGATATAGTTGGTTTAAAAACGCTATAACATTTCTCCGAATTACTTCTCTCACAAGTGACAAAATGAGATATCACCCTTCAGCTACTGTTTTCATTAACATACTTAGACACCTGCTGTTCTCCACACATACAGTAGAATCGGTGTTAGTGCGTCAGCTGTTCTTGAAAGTTTTCTAATTGCCCTTTCTGATTGATGATCATCATTAGTATTCAAAATTTCCATCGTCGCTAATAGACTCGTGCCGCGGGTCCAGTGAGAGGGGGGGCTTAAGACTAGGTACTTCTGGTGGCTACAGCACGTTTTAATCTCGTATACAAACGCGTTGCAGTGGCGGTGCCGAGGAAGTAATCACTTAGAGTGCAGTTAAATCACTGTCGGTGTCCTTACCGGCACGGTCTGTTGTGTTTTACACACGCCCGACACACGTCAGCGCACTTAAATCACCTCCCGGCCGTGTTCATGTCTTAACCTCAAGCCCGTTGTATTCTATACACCATAAACCCGGAACACTTAAAGCCTGGGTTTAGACTTCTCGTCGGTGACGTAATCGTTGACTGATCGACGACCTATCCAGCCGGAAAAGCGGTATCCAGCCGGGACAATTGATGAGCTGAGTCCTTGTATCTTACACATGGGGACCTGTCTACGCACTAACCCCGCGCAACCTGCAGTAGTAAATATAACAAACCCTCTTCTGGGCTGACGTCACAGTTGAGTTGTCACAGGAGGGCTCCAAATGGGCTTTCCCATTTTGGTCAAAATTTAAATTTGTTCAGTTCAGCCGTTTGCTAGTATTTGACGTAAGGACAGATGTGAGTTATTGGGTAGGCCGACTGCTTTGTCTTCACAGCCAGGGGCTGAATTGCGAAGAGCTTACAGTTGGTGGGACCAGATTCTTAAACACGGGACCTCCATTTAACGTCCTATCCGAGGGACGTCCCTAACCGAAGCTAGGTACTCATTTTCACCATTTTCAAAGTCGTGTAACGTGCCTGTCCCAAGGACACAGCATCGGAACATATCAGGCATATCGAACCCGGGACCCCTCGGTTCTGGGCGAAACACCCTACCGATTGCGCCACACGATGCCACTGGGGAGAATGAACTGTAAGGCCTGCCCTTTACATGATGACTAGGCAATTTTTGTCGTGCTGAGTCGTGCGTCATGGCGGTATCAAGTGCTCAGGTTGAATCTTAGCCGTGACGGCGACTGGTTCAATTTTGGTTTAGTTTCTTTTAAAAAAATCATTTTGGTCCAGACGAAACGGGAAATAATTGCCAAGGTGTGTCGATGAAGGTTAGACTGACAAGTAATAACAAATACACAGTTACTCGAGCAACTGGATGGATTTGGAAACGGTCATTTAGCTGTTTTCTTGCAATTGTCAAGATGGGATGGGCTAGTCTTTCCTTATTTCTTCTTATTTTCTCATTTAATCGTTCTTTACTTGAACACTGTAACTGTATCTTTGGGAGAATGGGAGACTCTAATTAATTAATCTCACACAGAAAAATACTAATAAAAATAACCCATCATTAGCCGACTAACGTTGAAAAAGAGTTGTCCAGTTGTATGTGACAGAAAAGAGCAAAAAAATATAAAGACAAGTATGAAAAAAAATCACATTGATTAATTCGGATCGTGCATGCGGTGTATTCCTTTCCTTCGGGCAGAGAGAAGCACTATTACAGATTTAATCAAGGTGTTCTTCCTTCGCCTTTTGATATATAACTGATCTAATGTTAATCTAGTAGAACTGACAATAGGGTTCCCTATTCCAAAAGGAAGACTGTATTCTGTCTTAATTCGATGATATATTGTCGTGGAGCACGTACTTGTACCTCGGCCATCCTTCTTGCGGTAATCTAAGCCGCATCGTTACTACCATTGAATTCCAAGTTTGACTGGCTGTCGATGTCCCTTACTAAAACCCGTCCCACACCGTTGCGTTACGCCATGCGGTTTATCACGTAGGCCAGGCCTCGCAATGACAGTCCGTAAATCTGAGTTCTGCGAGGCAGGTTTAATGAATAAACATGCTGAGATTCTCCAACACGCATCAAATGTCAGTAGTTTTCTCTAAAAATAACGTCTGCGAGTGTGCCGATGTTGCTGTAGCGTCAAGACTTGTACATGTGTGGAGAGCATTAAAGGCAACCAAAGCAATATTAGGGGCCAAAATATGGAAATAAAAAATGCTGAATTCTTTATGCTAACATTATTACTAACACTATCTAGCACATTTGCGTAATAACTTCTTACTTCGAGCATTTTAAAACCGCGCAAATTATACGATGATTCCTCTTTTCGAGCTTTTTGCCCAGTTTCGCGAGCCTACAAGAAAACCTGGCGACGATTTGCAGTGAGTTCTCATGATGTACGTCGCTATCCATTGTGATAGTGTTCTTCGAACTAATCACGTATAGAAATGACTAAATGAATTGACTTTCAAAATCCGATTTTCGGGCCCTAATATTGCTTTGCTTGCCTTTAACATCGCCGTTTGGCAGCGGTCAAGTCGCGTTAATTAATGTTTACATGTCAGCGAGCTTCTTACATGGCCCGCTTGTCATCAGTTGTCAGCCTTAGGACAGAGTGTATTTCCGACGGGGGGAATTTTAATCAAGTCAAGTGGCGGCTGCAAAACGCGTCAGTTCAATAAGGGATATTGTTTTTTATGATGCTCTTGGGACGTTTGTGAGAACACAGTTAAGATGGCGCGAACCTATATCCGGGTTGATCTTTTTTTAGACATCCAAATGGTATTGGGGAAGGAGACTAAGGGTTGTAAAGGTGTTTTTGTAAAAATTACTGGCTGATTTTACCCCATTTCCTCGCTGCGACCACGCATCAACCACGCTGCAACCTAAATTCAACGAGAGTTCAACGAATTTTATGGATACATTTTTTAAAAAGCTTTGTGTGTTTTGTTGTCTTTTTGTCATGCTTTTTCAAATTCAAATCATGAAGTCAAGGGTTACACAAATCCTATATTTAGGTCGCAGCGAGGTCACAGTGCGATCGCCGTCCAGTGGAATGGAGACCTTCCCAACCGCAACCATTTTCAGTTTATCATTCCACTCGGACGTCACATTCCTGAAACGTCCCTCGATCCTTTCCAAAACACGCCGGGTGCTAATATTTCAAGGTAGGATGACAAAGTGACACGTTCCGTCAACAGTGACGACCAATTAGTCCAATTATTTGCTGGACGACTTTTCAGCAGGCCTGGACCCTCCTCTCAGCTGTCTGGGGAATGGCAGTGATATATGGCTACCGGGGACCTTTCGTGTGTCGCTATAGGGGGTTGGGAGTGGGTCTTTGAACTTGGTGGGAAGATCGCCTTCAACGCGCGTTTAAAATGGTCTGACTTGTACGTGTCTTGATATCTCTTACAGTTGAGTTTTAAAGAGTCCCCGGCTTGACCATGAGAGTTTTTAAGGGTGGAATGTGAGAAAAAAAGAGATACACAAAAGTCATGTCACAAAGTGCACACAACAAAGACACACATCTGCTAACTAGTTGCAAGTGCGTTGGGTTTGTGAGCTGGCGGCCCGGGTTCGATTCCTGGGAGCCAGGAGACTGTACTACTCGCCTCGTGCGAGAATTACCACTCAACTTAACAATGTCTTCTTTTCCCTCAGCCCATCCCAGATATTGCTTACTTGTCCCCCCCCCCCCCTTCTTTTATTCATTGAGATATCCACGACTAATACACTATACAAGTTAATATATATTACGTATATCGGGTGCAGGCGTAAGTTAACAATATATAAACACATGCATACATTGTACGTCATCGAGAGAACATTATTGTGTGTATATATATACGTTCTTTTGTCGATCTCAACGTGCGTTTCTCAGGTTTCTCTTTCATGAGGTCGTTGACCTCTACAAGTGATTTGTCATGTGACAAGGTCGGATGTCTATCAGAGGATGTCTACATAGCCTTTGGATAAAGTCGGGGGGGGGGGGGGTCACCAGTATTGGAGCATGCGCTTAGATCCCACGACGAGAGAACAAAATTTAAGAGGACTTTAAAACATTGAGAAGCCTTTCTCGGTAGGAGTTTGGTGAAATCTTGTCACATCTGGGGTGGCTATGACAGGTCAGACTTCATACTTGTTGAATGTGTTGACAAAAACGACCTTTCTCCTTCTTTTTGTCCACTGGACCCCCGCGAGATAGTGGTCGTAAGCTGGCACTTATAGGCCAAATGGACTGGATCAAGTGCTCTGACTCGGGGGTGTTTCCCCGGCCTCGGAGAATAGCCGTATAGAATTTCTCGGAATTGTGTCGGATGACAGTCTACAGAACAGGTTAGAATGTGAGGGTAAGTCTTCTTGGTCAGAATCTTTGATCCCTGAGATAATGATACCTATTTTCTGTCTACTTCTCCATAGGAATGCATGTATTATCGGCATAAACTGTAATTGTGGCGTCCCCCCTTGAAGGGAACCCAAGCAATACTAGGGTCCGAAAAATCGTATTTTCAAAGTCAATTTATTTAGTCATTTCTATATATGACTAGTTCAAAACAACACCATCACAATTTATTGCGACATCCATGATGCAAAAATACGCTGTCGTTGTGATGTGAGAACTCACTGAAAATCGTCGCCGGGTCTTTTCTAGGCTCGCGAAACTAACTAAGGGAATCATCGTGCGGCCCGTTTTTGCGCGGTTTGAAAATGCTCAAAGTATGCAGTTATTATGGAAATATGCTTAACAGTGTTAGTAAATGTCAATAGCAAAAAGATTTGAGCATTTATTTCATTTCCGTTTTTGGGGCACTAATATTGCTTTGGTTGCCTTTGACGGAACAAGAAGGGGACACGAAGGTCAAAATCATCGGTTGATTATCGTTCCTTCCCCCGCCTCCCCACGGCAGGTGCTGTATGTCAGACAGACACGGGAACTAATCTCCCCGGATTACGGAGGGATTAGGAAATCATCAAAGCACGCGTAAGCACTAATCCTTTTTAATCCATCATTGGGAAAGTTCTGTTAGCGTCGCCACAATGATTAGTGCAGTACTGTCATTCACTTTATGTTCACGGTAGCAAAATTTCACGCTGTAAGGAAAATGGGTGGACATTTTCACTGAACTTCACGGTGGTGGCAAGTGATTTACAGAACGGATGTGTGAAGGAATCATAAATAATTACAACAGATTTTTTCACGGTGATGATAAGTTTAAGCCTAGGTTACACATAGCCGAACATGGCCTCCCGACTCTCCCCCGACCATGGTTGGAGTGATTCGGGAGTGACTCGGGAGCTAGCTCGGTTGGCGTTCGGCCCAGTCGGCTGGCGTTCAGGCGGCTGAGTCGGCTGGTGTTCGGCTGCGCCAGCCGAATGTTTTGAAAATTTCAAAACATTCGGCTCTGGACGGAGGGTCTGAAATGGGTCGGCTGGTGTTCGGCTGGTGTTCGGCGCGGTCGGCTAGTGCTCGGCTGGTATTCGGGATTGAGTCAGTAGTAAAATTAGAACCTTAACCACGCCAGAAACACTACTGACTTACTCCCAACTAGTTTCCAACCTACCCATAACTCACCCCAAGGCCGTAGACAAAACTCTGCTAACTAATTCTCAACCAAGTGACTACTATCGGAACGTGGGCGAATCACCCCCGACCTTCACACGACCAAAAACAAAGAAGAACATTAAAAGCAGTATTAAAGCTAGCCATGATCCGAATTCGATCTCTCGGTGATGTTAACAACATAATAGAATGGATTATTTTAATTAAAACCGAAAATGACCCCTCTTTTGAAAGTCACTGAATATGTCCATTTAAATTCGTGAGAGGGTCTGCAATCGGTCGGGGTTTAGTCAGGAGAGATTCGGCAGTCTGCGGCTAGAGGTCGGGATGGTTGGGAGTAAGCTAGAAAGCATTCGGGGCCCATTCGGGAGTAATTCGTGTACTGGTTAGGAGATGATCGGCGCATCTTCGGCGCATGTTCGGCGCCAAAGATAGGCGTGGCCCAAAAACTGGTCAGAATGCTCCCGAACTACCGCCGACCTGAGTCGGCTAGCGTTCGGGGGCCATGTTCGGCTATGTGTAACCTAGGCTTTACAGTACAGAGGTGGCTATGGGAGCAGTGAACATAAAGTTACAGTGAAAGAAACAAGAATTACAGTACCTCTCGCGGGATGGTTCCCTGCTGATCGACAGATTTTGCCTCCGAAGATTGAAGTGAAACGGTATTTAGTCCAAGGTTATGTTTACAGTAAGGATAATATAGGACTGGTGAAATGATATTAGAAGTTTCCAAGGAAGGGTAGTAAGATTTTCTTTCGAGAAGATCTAGGCTGAGAAAAACTAATCAAGGTTGGGGACGGAAGTGCTAAAAATTATAACTTGTTTTATTTGTATGGCAATATAGTTTAAATATGAATGTCCCTGGTAGCAGCATCACAGTTGAGCTCCTGGTTCCAATCTAGTTGGTAACTGAACTGGGAGACCCCGGTTCGAATCCAGGCAAGGCCGTCCTGGTCGGAGCTGCATTCGTCTTTCGGAAGGGACGTAAATTGAGGGGTCCCGTGATCGAGGAGGTGCCTAAAATGCACTTTCATTAGCCAAATTAGATGAATAAGATATGTTTTGCTCCTTATTCTTCTCATTTTATGAAACCTACCTACTATCGTCTCCTCCCACTTCGCCCTTAAAACGTCCTGACCACTCCTCCCCAACTATGATGAATAGACTGTCTCTTCCGCCTCAATGGGCACATTCAAAAGATACATGTGTAGTTTGTTGACGTGTCACATCTTGCAAAGAATCCTTGCCACCCGTTAACGGTGATTCGTGTACGTTTTCTTGTCGTGGGTTGTGTATGGTAAACACAGAAACATGTTTTGGTGGTTCCATGCCGGTGCTAGTCACACAAAGGCGGCCCACTCGTCTTGGCGTTGGTATCGGCTTGGACTATTTAAGGGCATGTCACGGGAGCTTGGCGGATGTTTGAAAAACGACACCTGTGTTTACCGTTTGTACGCGGAATGATTTTACAGGTACGGCAATTCGTTTGGTCCGTGTTCCGATAGAAAGGAAGCCAAGTTCAGGTCATCATCATGTGATATGGAGACATGGACACCCCAGTAGACAAAGGTACGTTTGTTTGTCCGAACCCCTAGGCTTGCAGTGTTTTAGCACGTCAAGTATAGTGCCTTAAAGTTCGAGTACTTCAAGGATAGATTTTTACTGCGGCCAGGTTTGGCTATTTACCTAACGTTACATCATAAGAGCATTGCATCTTACAATTCGATCAACTTCTTGCTAGCATATTATCAGCATTCAGGGCTTCATGTTTGATTGAAATTTGATGCTATTAGCGTACTGACACATTTGCTGTGGGTGGCTACGAATCTTTACAAAGAGAGAGTAGTGACCTTCGTACTGTGACAACCATTTCAGTTTTCACAAAGCCGCCCGTTCTTTGTGCAAATATTTGAAGTAGTTACGGTAGGCCGACTGGGTTACTGTTGCGTTAGTGAGTCGCGTCCTTGACTTCAAGCACAGTGGGTCCCACTCAAAACACAGCTGAAATGACTGATCAACGCCGAACTGTCAGCTTGAAATGACCATATACGGACCATGACTCAATCTCCAAGCAGATGTAAGGATCTGGCTCATCCAGCCGTTAAGATAATACAATACTACTATCAAATGTTGATCAACGCCAAACTGCCAGTTTGAAATGGCCATATACGGATTCAATGCTCTATCAGATACAGAGAAACAGACCATGCCGCATTCTCCAAGCAGATGTAAGGACCTGACCCTCGAGCCGTTAAAAATACAATACTACCAATGTTGATCAACGCCAAACTACCAGTATAGAATGGCCATGTACGCACGGATTCAACAGTGATACAGAGAAACGGACCATACCTAAATCTCTAAGCAGATGTAAGGATTTGGCTCATTCACCTCCTCGAACCGTTAAAAAAATACAATGCTACCAATGTTGCAACAACAAGTGTAGAACACTGAGAAGGACCCGGATCTTTACATCCGCTTGGAGATTTTAATAGACCGTACCGTCACCGATTCGATACCCTACCAATCCAACTGAAAGAATGCAACTGAATGTCCCAACTGATGTTTGGGTCAACACACACCGGGCCGTTTAGACCGCTTCTCTGATCGTGTGGTAAGTGTGGTAGGTTCTTAAACGTGCTCGATTCTGTTCTCAAACCGAAGTTAAACATTCCGTCCCGGATCTGAACTGCCAATCTCCAGGTTCATTTGTAGTGTATGAATCAACTTCTGATTGTCTGAATACTCTGACCTTCATACTCAGACCTGCTGTGAACTGTTACATTAAATAAGCGCTGCCACACTTCCGTGTGCGCATGTGCGGCGATAGGAATTGTGGGTAATATGTCAAAGGTGAAGGCACCTGAGACGTAAACAAAACACGCGTCTGGACATTGTTAAGCAACTCGAGACAATGATCGGGGCGAGAAATTTTTTACAAGCCTGGGGCCTTCACCTTAGACATCAAGAAAAGTTTTTGTTTATTTACACATATATGTAAATTAAGGACATTGTTCAAGCCAGAGTCAACGGCAACAGGAAAATAGCCGAGAGCTCCAAAATAACAGTTTTTGCAGAAATACGGCCGCCTATTGATCACTGCGAGATTTTCAATGATCCACCGATGCTCGCAGGTCACTTATGCCACGGTCACATTTGCACAGGCACAGGTGTAGTCCCGGTCGGGCCCTGAAGACACAAATTTGTCCCCGCTGGACTGCCGGACACCCATCGAGAGGGTACCTATCGGTGTTCTCACGATTAGCTCATGGCGCCTATTTGTTACGGGGTCCCGCGTTAATTTTAACTCCGTGTTAAAAACTTCCCGGGCCCCGGCCCTGCCCCAAAAATAGCCCGGTAGCCACAGGGTGTTCTACGGGGCTACGTAGGGGTAACGCCCGAAAGTGACAAAAAGCAGCCCATGCACTGCCCGACAGAACTTCCTTTTCCAATTGTCACCTAAGCATAAGGCCTACAAGGGGGAAATTGTCAGGCGAAAAATACGCTCGACTCTCAGGCGAATTTGAACTTCGATGACCTTCTTGCCATTCAACACATTATCCTAAAGGTCGTTGACATTGATGACCGTAGGTAACATTAATGCTGATCGTCGAGAAAATATGATATTGGAAACAAATTCTATGACGTTTGTTGCTGTGACAGCTTCGAGATATCGATATCTCAAATACATGTTGTTGACAGACGCATTCTTTAATTTCACTCATAAAAGTCGACGCACATGAACAGTCAGCTCAATGATAAGCACCAAACTGATGAGAAAGACCATTTGAAACTGAGTAGAAAGTATGAAATGCACTTACTTGATTGAAACGACATCCCCGCCCGTCACGTTTGCTCTTAACTGCCCTTGAGCCAAATGTAAATCAACTTAACGCCTCCATGCTATGATTTTGGATGGCCGTTTGCTAATTTCCTGATGAAACTTGACAGACTTGCATGAAGGTTGAATCTTGATTCACAGCCATCATCATTTGGTACTTGTAAATCAAGATTAAAACTCACCGGACTAAAACTCAGAAACTCTAGTGCAATCATGAAGTGTCCCAATCACTAAGAGGCTCAGTAATTCTTTTCTCCACTGTGCAATACTGCTGTATATTAAGGCAAAAGTTAAGATTTTAACTGCACAATTGTTTTTTCGTAATGTGTTAGATTAATCACATCGCTGCGATATTAGCGGTCTGTAAGTCATTGTTTTATGTTGTTGTGATGCAATGACTATGTAATAAGGACGTAATTCGGGTGTGTTCGTCCGCGAGTTCCTTACTGAATAAAATCATTTCATCATTTCACTTCAAGATCAAGTCTAGGGCACTTCTGTGCAACAAAACTGAATAACACCTACAGCCCGTGGCTTCAACTTACAGATCAGGTGACTAAGGCCTAGGAAAAAATGGTGTGTTTTCTTTTCCCGACCGACCCTAGCAAAAACCTACCGACTCTAGCCTTTGTTTTTCAGTCGACCTCTAGAAATATAATGGACATACAATTCAGTTCGATCTGACATCTGAGTGATGAATATTAGAAAAAAATTTAACCAAAACATTCATACATATGTTCTTACAAACACTCTATATGTCACACTCTGTTACCAGTTGAGGGATGTTAAATAGGCATATACTTCTTTTAATTGTTCATTACTTGTTCTTGTACAATGTGTACAATTACAAAATGTGTTGAAGTGTCATGATGTATTCCAGTTTAAATTTACATGGTTAACAGTATTTGTTGGATCATTTCAGCCGAAATCTTGAAAAAAAAATCCCTATTTGCCGACCCAAAATTTTTCAGGACTGTATTAGTTAACATGATTTTTTTTCTTATGCCTAATGCAAACTAAACTGCCTTCAGCTGCCTTCACTGTAATGGGGATTCTACCCTCTAAACGTGAAACGTAAAAGGCTGTTCTCATACAGTTGACTTATGGTTATAGACTTCAGGAGTTTGATTGCAGCAAAATGTGTTGCTTGGTTTCTTTTGAAGCGTGACAGAAAACGGGGGCAGGCAATGAAATACGTTGCGTCCAAGCGATGCGTCAGCCGTTTATGTCATGGAGAATCAGTGAAGTATATGGCCTACTGGCACGTTCGGTTTCTTCAAGCGTTTTATGTTATCGTTTTGCGGTAAACAGAGTCAACCGTAGCGGCAGATGTGAATGACGTTTTTGTGTTTGAAGGAAGCGGAGCGCCAAACTACAATCTTTCAGACGAATGAGCTTTTAGAGATTGTTGTAAATTTCAAAAGTCTGAAACTGTTGGCCAGAGTTGTATATTGTTAATAACGAGTACCTGTTACAGGCACTAAATGTTTCGCAGGTAAATTTATACTAGCAATTTTAATTAGATTGTAACGTCCGACTCTTGTCATCTGTGGTCTTTGCAGCTCAAATGATATATGAAAATTGCTCCTGGCAATTTTATTTGTAATGAAAAAAAAGAACATGAATGTGTTGCCGGTATTCTTGATAGAAGAAAAATGAGGAGATTCATTAACGCAATAAAAGTACACGAAGGTCAACCATAAACTACCATGAAAATAGAAATACAAAATGAATCTTAGAATTCTGCTTACCAAGCAATAAAGGCTTCAGTAAATCCATAATATCATGTTACAATACTGTTGGTTTTGGTATAGTTTCTAATTAACGAAGCAATTTTATGTATTTGAAAATAGAAATATTAATAGAAATACTAAATGAATCTTAAAAGTCTGCTTTTTAAGCAATAAAGGACAACTTCAGTAAATCCATAATATCATGTTATAATTATGCGGGTTTAAATATACAATGATGAAGGTTAGACATCCATGTAATATGATTAAATAACAAAACAGCTATTCAAGCAACTGGAACAGTCAGGCGTTTCAGAAAGCATCCGTCAGACGTTTCAGACAGTATTGTCTTCACTTCATTAACATATCTATTCAGAGTTTTGGTATAAACCTAGCTCTCCAGTTGTATCCAGTTGTGACTGTAGAAAGACAGCGGATGCTGTCTGAAACGTATGTTTCAAAATTCTATCCAGTTCCTTGTCTGAGAACTGCTTTTTGGCGGGGTTTCAATATAGCTTCAAAATAACAAAGCAATATGTTTTCCTATTTATGCATCGTGAGTGTTAGAGGAGTCATGTGTAGTATTCTACTCATCTTAAGGCCTTAAGGCTATTGTATCACACAGATCTCCCTGGTGGCAAAAGTGCGTAGTCGAAAATTCTTTTTCCCGGCAATCTCGTTTTGATCAAAGTTCCTGGCCATGTGAGGAAACATGGATACGCATCTTCTACAATTACCTGTTTATCGAGCCATTGCGATATATGAAACAGCCTATAATAAATAGATGGTTTATTACAAATTCCCCATTTCGTGCATTATCATGAAATGAACAGTTTGAAATAAAGTGTATTTCGTCTTCCACGGCATTTGTGCTGCAATACTTAAAAATTCGTATATATATATATATATATACATGTATATAGGTAATTTTCTATACCGGCCTCTTTCTATTTCCAGCATATAATGATACCCTGAATGGCGTCATCTTGATTGGGTTTTATTACAACCAGGGCCCTTTAGAATTGCCACACGATATCTTTATTGACAGCAAATTTAGAGCACTCTTAGGACAGTCGCGGATGGTTACAGGATGTTTAGCTACATTGTCAGTTCGCTACATAACGTTTCGCTACATGGCAAGTCGTTTCGCTACACGTGATGTGTCTTACAAATTATTCAGTTCTCTATGACGTAACAGGTTGTTATAGATCCTTGCCGATGACTGGTTCTGTCATGGTCTCTCCGAAAGTCCTACGACAAAAATACGTTCAACGAATGTGATTGCTCCCACATACACTTGTAGCAGCTTTCATTGCAAAGAAACAAATTATACTCGTGCACTTGAACAAAAAAGGTGCACCATCTTTTCAACGTCCGATCGAGTTTATAGCTAGCCTCCACCAGGCCTTCCTACGGGGGTACGGATCGTAGAATTCGGCAAAAAAGTTCAATAATGGGCCAGTCCGCTTGAAGGTTATCAAATATATATTTCCCCTCGGAGAATGCGCCTGGAAATAATAAAAACGGTGGCGAAACTCTCCTACCAATTATTCTCCCTATTGCCGGAGTAGTCGTTCTGGTGGAGACTAGCTAGTTTATAGCCCACTGCCTCTGTATACATGTGTATGTAAAAGTGTTGATGACAGTATAAGTACCCCCGTCGTTTTCTGAATCCATATTGCCAAACAGATTTTGAATTACTTGAGGATTAATTATTTTCACACAATAAAGCATCTGATCTTTACCAATGTGGCATAATTGCCTCGCGCACTCTAAAGGATCAGAGCAGAATCAGCGGACACACCCTCTTGGAAGAATGATTGACAGCTGCTGCAGGCGGCGGAGAATCTGTTAACCTAACATTGGTGAACTGCGCGTCAGTGAGGCAAGCTCCCCGGAGTGTGTCGGCTGTTTTCGGAAACCCCGAGCTGACAATTCCAAGCCGAAGCCAACGCACATCATCGTCTCGCGTTATCAGAGCCAGGGGACTCTAAGGTGAAGTGTAATGATACAGTTTATCTAGCTTGATGACGTTTGCTTTCATGTTCTCTGTGTACTTAGCCAGGGTGCTGTCTAACCGTACACGTAGAGCGTCTGCTTGGGAGGATACTTCCCAATTGGACTGTGGTTGGAGTTCCTATTTCTATATTTGCCCCAGTGGTCCAACCCTTGTCCCGTAAATAGTCCCCCATGTTCTAATTTCAGCAAGGACGACCCCGTTCGTATCAGTTGTCCGTTGTGATACATGCGAAACGCCCGAGATACATGCAGACCGGTCCTAATAAATAGGCCGTCTAGCCTCTCGTGATAGCTGTAGTTTGTCATCATCAACCGCACTTTAAACCCCGGAACGACAGTTACCACATCACAGGGCGCCTGTTGCCGAGCAAGTGTGACCAGAATACTGAGGTAACTCGTCTGCTGGAGCTGAGCAAAAAGACGTGCTAATAGCCCGCGCTAACAAGGCCAGTGTCGAGTAGAAAATAGTGTCTGCTTTGTGGATTCGCAGGCAATGCAACATGCTATTGTGCTATGGGGGCCGTAGGAGTCAAGTTTACTATAATAACATTTTATGTCTGTTTACAGTGTCATCTAGCACGGCTGAATTACCGAGAAGAGAGGTCGTTCTGCTGGAGGGAGGGAGTGATGCAACGTTAGCGAGTAACGGCAATGGGAAGAGGGTGCCCCGGCTAGCGCAGTGACCCGCGGCGCTGGCGCCGAATGATCGAGGAAGATCCTCGATCGTGCCAAACTGCAGCCTTTCGCGGGGAGAAACTTAGCCCGAGGCATTGTCAACATTCCAGCCTTCGCTGTCGACGACTATTGCAGGGTTGCCTGCCACACAGAGGAGACAAGGGTGACGTGTTTGGATTGCGTTCTGTCCTATACGGGACGGCAGAAGCTATCAAGGGCGCCGAATTTGACTTGCCGGCGAGAGAAACTGTACAGCTGCCCGCGGAATAATGTACGGGCTTCTGCTCGAATCCATCAACGAGTACATCAAGGAAGCTTACGGGGAATCCGTATGGAAGCTGATCAGGGAACGGGCGTTGTGTCCGCATCATTCATTCGTAACACACCAGGTAAGTACCTACGTAGGCTTGGGATGTAATTTCATGTCATTTATATTCATGTAAAAACAGAAGAGTATCATCTTTTTGTGGCTGATTGCACCTGTGAGATTGCTAGATACGGTAGCATCACTGGTAGAAGAGTATGGTGCTCCACTTGAACCCAAATGACATATCTTTGATCGTTTCCTCCTAATCATTAGATTAGTACTCCAATTGCACTTCAGGATCAAGGGGCCAGCACCTGGTCCTTATCAAGTCAAGTTAAAGCCTTTATTTATTTCTCGATAGCTTGTTCGGTCACATATAGCTGCTTTTCAACAAGGTCGATGAGTACACTTAGGCAGGTAGCTACTGCAATCGTTAGTCAAGCACCCGTGTCCTGTCTTTAATATCATCATTTCATAAACATTTCTTGTCGGATTTTCGCAACACTACGGACGATCATCGCACCTTTCTGTGTTCAAACCTGATCGATGCTTATTTAGTCACCCATGATAGTCGTTATAAAGCAACCATTTTCCGCATCATTAGCACAATTTCCCTATTAACATTGGATAAAACTTCCTTCTAACCCAGTGCGACGTTAATTGTGTTGATAACTTCCCGGAAGTAAATGGAATTCTGTGCTGCAACTTCCGTCGAGGTCAGAAACCTGTGGAAGGAGTTCATTATCATGGTGTACAATCATATGTATATTTAGCATCCTTAATTAGTAGGCGCTACGAGAGGCCCTGTAACAAGAAACCGAGTGTAATGCAACTGAAACGGCATCGGGAAAACCCCCCAGCCCGACTCAATTTAAAGCCCTACCAAGGAGGCAAATGTACATCCGTGGTAATATGATTCTCCTAAACATCTCTCTCTCTCTCTCTCTCTCTCTCTCTCTCTCTCTCTCTCTCTCTCTCTCTCCCTCTCTCTCTCTCTCTCTCTCTCTCTCTCTCTCTCTCTCTCTATATATATATATATATATATATACGTATATATGTATATATATTTATACGCGCGCGTGTGTGTGTGTGTGTGTGTGTGTGTGTGCAATTATTGCACAGAGCTAATTATCAGTGCTTTCACAAGATTATCGGAAGGTCAATGCCCGGTCATAGACAATTTACGTCATCATCACTGGTACTGTAAAGAGAGAGATGATTGATGACTGAAAGATCTTATTCCATACGAACAGCTGTAGTACTTCTGATTTGGGTCATGTTGGCAGTAGTAATGGTTTACGGTTGTTTTAAGAATACAACTTCATGTAACCAAGGTTACAGCCTTGTGCTAAATTGACATTACAAAATACGTCTGTTATTAATTAAGACAAATATATATATATATATATATATAGCGTGATACACAAATATCTAGACAAGCGAATATTTAAAATATGAACGCTTAAAATCAGCGTACCAGATGGGTCTTAAGACAGGGAGTTTTTTTCTCCAAAATAGAAATACCTAAGGTCGACTTATGCTTCGAATTAGAACATGGAGAGAAGGTAGAAACCACCCCACTGTGGATTAAACAGGCCATGTACGGAATGGCACTAGTTACACACTAAGAAATGTCCAGATTGATAGCAGAACGGGTCATCGGTATTTTCACTGGACTTTGTCTTGATCTGGTTATTGATATCAGCACTGCGGCCGACTTACGCCGTGACGTTACATTAATGAATTCGAAGGTTCACCGTGACTGTGGTAGATATGATATTACTAACATTTCTGTTGTGTTAAGACGGGGACGTCTTCTGCCATCAACTGGGGTTTCAACGACTCAACGATTAACCTTTGAAACTCTACAGGTGTCTTTGTGCAATCTTACGTAACCAGTTCACCTGTATGGCAAAGGTTAAGAAGGTTAAAATCCGTGACCCAAAATACAAGCTTTTCGTATCGGCCGCCTGCATCTAACTAAGTAAACCATCTAAAGCCTCAATCCCCAGTGGGCAATGAAGTTTTATTTGTGCTTGTCTGATCTAGTGTGAAGCACATATCGTCCACCGTTTAAACGAGTGAAATTAGCGGAAAATTTAGCTACAATCGAACAAAGGAGTTATATCATCTAGTTCTAGACTGACTCAAAATTCACTATTACCGTGTGAATCAGAGCATCCCGGCGGCGACTCCCATTAGAACTGACCTCCTCACAGCTTTGAATCCTCTTTAACCTCTGCGGACCAGGGGGTAAAACCATTTTCTCGGAACAGCTAGGGACTAATGGAACTCTATATCACGGATGAAGCCATTCATTAGCCGTAGGGAAAGTACTTATCGAGTAGCAAATGCCTATGAGAAGAGAGATTGTATAGGGACTGTTTTATTATCACCGAGAGTGTACTTAGGATTGTGATGTGGAATTGGTGGTACGTGAAAGCATGGCGAAATGGTTTGTATTATCTGTTAATGGTGAGCCTAGTTATTTGGCCATCTCACTACAATGATTGCTTAGCTTGAAACTTCATCTGTTTTGGTAGAATTCACTCTGAAGCTGTGATTTCCAACTCAAAGAAAAAGTGGGATTTGCCTGAATGTATTGATTAGAATAATGCATTTGATCAAATAATCATTGAAATTACTGAACAGCACCAGTGTTTATGAAAGAATGTTCACTAGTTACGGGGGTTCCTTAGTTGCCACACTATACATAGACAAAGTCTGCCATAGATTTTTTTTCAATCTGCAACAGTCAAATACGCTATAAAGTGATAGATCTTTCATATAAAAAGTGACATAATAAGGTCAATCCTGTCAAACCTGGCATAATCTGGCTCGCACAAAAGAGAAATTCCTGCTGTAGCCGATTGGAATTTATTCCAATATTGAGGTAGTTGTGAATTCTTGAATGATGAGAGTATAGAGACCCTGAAAGCATTTTCATCAACAGTAGTCAATCATTCTGCTCTCTTGACTCAGTGAATGAATTTCCAAGACTTCAAATTGCACCATAGACATAATACTTGATGACTGCTTATTAGTTACATGAATTATTTGTGATGAATAGCTGTTCTTTCCATAAAACAGGCGCTTCTTTCATCGCCTTAGAGCTGTCTTAAGGGAGCATTTTTAAAAGTACCTCAGCTATCTTTTCGACAATAATCCTTTTACGAAATCCATTTACCCCCATACGAACCCGCCCCTCAAAAAATGTGCTTGCATCGCCAACTTCGGGCAGAATTCTTGGCTAACGGTAGGCGGGATAATCCGAAAGCAGTCGAGTGACATTTAGGAAGGTACAACAAAACGTCTGGAGACTATATATCCCGCATTGGGATATAGAGAATATGGCACTTTTGTAAGGAACATTGAACTCTGGTATCGCTAGAACGGTCCCCGGGGAATTCAAAAGTCGATCGCTATGTTCGCCCTGCGTTCAGACTTCAACGTAGATTTGACAGAGCAAACTGGATTCAAGCATAACAATTTAGTCTCTAATGAATTATAGTATAAACCCGCACCTGGAGCGGAATGCTCCTATAAACTGGCATTATACCGTGTAACACACCAACGGTGACAGGTCATATGCTGGGAGCGAACACACTAGCTGAGTAGGTCAATCAGAGAGTGAAGTGAGATAGCGATATCCCTTATGGCATTCAACAAGCAGATTTTGCCTCATGTAATTTCGCGTCTATCATATTTCGAAGAGATCATAATTATCCGATGATTGCTTACAGAGTGGTTTGGTTAATTAGCGCTATTCCCCGTGGACGATATCTACCATACCGTACCGTAAAGCTTAATGGTGATCCTCACTTCATCACGTTGGTCAAGAAATCACTCTATCTAGAAAAAGTGCATAGTTCAGATTTTTGGTGCTCCTTGTTAGCCGTTTGCTCTGTTTTTCAAGGCGGTACTGAATTCACATCATGACAGGTGTAGCTAATGCATGTAGGAAACATATATACGGCAACCAGAATGTACATCAATTAAGTTTAAAAATAAACAACTAACCAACCAACCAACCAACCAACCAACCAATAAATGAACCTACTTAGATACTAACTGAACAATACAAAAAAACACGTATGTATGACTTTTCGGTAGCTAATGTAGATTGGTACTTCGTCCACATCCGTATCATTCAGACAAACATCCCCACATTTATTGGCTTGCAGAAAATGGTTTAAAAGTGGCAAGAGACGTTCACTAAGGGAATAACATCGATTCAGCCGAGTCCTTAGTGGACAATTTCAAGCCGGTCTTCGGAAGATCTCACTGGGTAATGACTCCCAACACGATGTGCGGAATCTGCTATTACGATCTCGGGTGGAACACATGATACAAACTACAATAGATAATGTCACAGACGTCACATATTTTTCATTGAAAACCTTAAAGGATCATATCATAATCTAGTTACTCAGTAACCTACTTACTTCACGAAACTGATTGAATCATGATACTCTTTTGCGCCAGTTGAAAAGATGATGGGGAATTGCATTTCCGAAATGGGGAATATGCCCAGAATTAATGTCCGTCTGCCATTCTATAGAAGATTAAACGCAAGCGCACAGGGATAGCTTACATCGAATGTAGGTCAGGTTGCAAAATACGTTATTGATGTTGACTTATGAATTTGGCCATACGTTCTACATGTATGTAACACCCTAGCTCATTCATTCAGTCAAACCAACATAGTGTGAATGCTTGCTTAGCAAAGATAAAAGAGGACACAAGTCTAGACTTTTTATTAGCTTCTTTTTTTTTTTAAATTTGTATTTTCATATGGAATTTATGGTTTTAATTCGGCAGCTATTTTCCTGAATAGAATTCGATTCGTTGAAATCACAGGATCAGTCCTCAATATACGACTTTCATTAAAAGTTCTGATATTTCTGGTCCATTTTATAGGAGCTCAACGCAATTTCAGGACGTTGAAACTGGAAATATCCTGGATATGGCAATTTGTATGATATTAACATCTACTTGTTCATATTGACACATTTCTCTCATGACTTTATTCTTATGGCGTTTAAAAAGAGCACAGAAATAAGCCGCACGAGGAGTCCTTTATATTTTGGGACCACCAAAAAATCAGCCCCCAGATTTTCAATGAGTTCTCACTCACCACACAGCGACATCGTATCTTTGCTCCATAAAGGTCGATATGCAATGGGATAGTGTTATTTAAACTTACCATGTATAGAAAAGACCAGAAAATTGAATGTGAAAATCCGACTTTCAACGCACTGATATCACTTTGGGTTCCTTTAAGACACAAACACTATAGAGTAGGTTCAGTGCAACAGTGTACCCGATGAATACTATGGATTCCTTTTTAGGCAGAACAAGGAATGTGCGGAATGGAATGGAAGAGATGAAAAGTCAGGCGATTCAAAATAAATGTCTGACCTTTCATTTCAGATGGAACTCATGCATCTGTTAAGTTTCTCATTCAAAAAGAAGCACGAGAATACCCCCGGGAATATTGCGGGCACCAGATTCAATCTCTGCCACCTCCGCTTGGAAGCTTGTAATTAAGTCTGAACTGTTACCGCTTCTTCAAGCAAGGACCTTTATATTCTCCTACGCAGAGTCCTTGAACTCTGCGTGGGAGAATGTCAAGGAATGAAAAACTGAAAAATCAAAACGGCATCATATGTTTTTTGCCCATAAGGCTAGTCTCCAAGCAGACCCAACGGGTTGCAAACAGTATCCAACTGGAAGAAGGAGTTTTTATGCCATGAAATTGTATTTCTGCCAGTCTTCGCAACCTATAGATCTGCTTGGAGATTACATAAGGCCCCATTTCCACTAGACAGCGATCTCGCTGCGACCAAAATTGGAGTTGTGTAATCATTGACTTCATGATTAGTCTATCATGTAGAATGTATAAAGTATGAGTGAAAAGACAACAAAAGACACAAAGGGTGAAAGCATTCGTGTTTCATCTGTGAAAGTCGTTGGGCGCTCTGTCAGATTCTAGGTCGAAACGTGGCCGCAGCGAGGTTGTCGCCCTGGTGGAATGGGGGTATAAGCAAGACCGTTTGCTCAATCAAGGAGAAAGAAAGAACAAAAATCAAAACTGCACCATGTAAATTTGCTGCCCATAAGCAACACTCTTTGCTTAATCAAGAGGAGAAAAAAAACGGAAAGATCTAAACTGCATCATGTAGGTTAAGATTTGTGGTTCATTAGCAAGACTTCAATCAAGGAGAGAGAACATTGAATAATCAAAACTGCCCACAAGCAAGACTACTTGTTCAATCGGGGGGGGGGGGGTGTTGGGGGTGAAGAAACCTACATCATATAGCAGGGTTCAAAATACTGGGTGGGTGCATGTGCACTTTGGTGCAACTGAATTGGAGCTGTGCACCTAATTTTTGACTGTGCGTGCACCAGTTCACCTAGATATTTTGTAGGCTATAGGGTACAGGCACTATTGTACACATGTATACAGAATATCCTTGAAATTTAAGTATCAGAAAATTACCTTTGCTGTACTTTGTTTGATGTATTACTTGTTTGAAATTGTGAAGTTAGCTATGGAATTTCAGACTGAAGAGTGGCAGAAGAAATATATATATATTGCTGAAATTCTACTGACATGCTATTGTATGTTCTGCACCCAAAATTCTTTGTGTGCAGAGGTCTTTTGGTCTATTCCCAAAAATGAATTTCAAGACCCCTATAATCACGCCACTGCTTTACTTTCACATGAAGTGACTGCGGTATGATGGATATAGATGTTATGCACCAATGAGTGCAATTCCGTCCCAGTCCCAGAGAGAAAGAACAGATAATTCAAAACCGAATACTCTGATGATATAAGTCGTATTAGTCTCTGACAAGCCAAATACCTCAGGCTAATCAAGGTTTGATTAGTCATTAACTGTCATGTACGCTTGATCCTAGGGGAGAAAACACTTTATTTGAAGGAAATTATTTCACAGACACCTCCTACATGGATATCATTACCCAGATAAGTGCTTTTACCTTGTTGTGTTTCGAATACTTTTGCTGCATTTTATCACCTTTTCCTTTCATACCAGATTAGTTCTCAAATGTCTCATGGTTAACTGAAATAACAACCGAACCTTGAACCACAACCAGTAAAATCAACGTTCTTTTGTGTTGAGTTAAGTTCTGAGGATTCTGATTGAACCTCCCGATTGTCCATTTCTTTAATGAAGACATGAAAGATGCAAGACCTGAAAGCGAGCGATGAAAGTACGGGATTTGATATCACACAGTTGTTTAAGTTCTTTGAAGGTAACGACTGTAAAATGAATGTTGCTGCGTACGTCAGCTATGAAATACTAAACCTTAACAAAAAGGTCTCCCCGCTATTTCATCGCAGTGTAGTCTGTGTATGAATGTGCTCAAAGGTAATTAGTAGGCCAGTAAACCATGAGAAATTTGAGAACTAATCTGGGAATTCGAAACACAACGCGGTAAAAGCACTTTGTACTTAGCACTTGTAGTTTTGGATTATTCGATATCAAATCCCTTATTTTCATCGCTCCCTTTGATGATAGTGCATCTTTCATGTCCTGTGCTTCATTAAGAAATTGATTATCAGGAGGTCTTTTCAGAATCCTTGCTAGAACTCAACACCAAAGAACGATGTTTTTACTGGTGGTCCAAGTAAAGGTTCGGTTGTATATTACCCACCATAAAGAGTACCCATATACCATATCAACCTCCCTACTCAGGGGCGTACTTGGGTCGTAATTTCAGTTTTAACCAAAACGCCATGCACTCGGTATTATGTAGATTTAAAGGACATAGCCTTGCTCCACGTCATTCACATGCATCACATCATAATCGAATCGGATAGCATCTATGTATTTGACAGGGAATGTTTATCATTTTCATGGGGTCCTTAAACTGCATAAAGGTTTGAAATATGACCCTTCATTGCTTAATCTGTAACAACTGTCACCTTTTTCACTCGTTGATACAGGCTTCAAAACTGCCATTGTTCAAAAGCTTCCATTAGCACCCTGCCGTTTTTCTTTCCTCTGCCCACGTATGTGAAACTTCAAGCTACGGCAAGTCATTATAGTGAAGAGCTGCCTTCAAAAGCCACCAAAGGGCTGTTTAAGTTTTGATATCAGCACCAACTAGCTAGGCCTTTACTAACTGTATTCACTAGATACGTTCATGCATCGTAAAAGGAAGATACTTGTTGCTGTCTGAAACTGCCTGGCAATGTATTGATGGCTAGACAATGTGCGGTTTATTTGTTTGTTGGAGTCCAAATTTTAAGAAAACACAAAGATATCCAACAATGGTAAAAGAAAAGAAGCTATCAGGCTGTTTTTTTCTGCTCTAAAATCCATCCGCTATTTACGTCGCACCGCTGTTGATCTGGCTTCTTACGTACATTAGATAAGACGTATCATCCTTTTAGCTCGCTCCCGGACGCGTCGTCTCGACGTGTTTCGTACGTAGATAAGGTGATTTGGCAGACACAGAGCGTTATCCCTCATGGGCAGCGTGTATGGCGCCAAAGAAAGGAACTCCCCGACACACCTGACTGTACTGATGACCGTGTTATTCATTCGGGAAAGTGCATGTTATCTGTTATCTCTTCAGCCAAGGAGGTTATGATTTGGTCCAGTTTGCTTATTTCCTAGGTTATAAACTGTGCTCAGTGGCGTCTTGCTGGCGTGACGGTTGATTGGCCCAGAACCCAGAGATTCTTAGTTCGAATACCTTCACATACCACCGATGTTGTGCCCTTGGGAATTATACGACTTCCCTCAATCACACATATGGTGTAAAAATGGATACCTGACTTCGGTTGGGGAGCTAAAAGGCGAAGCTTTCCAAAACCGTGCCCTAGATACAGTGGATAACTGCCCTTGATAGATAACAGTGCCCCCAAAATGTGCTATGGGTTGGCGAATAACAAGTAATAGTTGAAACAACCGAATGGGAACTATGCATTCTGTCCATGTTACCTTTCCTGCTACACGATGCAGTATACATGTTGGAGAGAAAATCGATTTCAGAAATGTGACACACCTACTGCGACCGGACTAGTGCTGGCACTTTGCCTTAGTGTTTGACAATGCAGTTCAGTCACGTATTCAGTTGTCTCACTAAAAGTGCGTAATCCTTGTAAGCAGATTACTTCACTGTCCGGGTGACACAAAATCCCAGGCCAAATGTCGCCAAATGATGATTCCACGGATGACATTCCTTGCCTTTGGAGACCCAACGTTTAACGAAACAGTGCGAGCAAACCAATGCCTGTTACACCAGACATTGTCTCGTCAGTTTATGGCTCAGAGTGACTTTTGATTAAGAGTGCGATGTTAGAGCATCGTCAAGTATCGATGACTTCTAACCTGGAATCCAGTGTAAATCGTCGTTAGGCCGGGGGTAATTGGCCGGGCGCTCTACGGGGCAGAAGATGCTTTCCGCCGCCGAGGTATCTTTGCCAATCGGTAGTAGTTTGACGCAGTAGTTTATTGGACCACGACGATTTAGACTGGATTCTAGGATAGCCGACTTCATGCCCGAGGCAAATAGATGGGGAAGCCCAATAAAGTCAATGTATCAGGCTTTCGTGGCCTTACTATGAGGTCAATACATACATATCCGCTCAGGCAAACTAAAGCTGATACATAACGATGCATTGAGTAGCCAATTGATGTACGGATTCCGTTGCCATGGTGGTGTTGATAACATTTAGGCGAAATCATGTGCCTAAAAGACAGTTGTGAAATAGAAAGACTTTGATTTGCCTTTCAAATGACTCATTGAAGTATCATTCAGTTTGTAGTGGTAACTGGCTTATTTGAGGAAACATAAAACAAGTCTGCCTTGTAACAAGAATTGAATTGCACCATAATTTACATCTTCAACTAATAGAATAAAATTGAGGGAATGAATTACACGTATATCTATTCTTAAAGTGACCATGATAATACGATATGACTTTGGGCGAGCACAGTCACTATTGTCAACATGATTTAATCTTAAAGGTTGATATGGCGTGAGTGTTCCTGGCCAATAAGATAAACATTTATAGCAGGGCTTCTCTTCGACAGTATCATAACCAAGGGTTTCGTAAAGCACTATTGAAATGCTTATATTTAACATAGTCTGCCTCGCTTCTTCTTAAGGCATATACACCCTCCCAAGGACGAAGGTGACGTCGTCTCTAAGAAACACTTCAGAATAATCTGATTTGTCACCCCGGGTGGTCGAACAAAGCTACTTTATGTCTCGTCATCCTGTGGAGATCCTATAGCTTACTTCTAATGCCGATTTATCGTCTTTGTATTATGTGGACACAATAGCTTCACTTGTATTTTGCCGTGCAGCCATTGTCGAACACGTTGATATTCACTCAAGCCTATGAGGTTTAAAATTTCGATTTTGATTTTGAAGCTCCTTTCAAATCTAGCCTGGGTACCACCCTCCGTAATAACTGTTGGCTCAATCGTTAGCAAGCAAAACGATTGAGCCAGCGGTTACCACGGGGGATAATAATCGGGCTATTTTAAACCTCTTTGCTCGAGCGCTCAAACGATTTTATAGCAACAACATGATAGTTACCAATTCTACCAAGTCGTGTTGTTTACTCTTTACAAGCAGTGTTCGTACAAAAGACTTGACACATTTATTTAGTTCTTAAAATGATTTTGTCAGAAAACGTGATAGTTGGAAAAGTTGTGCCTATTTGCGAAGGTACTTTAACGATAAGCTGCTCTACAAGTAAATCAATAGGATAGCACCCCTTAATCACATCAATTGACTATAAGAGACATCTGAAGTTATCTTACTAGTGATCTAATGGGATAGCACTCCTCTATCCAATTCATTCACTAAAAGATACATCTAAAGATCTCTTACTAGTGATATAGAAATACTCTTGAAATAAACAAAATAAGATAAATAGCTCGAGCTATCACAATTTTTAAAGGTTTCCCCGAAGTCTCCATCAAGCTTTTACAAACTGCTAATTTTACGCCCCGCTGGCGTGTCTGGAGAAGGTAGACATTGAAGAGTACATATAATTGGTCATGATGAGCTAATTCTGGCTTTTGGCGAACACTCATCACTTGTTATTTCGTTATTTCGAGTTACAGATGTGTGCACCAGCTGCCAGACATGTGCGATTTGTGATTGGACGTACTAATTGGCCTAGCTAACTCGCCTTGTTATCATCTTCACCATAATACAATATTCAATGTCAGCATGTTTGGTTTTAGCTGTTATCATCACAATCGTTCGTATAGTTTGCTCCTGATGCCTAAGACCCGGTAGCGTCTGCATGGTTACGGGGAACTTGAGATTAACTTACGAGGTATAATTTGTGTATATTTTTGATACACACTTTTATTTTTCGTTCCCGGAAACTGTCCGACCGGGCCTCAGTTTAGAAATTTGACGTCAGTATAATATGTTCTTTACTTGTTGTCCATCCGCAGGTTACGGGGAGCATGGGATCCCGAAGTCATTATCATAATTTAATATTTCTTGATACATTGTTGTCTTTCTCGTTCCCGCAAACAGCTCTGTTTAGAAATGTGACACTGGCACAATCTTTTTTTATGCTTTGGTCCCAGTTGAGAAAGGGGGCCTTGCCGAGTAGTTCACGGGCTGTTTTTTGGAACCTTCGGGCGTGACCCCTACGTTGTCCCATGGGGCACCCTGCAGCCGGGCCCCGCGGTGACTTAAATTCAACCCGGGACCCCGTAACAAATAGACGCCGTTAGCTAATCGTGCGAACACTGAGAGGTACCCCCGGTACCCGACAAGGACAAATTTGTGGCTGCGGGGCCCGGCCGGGGCTACACCCCGTACGGGCACCGGCGCAATTATGACCTAAGCAATAGAATGTTTTATACTTGTTGCCCATCCTCAGGTGTACGGGGAACATGAGATCCCGAAGATCGCCCGGGCGGCGTCCGAAGTGACCGGGATCGACCTGCCGGACCTGATGGACGCTTTCGGCGTGACGTTCGTCAGTTTTGTGGGGCAGTACGGCTACGACAGGATACTCAGGGTGCTGGGCAGACATGTCCGAGACTTCCTCAACGGGCTGGACAATCTACATGAGTACCTACGGTTCAGGTGAGGGAAGCGGTGATGACCTTTAAAGATAACGGGAGTAATATTCATTGACCCTCTGATGTATTGGCTGATGCGATTTGCCACAAAAACGTGATGCCAACACAACCAGTTTCGCTTCTTTCTAGAGTGCGTTTCTACCACTGCAGGACATTCTCATGTAGGATTTTCGGGAATGAAACAGTACTATGTTGATGAAGCATGTTTATGACCTTATGTTGATGAAGGTTAGACATCCAGGTGGTAAGATACGCCAAAAATAGTTACTCAAGCAACTGGATTTAAAAAAAAATTCCAGTCTTTTTTCCAAAGTTTTATCCAGTTGCTTGAGTAACTATTTTTGGCGAAACAGTACTATATTTACTGAATGCTATAGTAGATAACAATGGACATCATGACATAGCAATTAGAGTTAATTGAGCAAGGTGTTTGCTTCGAACTTCGAACTTCAAAGACTTGGAAAACAACGTCTCTCTCTCTCTTTGTTCCTCTCTTTGCCTCCCCCTCTTTCTCTTTGTTCTCCTCGATCTTAACATCCACCTCTCTCTATCCCTCCCTCTAATGAAAGGCTACATTTCATGCACAAAAATATTGATTGATGATGACAGTGCTCTTTAACACTACACAAGAATGCTGCATCAGTGTACTAGAAGTACTGATAATACTAGTGTCGTTGTTTCCAGCTACCCAAAGCTGCAGCCTCCTAGCTTCTTCTGTGAAGAGGAATCCTCCATGGGGCTGACTCTACATTATAGGAGCAGGAGGCGGGGCTTCGTGCACTATGTCAAAGGTCAACTCAGACAGGTAAACCAACTGTGACAGTCCGAGATATCTATTGTTTATTTTGCACATATACAATCAAAGTGATAATTCAGGAGAAAGAAACATACAGGGGGAGGGGGGAGAGAAACCTATGCGACTTTTCGTGGGCCTTCTCCCAGAAACTTAATGATATGAATGGTTAGATTTACATAATCAAAATTGCACACAATTAAGAAAAGAGATAAGTTGAAATTGTAACATGAATTGTCTATATGGATTTGGAGCTACGCTTGTGAAAAAAATAGTATCTTGACTTTATTAGAGAAATTACAAAATGAAACTTATTGAACATGATAAATGCGTTAAGCTACACATTGTCAATACTAAACATGATTTATAGATTTTAAAGGAATAAGTTGAAATTAGAATTACACCTGTCTAGATAACGACCTTATAGCTGAAACTGAAACATGTTTATAAGTAAAGGACCTGAAAGATACAGTGTATATTTATGACAAGATGTACTGGTGATTGAACTTTGTTTCGCTCCATATCTGTAAAGAGTAAGATATTGGGCAATAACATATAACATAATTCCACAAGGACATGTGATTATAATCCCACCACCCTGAAAAGATACATCCATACAGATCTCTAGCCCAACGCCCCAAAGTATAAGGCACTCCTGTATATCTAAGCTGTGCGTACCTGTGGGCGCTGCATTAAACCCACTGTTTTGCAAAGTGGCGGATTCATGTAACCCGGCGGATTATTGTTAATGGAGGTTACATAGAAACAACGTCATCTGGATGTTGTGGAACTACTAGTGCGTAAGTGCAGCGTCCCAGTCCCAGTCATTTCCTTGTTTTTTTATGATGATATTAAAGAACTATACCTACCTGGATGCTGGGTTCTCTTAAGCTTTGGTAGCAGCTAAAAGTTAAACAAAAGATGATGTCATCACCCTATGTTTAATATGCTCCATGTTTATTTTTTGTGTCCTGCAGGTCGGTTTCCTGTTTTATCAAACAGAAATAAGCGTAGAGGTTCTGAGGGAGACTGACCATGCTGAAGGTCTGACACACGTCGTGTTCAGGTGAGCTGCTTCGAGCTTCTTTTTTTCCCTATTCTTTTAACTAATTTAAAAAAAAATATAACATGGCACACATACAAAATAAGTGAAACACCTACTTCGAGCTTCTCGATACATTTGGTAGACTTCAAGTCGTCACAAAACAGCTATTTGATGTGCTGGCGAAAACCCCATTCCTGAGAGGCTGTGCCCTTTCCTTTTCGGGTCACAGGCGCCAGGACGTTTGTCTGCTAAAAGGATCTGCAATATGCCTTATTGGAGAACACGTTGTTTTTATCATGTTTCTTCTTCTTGCACTCCTAAATATATAACCACGGGTATCATATTCCTTCCTGTTTTTTTCTATGCCCTTTGAGGGCTTATGGTATCTTCAACATTAAAAGTGCATATTTTGTGTTGATATGTTCCCAGATCTAAATCCATAAAAAGGCTAAGAATTAATTAAAAGCAGGTATACATTTTCTGGTGCCACCTTGTTTGTTTATTTGTTTAATTAGAATAATTAGTAACTCATATATCGTACGCTGGAGTCATTGTCTAATACTAAATATGAGCTACGTTGAACATTTATGTATGAAACAATCTAAGGACAGTGTATGTTTGTACATTTTAGGTTTTTGCCTAGCGGTGCTAAAAACGTATGTTGACACAGACATGCATCTTGTTGTGACATATCTTCGACCTTGTAGTATTATAAGAAAGGCACTGAAACTCAATTAAGTTAGTAAAGACGTCTTTGTGCTCTGTAACGATATGTATGCTCATGCATGAAGCTTGATAAAAGCTCTATTTTTAGCCGTTTTAGGGAGCTCAACGTGGTGGTACATGTAAATGTTCACGCATGCATGGGCACACACCTTGCGCTGGAAGTACAAATAGGCATTGGACATTGTGCTCCCCCGGGAATCTATACATCTGTACCATGTGGTAAATGGAGGAAACGAAGAACGTGTCCTCTGGCATGTGAATTAACTTGGCAAGATCCGCGCTTCGTCTCTTCACTTGTAGGCTATGCCATTTAGTGCTAAAAAAATCAGCGGCAACGTGTAAGAGCTCAATAGCGTTTAATATTCATCATAGTTAGAAAATAACATTGTTGGCACTTAAAATCTGTATGTCCCGCCATATGTATTCCTCCTGCGCACCAACATTTGTAACTCATTTGATAAGACCTTAGCTGAGGTGACATTTTATCATGCTTGATATTCATCAATGTTGAATACAAAAATCATCGATACCTAAATAATTAAAATCAGTGTGGCACGTTCTGCAGTTTGTATTTCCTTCACGGACCAGTATTTGGAAGTCATTTGAAAAGACATTAGCTGAGATACAGTCCCCGAAGAAAGTCCAAAGCAAAAGCACGATATACCTTTTATAGACTTTATTGTGGTTGATATTCATCAATGTAAAAGACAACAGCATCACTGACACCAAATAAACTTGAATCCGTGTGGCACATTTTGCAATTCGTATATACCTATTTCTCACGCGTGATAAGACCTTAGCTGAGCTGATCCAGTCCTTTAGCAAGTCCAAAGCACAGAAGACTGGCGGCAACACATGAATATCGCGACTCATGGTTCATGAATGTTCTTAGCCGATGTTTTTCTATCAGTAAACCAACACATTTATTAGCGCCTCATATTAATTGTCTTAAGCAATTAAACATCAATTTGATAAGGACGAAAAGAAGCCAGCCAATTATATACTAATTCCGATCCGCTATTTTGTTAAGAATATGTTTTTCCTTTATATACTGCGTAAAATGTGCACCTACATATCTCAAAACAGTATCAAGAAAAGCAATAAATTCTAGCTTGCTCATTATTGAAAATGAAGTAGGAATGTTCCCTCAAACTAGAATTTAGATGTAATTTAGACGCTTTGAAACTCTTTCTAGGACATATACCAATCTTCTCGGAAATCTTTTAAGTCACGTCGCTTCAGAATTCAATTTTACGCGTGCGCAGCATCACACAGTAGCAGCGCTTAAAGGAGATTGCACACAGCATTCGGCACGCTAGATCAAGAGCCGGCTAAATGGACTCCCACGCAGAACCAGTAAGGACTCTATTTTGCTAACTACTCCCTTGAAACGTCAGAAATGAACGGTTATTCGTGACAGCTGCGACGCACGTCAGAGGCCACATCAAAGACCTATGTACTTAGTCTGGTGTACATTTACAGCTTATAAAGCACAATTCATACTACAGCGTAATTTATCATACTAACGCTATATAATCATTATTACTCACACACGTACGCACAGAAAGGAACAGCTATAAATTATGTGTATCATATTACACGTACATTTTAAGTAACCCATAGTAATGGCATATATTGCATAAACATAGCCGGAGAAACAACACTACTTTCTTTCCATCGGGCTGATTTGACGTGGGTTCGGCACTTGATAATGACAAACTGAAGCCACTCTACTCACTTTCTTGACAGCTCCAAAGACACAGTGCCAATTAAAGCTAACACTTCATGTTCCTTGTTTCTTACAGATTATATTCAACAGCTGGGCCTTCAAGACAACCTGAAGCATTCGTTCTCTTACACGCCACTCACTTTCTTGACAGCTCAGAAGAGCGTCGAAGAAAAATAACACTTTGTGTTCCTTGCCTCTTACAGATTATACTTCAACAACAAGGCGTTCAAAATTAACCGACATAATTTTGGAAACAGCTGCTCAGACAGCCTTCTTCCAGTCAGAAGTGACGTCTTCTTTGAGGTACAGAAACGTTTCTTTTCTTCTATTCATCTTGTGGGTAGTCGCCTAGTCATCAGTTTAGACAGACTGATCATGACTGACCATGTGCCAAGGTAGCAAAACCGTACAGAACAGACATGGAGATCTAAATATATAATAACCACACGTCGTCGTAAAAAGCAGCGTATGGAAGATATGAATAATGCAGAACAGACTGAACAGAGTTGCACGATCTCATACGTTTGCCACACAATGTTAACCTTTTCGACTGACGTTGTAAATATTTCCCGTTGACTTCCAACTTTGATATCAAATGCTGAAGGTTTGAAATTCTCTTGATTAACCACTAATTGATATATGAGTCCCTCATTGATTATGCAAATTATGTCATCATTTGCATTATCTAAATATGTTAATGTTCCTCTCTTCCTTAGTTACAAATGCTACATTAAAAATAGTCCTGGAATGGAATGTATTTATCCAATGGAAAGCATTGGATAAATACGATTTCCTCAATAAGATATCCTCGTTACCATAGTCAATGTTGGTACACTCTATCCAATGATGAATAGCTTGACATTTTGTTCTGGGGTCAAGGACGAGATTGGTTCATAAGGCGATTTAACATTCCGTTTATTTATAACTCCCAAGTTGTGCATACGCTTTGCCTATTACAGTAGGCTTAAGGTCATCACAAAATATTACGTTTCGTGACCTATCGGTTAGGACGTAACCTTCAGCTCCGAGTTTGTCATCGCACGAATTCCACGGTGTACCAACGGTGACCCTTTGTACCAAAACTCATCTATAGCCATACTTCTTTGTAGGCGCTAGGTTGAAAATGCACAGCTAGAGTCGGCTGTTCGCTGGAGATGAAGAAGGGTTAGGGAAATAAATCTTAGACCTAGGTTGGGAAGTTGTATTCGGTAGGTGTGCGGAAATATGGAAATGTATACTTTGATGTCTGAACGATTCATCAACTGTGATGTAATCCTAAACATTGAAGGAAACGCGGTGAATTTAATAATCTGCTAATGGAGCATCAATAATCCACGAGGAATGCATACTTCAGATGTTCAGGTGTTCAAGGTTCCGCATGGTTCGATAATTTTCCGTATCACACGGGGTTCTACTTGTTTCACACGGGCTTCCATAGAATATTTAGAATGCATTTCGAGTGCGCCGAGTGCACCGCTGTCAAAAATTTGAATACTGAATTCGGTCGTTAAAATTTTTTGCAATTTTTTTGTTCGAGGACACCATCTTCTCTACATTTCTGGTGCATTTTGCATTGAAATGTGTGTATGACATGAATAAAATAAAACACGGTGTATTCCGCATCACCCTATATTTATACTAACGTTACATCTAAAGCGGTAGAGTGGCTTTCTTAAAATCAACGAACTCTGTTATTCCAATTAAGGCTGCACCAAGTAATTTTTATGGATGACGTCCTTTGGAGACCCTAAATCTAATGCGAGAGCCCGAAAAAAACCCCAAGAAGGGCCGAAAAAAACAAGATGCCTAGATTTCAAATATAATAGTCGACGACACATGTTAGGACGCAAATTGAATGAGAGAACACAGTGTAACAACTAACAATTCTTTGATCCATCATGAAAAAAAGCAATAATTTGAATAAATCAGTTGAAGTTGAACAGCAGTTGTTGTCCTGTCCTGTTTCTTTCCATATCCCATTGATTTTGCAGGCCTGCAGAAATATATTAAATCAAAAAGGAACTCTTTGGTCATAGTTGCAGGAAGCGCAATTTCTTGTTTTTTTTCCTTGAAACAGACCAAAATCAATGTGCGCGCGGACGTCATCCATAAAAATTACTTGGTGTAGCCTAATAAGAATAGTAAGAGATACGTCGGCAACGTTGACATGACGTATGTACTTAACAGGTGTTCCCCTTTAACGTGGTGTTCGGCGAGGACATGTTGATCAGGAGGGTCGGCATCGGGCTGCAGAACATCTTCGAGAAGCTAGAGGGCAGGCGGATAGAGGAATCCTTCACCTTGAACAGGCCACTCGTGAAATTCACGTGGGAGAACGTAAGTTCGGGTTATTCTAATGTTCTTATTTTCTGTTGTTCTAATGTTCAGATGTTCTGATGTTCTAGTGATCAAATGTTCAAATGTTTTATGTTCTACTGTTCTGATGTTCTGATATTCTGATATTCTGATATCCTAATGTTTTAATGTTCTGATGTTCTGTTACTCTGATGTTCAAATGCTCTGATGTTCTAATGGTCAAATGTTCTGAAGATCTAAATTTTCTTTGTGAGGGAGGAGAACCTAATACTAGTAGTATACCATTTGGTTGGGATATGTATGTGATAAATGCGACGATGGACAGCAACTGACGCTGAAATGTCCCCCAAATAACAGAACACGCGTTTGGGGGAATATACTGGCAGCATCTGCTACTTCTACTGGTTAAAGGCTGTTTTGCTTCATGTATAAAACTCCTTCTGTTTTCTAGGTGTTGAATCATACGAATAACCTGTTTGAGTTGGTTTCACGACTGCCAATCGAACGTACCGGCCTGCATGGAAAAAACAGCGTGAGCGACGAAGGGTCTGGTACTCTCATGCACAATAAAGTCCATGGTTAGATGCCATCTTTCCTTTCTTGTCGTCACTAGTATCAGGGCACGAAAACTGGATTTTACCAATGGCAATGAGTGCCAGGGAAGTCTGACAATAAGCTCTTTTACACATCCGAGTACGCATGCGTGGTAACAGGACTTGTGGGTAATATGTCAAAGGTGAAGGCTCCTGGCTTGTAAACATATCTCGTTTACGTTTTTGCATAACAAAGCCCAAACGGGTTGTGTTTACATATCAGGGGCCCTCACTGACATATTACCCACCATTCCTGTTGCCACGGATGCGTACTCGGAAGTGTAAAAGAGCTTATACCAGATTAACCTAGCAGTATCGGATGTTACAGACTTTCCAGACATTTATCGCCATATCTGGTGCAGTGTATACTCTGTCGTCGAAGGCCCTGCTGAAAATTAGACTTTCGACAAATTCCCAATTGTTCACCAGAGCGTTCAACATTAACGTTTGGATGGTTGAATGTGAAACTACGTTTATTACTGCTAATTGAACTGTATATCATGCACAATCAAACTATAGGCATGTTCTGAAACCTTTGTGCAAAATGTCGTTGGTTCTTGCAGCTCGTAAGGCAACACGCCGGCGCTGCCCGTGGTTTGGTAAGATCAGTGTTTGACAGCATGTCGCAAACGCTTCGCAAAAACACTGCTTTTAGTCTTTTTTCATGTTTTATTCTTTCTCACAAGAGCAAATGGTGGTCGTACGGAAACAAGACCCAAAAGTCTTGAACCTTTTGACGTTTGGCAGCCCATTTTCTATTAGTTGCAGAGTTAGGCAGCAGGGAGAAGGTTAAAAGGCTAGAAATAAAAGGTTTGCAGTTGTTAGCATGAAAGTTCATCTTCAATGGTGTACGACATCATGGTTAAAACTGCTTTTCAATATAACTGGCCAAATCGTGTCGGAAAATGGTTCAACATTTACCAAAAGGTTTGCAAATTTGTTGTCAACGAGTTGAAAACAACTCATTTGCAAGTAAAATAGTTTCTTTGTGAATTAAGAGAAAAAAACATCTTCCTCGTTTGGAATATCACCGTACCAAAGACATTCCAAATTTGACATATAGTGAGTCCAAAAAATGCCATATTGCCCACGTCCAACTACCATACATCCACGACACTTTCGGTAGAGGCTTTGTATTAAGTTCTGCTATATCGGTTCTGCTAAGCTATGCATGCACCATGTGTCATGAAAGCCTGTTTCCTCGAGATATCACTGAGTTAGATTTAGTTAGTATTGATGTCATAGTACCATAGTACCATATCTCATTGACGTCTATTGCAGCTTAGTATTACGTAAAAACATGCATTCAACCCCACGGCCATTATGTTTGGTCTTATAACGTCGATCTTATATTGTGAAACACTTATTTTCTGCCATTTCAGCTCTGCTAAGCTATATAAGGTCATATTGATTTGATGATATGGATGACACCCGAAACCTGATGCGAACAACAACAAATACAAGTTTAACAAAAAATGTGGGCTTAAGTATGAAATCTGAGTAATCAGGAAGGCTGAATAAGTAACTAAACACAAACAGTATGAGACCAAAAAATAGACTCTTAATTTTTGTTCTTCAACATCTTCTTTGACTTTGGAATTGACTTTGAATTCTACGACATTAGTAATTTTTTCCTGATTTATTTTTGCAATTTGCAGCACATTTTCTCATTTTGCGTCTGCTTTGTACGATTAACAGTATGGTCAAAACCTTTTTATAACGGACGAAAATTGATGCGCGCGCGGATGTCGACGTCATCCATACGATCAAATCAACATGGCCTAAGCACCATATGAAAGCTTAAGCCTGTCTGCTCGAGACGCCGTTATGTTCAATACTTAGTGGCAATGTCATCGCACGATCATTGGCATTGTATTTGGTTTTCTGCTGTCTAAGTAAAACACTACCATAGCAAAAATACCATAGATTTCTGTTATGTTCACAACCATGTCAACACAACTATGCAAAGGTGCAAAAGAATTGTCAAATGTACAAGTGGAATATTTTTGGACGTATTTTCCGTTTTATTGCTCTTAGAACTTTCAAGAAAATATGACTGATTAGAGCGATATCGTGCATCCAGATAAGACACGATAAGGTATACGTACAAATCATCATAATTACGTGCATGACGATCTAGCCTTACTGGCTTTTACTGGTGTTATGCTAACTGTCACTGTATGCCCTTTCCTTTGGAATAGGTTTAGGTGTTCCTTCGATTGAGAATGGGTACGGGAATGGAGACGCGGCTGTGGGAAATGGAGACCAAGCCGCACCGCTGGACACATCCTTGGAACTCATGGCCTTTCAGACAATCACCGGTACGGAATACATTCATTTATTCTTTATTTTAGATATTCCAAGTGATTTTTTCAACCGTAGTTTCAGTGAGCACCTGTCACCTTCCTCAGGGCAATCCTGACTGGTTCACATTGCACTGCAGCACAGGTGTCGCTGCTTATAGATGCGTTCCCAGGTACAGTCATACACTCAGATATCGAAGCTTTAAAGACTCATGGAATGGAGGTTTTGGAAATTGTCATCCATTATTTTAGATACGGAATTACTTCCTAGTTTCGAATTTATTTTGCCTGTTCGACGTTTTTTGGCGAAGGATGTAAATCTATCAAAAATGCAATGCCATTCTCAGCAGCTAAGATGTGGCAATGTGCTTCTTGCGATCATGATATTGCCTGCACTGAGGTAGATTACAAAACATATGTTTGTATGAGCGCCACCTGCAGGTGACTTATAGTTAAGGGTAGATTCGTTCCATGCGTGTATTTCAGATAAAAACAAACTAACCCGAATAACCCAGTGAACCAAGTGCTGTCTGACTTGTGAATGGTTAATTAACTAGCACTTGAGATGAATGTTCTTGCTCTTCTAGAATTGTGGGGACTATCTATGATCTTTGACATTGCCTATCTCATTCTCAGAATAAGCGACGGTGCAGAAAGCGTTTTCGAATTACTGCCAACCAAGCTAATGTTGCATATGTACAGTGACTCCAACCTTGAACCTTGAACGGGGACCGTTAGCGATGACTGTGACTTATCATCCAGATTCTCCAGAATTGATAACACAAGCTTAAGCTGCCATTAACTAACCATGCATTATATCTATGTTCCATCCACTGATAGGAGATGCCCCCGAGGGCTTTAACACACTAGCCAATGAGAACGACCGGTGCCTTACGCTGAAGGGGCAGATGATGTTCATGGAAGATTGGAAAAGCGTCATCTTTATCGGGACCCCAATGTAATGTGAAGTCATCATGTTTTAGCGTCTTGTGTTTTATTTATTTCTTTTCCGCACGCACAGCCAAGGATGCCCAACTAGCCTGTTACTATCACGAAGGGCTGTGTCTTGTCTTGTCTTCTTTTCATTGACAATCAATGAATCGTTTTTACATTTACAACTGCACTGCAAACTTTACAAGTTCAAACTGATGCAACTTACGGCATGCTTGAGTACTCCCCGGCCCTCAGGCATGAGGATGGGACTAGGTGAAGGTAATTGAGTCCTCCATGTCCCTTGTTGCAGCAACTGATCACTACTGGTATTGTATGTGAACACTAAAGATATTAGCTTAAATATGTAACAACACTTAAAAATACAAGTATGATATGAAGAATCCGATTCCTGAAAATCCAGCAGTGTGTGTTTTATGTGTGATTTGGAACAACTTTCAGCTATCATATATATAAACTATCTGACGTGTTGATATTGTGTGTTCTCTGCCAGTATGGAGAACCTGGAACAGATGTTTATGACCGGACTGTACATCAACGATCTGAGCATGCACGACTCCAGTCGAGATCTGGTTCTGGCCGGTACCCAGCAGTCAGCCGAGCTCAAGCTCGCCTTGGACCAAGTAATATTTTTCTTCTTATACAAAATGAACAGTACAGGTCTTAAAGCTTACGTCTTTGGATTTGAAAAAGAATTGAAGAAATACGTTAAAACCCCAATCTCACTGCCACTGGACCCGCGGCACGTTGGCGGCCTTACTGCGATAGGGTGATTTGGCAAAGCGCTCAACGAATTTCATAGAGAAACAAATTAATCTTTGAACGCTTTGCGTGCTTTGTTGTCTTTTTAGGCGTACTTTTACGTTTTGCATGGTATTCCCATTATACAAAGTCAATGGTAACACAAATCCACTTTAGGACGCATCAACGCCGCCAACGTGCCGCTTGCCCAGTGAGATAGGGGCTTTAAGTGTCCCCGCCGATTCAAGAGCATGCCATTGTCGCATATTTGGCGACAGCATAACATGCCATGTGGATGGATAGGATATTGTAAATAATTTCATTCTCTCCTGAAAATTAGCAAAATATTTGAATTAGTGTGGCGGAAGCCTCAACCGCCCACGTATATCTGGTGATGTCAGGATGCCAAACGGATGGCCGCAACTCTCTGTCGTGAAATCTGCGCATGCCACTTAATAAAATCTTTTCTCTTTGATTATCACGTTGGAGGCTAAAATCTGTTGATATTCTTATGGAATAAAAATGGTTCGGCATTTCCCTCCGGCAATCAAGGGTATTTACACGGCCTGTGAAGATTGGTTGTTAAATGTTGTTATAGCTTTTACACAATTTTTGCTATCATATGCATGGGTTCGCCTTCTATTGCTGCTATCTAATTTTGGTACAAATTAAAGTAAAAAGGCGCCACTCTTTTAAAAGTTAAAGGGATGTTAATCTCTTAGACTTAGTGTCGTAGCTCAGAGCTCGAAATTCATTTTTGAGAATAGGTACACTGGTGCATCCTAAAAAGATAGCTACATGGGTGCACAGAAAAAAATGGATGCTCAACATAAAATAAAGTAGAATGTCAGCAAAACGTATTTACAAAATGCCTCTCTTAAGAACTTCAATCTGAAATTCTATAGCTAACTTCAAAATTTAAAACATCGAACAAAGTACAACAGTTATATTACACTACATTGTACATACAGACTACCCTTTCCAGTGTTGATGCACTCGAGCCAACGTAACCCATTCTCGCTCCAGGAGCAACAGAAGAGCTCGAAGCTAGAGGAGAGTATGAGGATGCTGGACGTGGAGATGAAGAAAACGGACGAGCTGCTGTACCAGATGATTCCCAAGGCCGTGGCGGACAGGCTCAGGAAGGGAGAGGCGTCCGTGGAGACATGCGAGGTCAAAATTCTATTTTTTTTTTAAATTCTCTTTCTACAACTTGTATTCACAGCAGCTTGATGGTCAGGGGCTGCGCTACAAAATGCACTTACAGTTGAACCATGTGAATTCTCTGAAGAATGCGCACGAATAATGCACATTTTGTTAAAGGAACCCATCAACTTCCTCGTATGTTATCAGATATGAGAGCATGCATGGTTGCAATGCCTGAAATCGACTTTGCCTTACAGTCATCGCTTTTGCATCAACTTTAACGCATGGGCTTCCGCTTTGTGAGTGATTTGTTGAATGCTTATTCACCGCATCATATAGCCTTTTAACACCTGTTTGCATACACCGTACCCTCCTTTAAAGGCAGACCGGCTTGGTGTCCCCATGGGACCAAAAGCAGAATCTGGCCTGCTGTGTGAAGGTGGGATATTGTTGCACTAAAGCTGCCAATGGCGAATGATGACTGGCCACGCATGCGTAATGCCTTTGTTTACACTATTGCACCACCCTTTGCTGCAGTCTCACGCTGCATATTTTCAGGTGTTCCAAGAGGTGACCATACTCTTCAGTGACGTGGTCGGGTTCACCAAGATCTGCAGCCGCATCACTCCGATGCAGGTTGTATCCATGCTCAACTCCATGTACACGCTGTTCGATCAACTCACAGAGAAACACAACGTCTACAAGGTCAGAGATATCGCATTACAGCTGTTCAAATGTGCTTGGACCAATGACAAGCTCGCATTTTTCTACGTTGACCCCTAAAACCTGTTCTAGACGAATTAGGATGCTAACACGTTGCACTGCACGCAATGGCCTCGGATCCCGGCAGATACGTATAAGGATTTTTCTGTATTTTGGGCGGATACTGACGGATACTGACGGATACAGGCGGATCCAACGTAACTAACGGATCCGACTAAATCCGCACGGGCTTTGGAATATTACCGAAGGAATCCATGTACGTATCCGCCGGGATCCGATGCCATTTCGTGTAGTGTTGTCTTTCAAACAATCGTAATTTGATGGCGTGCAACTGTTGCAGTAATGTTTTGCCATAGCAGTTTCAGTTACTTTACACCACTCCCTCCTAGAAGCTGATAAGGACTATTGATAAAGAACAATTTCTTTTATGTTTTATGTGTTTTGTTGTCTTTTAAATCATATTTTAACATCCTGCATCATATTCCAGCCATTAAATCAAGAGTAAAACAAACAAAAATCAAATTTTGGTCTCTGTTCTGCAATCGCCGTCTGGTGGAACGTATCCGAAGATTTTTAATCATCGATTAAGCATAAAAAGCAGATAATTGTCGAAGAAGATACAATAGTGTGTGTGTCCGTGAATAGTTTCATCAGGTTGGTAAGTCACTGAATAAAAAGCCTCTTTTTACACAACCAAGAGATTTATTCAACCGACGTTTCGGTGACCATCTGTCACCTTCTTCAAGGCAATTCTAACTGGTTCACATAGCAATGCAGCGCAGGTGTTGCTGCTTATACATATCAATGAGTGTGTGTGTATGTTTACTTCTTGAAACCATGAGATCCCTATTTCAGGTGGAAACTATAGGTGACGCCTACATGGTTGTATCCGGCGCTCCGGAGAAGACCCGTTTTCACGCCCACTACGTGGCAGACATGGCACTAGACATGCTCAGGTCGATGAAACATCTACAGGACCCATCCACTGGGGACACACTGCAGATAAGAATAGGTCAGTATCTGTATGTTGCTATATTGTAGTGTTATATGCAATCTCTCTCTCTGGCGCCAACTTAAGCCCCCCTCTCACTGGACCCGCGGCACGCTGGCGGCGTCGCTGTGACCGATCGAATCGACAAAGCACTCAACGAACTTCATCGACAAAAAACAAATCTTTTTAAGCTTTGTGTGTTTTGTTATCGTTTTGGTCATACTCGTACGTTTTGAATGATATTCTCATTATAAAGTCAAGGGTAACAAAATTCCAGTTTAGGACGCAGCGACGCCGCCAGCGTGCCACGGGTCCAGTGAGAGGGGGGCTTAATATCCACCTCAATGTCTACCTCATCTCGGCTCAACACCCAGCTCAGGTCGAGGGACTTACAGTAAGCCCCGGGCCCCCTCTCACCGGGCCCGCGGCACGTTGGCGGCGTTGTCTGCGTCCTAAACTGGATTTGTGCTACTCTTGACTTTATAATGGGAATATCCTTCAAAACGTGCAAGTATGACTAAAAAGACAACAAAACACACAAAGCGCAAAATGATTCGTTTTTAATCGATGAAATTCGAGAGCTCTGTCATATCGTCCGGTCGCAGCGAGGTCGCCAACGTCCCGCGGGTCCAGTGAGATGGTTTGATTATCGAAATCAATTCTACCCCAAGATCATGACCTGTTTTGAGTGGAGTAGCATCTGTTTGCTAACAAAGATTTAATTTATGCTTGTAAAGATCTTCTTTTGGAATGGAGATGATTCATGAAGCAAAAGGTGACACTGTCTCATGCCATTAACGATGAGTGATATTGTACAGTCTACATGTTACATCTACTAAGATAATTCCACCAGGATACATAATTCCGTCACCAAGGGAAAAAGATACCTCCAAATAAATCTCAAACCCAACGTCTCTCAGTATAATGCACTTCTGTATATCTAAACTGTACATACTTGAGAGGTGTTGAACTAAAGATCTCTCAAACCCAGTGTTTTCAAAGTGGCGGATTTATGTAACCCGAAGGATTAATGTTAATGGAGGCCCCTTCCCCATTGCAGGCATTCATACCGGTGCGATAGTTGCCGGAGTGATAGGCATCACCATGCCGAGGTACACAGTATTTGGCAAGGATGTGACAAATGCCTCCATCATAGAGAAAACTGGAAAGGTAACAAGTAGGGGGCATATTTCATTATCGAGTCCTAACGATGAGCAGGTTTCCTCCCTAAGTTTAGGTGACTTGATGAAGAAGCATGATGCCACCAGTAAGCGTGCTGTGTAACTAATACCAAACGACACTACTAACGCATGAACTCATTTTCTCCCTTATATAGCAGCCAGCGTGTTCTTGACATGCGGAAGTACGTTGTATGCGTTTGAGATGGAAAGAGGTCCAGAATAAAACCTCTGATGCTTAAGTATCAATTGTGCCGGTGCCCGTAGGGGGTGTAGTCCCGGCCGTGCCCCGAAGCCACAAATTTGTCCCGATGGACTGCCGGGTACCGGGGGAGAGCGTCGCGCGGCAGCCGCAGGGTGTCCCAAGAGGCCACGCCAGAAAATGCAAAAAAAAAAAGACCGTCAACTACCCGGCAGAGCCCCTTTCTCCAATTGGGACCTAAGAATAAGTGAAGCCACTTAAATGCATAAAACTGATTTGCATGGTTCTTCCATTCCTGTTGAACGCATACAGGTGTACTGAAGTACCTCCGACAACAGTGCTGTTGCTCCAAGCATGGTTCTCATATGTCACGTACTAATTAAGCAATGATAACACTATTGGCAGGCGTGCACTCCGGCATGGTGGTGGCAGGAGTAGTGGGGCTGAAGATGCCCAGATGGTGTCTGTTCGGGGACACCGTTAACACAGCATCGCGCATGGAAAGTAGTGGCCAGGTACGCTATGTTTATATATAAATATATATATATATATATATATATATATATATATATATATATATATATATATATATATATATATATATATATATATATATATATATATATATGTATGTATGTATGTATGTATGTATGTATGTATGTATGTATGTATGTATGTATGTATGTATGTATATATATATATATATATATATATATATATATATATATATATATATATTTGGTGGCGAATGGAGAGGAAAATTATATGGAATGTTGCTTTTTATTTAAGTGCATCAAACTGCAACATTGTCGTTTGAAAGGAATTTGCTGTATAAAGAATAAGCAGTTGCGTCATTAGAACGTTGCATTGTTCAATGTTCGGTGTAGTTACAAAGCCTTCTTTGCGACCACAACAGCAAATTTCGTAACATATCTATTAATGACAATGTGATCAAGTTAGTTCGTCTAATGTCAATCCACGTTCCGTTTGCTATTAGCGAAGATAACGAAGTTTTGTGGAAAGGGCCATTGCACGCTGCAACATATTGTACATACCTGACGTGTATGTCCGTACCTACCTGGCGTGTATAAATGTCCGTGCATACCTCACATGTATGTCCCAGCATACCTGACGTGTGTGTCCGTACATACTTGACGGTTATATTCGTACATACCTGACGTGTATGTCCGTACAGGGGATGCACATCCACATCAGTGAGACCACCAAGGCTCACCTGGAAGAAGAACCTTACCTCCTTGTAGAGAGAGGGACTGTGACAATCAAGGTAAATGATTTATCTTCAGATTTGAAATAGAAACATACTTTCACCCCGTCGTCGTTAGGGTAGTGAAAAAATCAGGACTAAAATATTGAGCTAGTGTATACTTTCCAAGTGTATACTTTTGCATATTTAGATTTTGCTCGGTAGTGTCTTCACTTAACCAATTTAACTCTTCCAACCATCCGATTCCCGGCTCTTGTCCTTGACCTGCCATGGCCTTGCTTTTTTAGAGGTAAATAGCTTGTGATGCTAAAAAGATGTGGTGTAAGTTTGGGCTCCCTAGCTGCTTGTTTCAGAAATGTTTTAAAATGTGGCTGTTATATCATTCGCAGGGAAAGGGTGAGATGAAAACGTACTGGCTGAAAGAGAAGGTCGGCGACCAGACCGGGGAGGCGCTGGACACGCCGTTCCTGGCCAACTCCAGCGAGAACGAGTCTGACGACGGCTCACGTGACAGCTCCAGAATATCCACCTACAATCCCGTCTTCTCGGATGACGTCATCAAGAAGCACCGGGACGCCCCGAACATTACCATTGAGGAAGAAGTAGTGCAAGAAAAGGTAGAATTAGACGGCGTGACGTGACATTAATGTGTGGCCAAACTTTAAATAGACGTCGAGTGCGTACTTATCATCGTCGGCCTTATAATTATGTCCTGCCATCACCTTTCTTTGGTCAGAATTAGTTGCAAAGGTATGGAAATGGTAAGAAATTCTGATTCATTATGAACACTTTCATCCAAAAGAAATTGAATACAGAGTACTGCAGTAAGAAGGGAATGTCATCATCCTGCCATCGCAATTTGGTCAGAAGCAGTTGCAAAAGTGCTCCTTTCTGGTCCGGAAATGGGAAGAAATTCTGATTATTTTTGAAACATTTTTATCCAGAAGACATTTTAATGTACTGTAAGAAGGAAATATCATCACAATGCCATCACAATTCACTTTTTGGTCAGAAGCAGATGCAAAGGTGCTCCTATGGTCTGGAAATGGTGAAGAAATTTGGATTCGTTTTGAATACTTTTATCCAAAAGACATTAAACGCAGAATACTGCATTTAGTAGTGAATATCATCACAATGCCATCACAATTCACTTTTTGGTCCGAAGCAGTTGCAAAGGTGCGCCTTTCTGGTCTGGAAATGGGAAGAAATTCTGATTCTTTTTTAACGCTTTCATTCAAAAGACAGGAAATGTCCTGTATTAAGAATAGAATGTCCTCATTTCTCCTCTTTCAAAACTGGTCTCAAATGTACTAAAGAGTAGTTGCAAAGATAAAGTGTGGCCATAATTATCTGATTAATTTCAAACAGTTTTATTCAAATGCAGCAAATGCAGAGTCCTCCTGGGGTCCTATTTCAAAGCTGGTTTCAGATGGACTTAAATAATAGCATAAATCTTTTCCTATGGGAGATCTTAATTATGATAATGTTCGGGCCCATATCAGATGAAGGAGAGCAAATAAGGTCAGACTAGGACAAAGACACCTGACTCTAGGAAAGCTCAATGGCGTTAACGGACACAGCAACAGTGTACCTTCCTCACAATAGAAAGACTTTCTTACTCGATTTTGATTAGGATAATGTTCAAACCCATATCAAATAAAAGGGATCAAGTAAGGCCAGGCTAGGACAAAGAAACCCGACTCTAGAGAAGCTCAATGGTGTTAACGGAAACAGCAACAGTGTACCTTCCTCACAATGCTAAACTTTCTTCCAACACTAAGGTATTCACGGATCGAATTTCCGACGACCACTGTCGCCTTCTTCAGGATCAATAATGACCAATCACTGCCGAACGTAAACTCACGAGAGTTACAGACACGTGACTTTATTGACACGTGTCATTATGGATACGTGACGTCAGCAATTGGTCAAACGTGCCAGGAAGTTTATAACGCCCGCTGTCTCTGTTGAGTGATGGCTGGAGTGCCCTGATGTTTATGACCTCCTTTATACCTCTCATAATAGAAAGACTTTGTTACTCGATTTTGATTAGGATAATGTTCAGGCCCATATCAAATTAAAGGGATCAAGTAAGGCCAGGCTAGGACAAAGAAACACTACTCTAGATAAGCTCAATGGTGTTAACGGATACAGTAACTGTGTAAGAGAGTTCACCTGTGTCCCAATATAAAGAGTTTGATACTCTTTGCATCAGCAAAGTCCAGGGAAGTTTAATTTATCGAACATGTATCACCGTCAAATAAGGCGCTTTAAAATGGACATGCCATATGTACAATGTATCATCGTACCCGGCAATTAAAACTATGGTTGAACAACGTGGAGGGCCTACTAAGCGGAATACTTTAGAGAGAAAGCTCTAGCACACTTTCTTATGGTGGATGAGAAGACCATCATCTATTTGTTAGGAGACATTTTTGCCATGACACGCATGTGCTTCAGGGGCATAATGTGAATGGTGTTTGCAGGCGCCCATATCTTTGGGTCATCTCCAAGCAGATCTATCGGTGGCAAGGTAGTATCAAAAGGGCCAACCAGAAACCAAAGGGCACTCAGCAGCCTCTTGGTTACTGATTGGCCCTTTCGATACTGCTTTACCACCGATAAATCTGCTTGGAGATTAATCTTTGGGGTTTGCTGTTTATAACAGCATATCATCATATGACCGAAGATTTCGGACAAAAGTAGGTTTCTGTTTCTTTTTCCAATCGTTTATTTTTGTATATGAACATATCAATCCAGAGTCTTCCTAAAGTTTATGTACAGTAACGATATTGTATATAAATACTAGATATATGTGGCAGATATAGACAGTGACCGTGTTGTTCACCAATTGCAAGATGTTGCTCATGTATTTTGTGTTGTTTGTATCGGACACTAGTCATTGTGACGTCAACCAGTATTTCTTACAAAATAAAGATTATGTATCCCATAGTTCCGTTCGTCGTCTTGCGATGTGCCTGTGCGTTCTTTACATATAGTTGCTATATAATTGCTAGGCTCCGTTGCAGTCCTTCCCACAGCGATTTTTTCACCTTTGTTGGGGGGGGGGGGGCGCCGCGTGACCGCTGTGGGAAGGACTGCAACGGAGGCTAGCTGGTTGCTGCGTTGTGTTAGAGGAGCTCAAAGCAATTTCAGACCGTTGGAGTTCGGATTTCGTAGTCATTTCTATACATAGTAAGTTTAAATTACACTATCCCATTGCATATCGACCGTCATGGAGCAAAGATGCGATGTCGTTGTGTGGTGAGAAAATCTGGGCGCTGTTTTTTGGTGGTCCCAATATACAAAGGACTCCTCGTGCGGCTTGTTACTGTGCTCTTTTTAAACGCCCAAATAGTATGAAATCATGATGGAAATGTACTAATCCTAATACCATATTCAGAATATTTCCAGTTTTAACGTTCTAATATTGCTTCGGGCTCCTTTAACGATTAGTGATAGTTCGTTGGGTTGGTGTATTTGAAACATATCAATATTTCAAAATATCCTTTCTTCATCGGCCATATTTTTATTTTGATATCACTACATATCGGACATAACGTATGTATATTATTCTGTTAAAAACACAATTGAAATTGTATACGTTTAATGTTCACTTGACGATACATTTTCATATAAAGAAATGACATAAGATGACAGAATCCAATACGAATTGTTGTTGATATAACACTGTTATTGTCGAAGATTTGAATATAGCTAAATCCAAACAGCATAGTCATCGACTCACTAGCTTCTCGTATTTTTAGCATACATTACTCCCCCGTTTGTAATTTTCCTATTTAATGAATCAGAATGGCTTGCATTTCTAAAGTAAAGGATGGTGCATAGAAAAGGATATTACTTTTAAGTACAATATAGAATGGAAGGAAAGAGGACTCCCAAAAATCTTCCTTGACGCCATCTTCCCCGAACAACAGCAAGAGAAATGACTATTCCTGGCTCATGCGTCGTATAGTTTGGCCTTTTTTCCTTTTCGTCAAATCCCTCTCAACTCCGCCGTAGAACTGATTTAGATCGGCGGACTTACTGTGTTGGGCCACTGAAAGAACTGGCAGACGGTCCGATCCCAAGTCTGCCACCCAGGATATCTTCAAAGAGGCATTTCATTGTTACATCTTCTGGCCATGGAAGGACGGGCACTCCACGTGTCTGTTTTCGTTGATAAGATCCTTTCATAAGATCCAGTTTCAGTCATCCGCAGACTGCTAACGCATTGATTACAATACATTTGATGCACCTCTTACGTTAATGACATTTTATAGTCGACGATAAAGGACTCTCATAACAAATATCAATCACTTATCTCTGAATGATATTTTTTTGATGTCGGCCAAAGACACGAGTGGCAGCCAGCTGTTACGGACAGCGGTTATTGTGTGACCATGACTACAGAACTTTTTCTAGCCACTACAAATCTTTAGAATAATTGGTTTTGGCCCATACATATGGGCTGGACAGCTGCCAACTGGGCACTTTGTGATAATTGGTAAAAGGCTGGGTTTACACACAAGTTTTTGGAGTCGACTCCGGGCTGTGTGTGAGGAGCTTTGGGCTGAGGAAGTGGAGTTTTTCTTCTAGAAAACGCTACTTGAGTGGCCTAGGGTTCTCCTTGCACAGTCCTGGGTCAACAAAAAAGCGCGTGTGCAAATCGGGCAAAAAGTGTCGTGATTCTTAAGTTCTCAAGCATTGGAAGGGAACCGCCGCCATCACGATATAAAGCGTATTTATTACGACCTCTTTTCTATTAACTCCATGTTCTGCAAGATGGCCAACGTGTTTACCAAATTGTGTTGTAGGTAACCGCACATTTCAGAATAAACGTGGTGCAAAGTTGAATATTGATGAATTAATGAAGATCTTTATTGTACATGTTTGCTCCACTGGGCTAAGCCAAGGAGGTTAGATATACGTATATTTTAACCACCTTTGCTAAGCACAGGTCACATGTTAACAACTATATACATTATAAAGTCTTCCGTATTAACCAAGTACTGTTACCTGATCCTCGGACGACCGCGAATGACCACGATACTAGTTAAGTAATAGAATAAGTATTGACATTATCAATGAATTAACTGTAACGAGGAAAACAGTAGATGGATCCGAGACATAAATTTCACGGGAAAACGTTGATATCTCAAAGGAAAGATTTCCAAAATGTGAAGGTTTCAAGTAAGAATTAAAACAAACCGAATCGACGGAAACGGGTAAGAAGGTAAAATACAAACGTGGCTATGTTTAAAACAGAAATGTGATCAATCCTTTAAACCCACAGGTACCTTCACAATCTACAGCTACTTTTACAAAAGACGTTAAGTTCCTATCAAGGCTCCTTGGTCCCTATATGTATTCGTTTGTTTTGTTCACTGCATGATCTTACCGCTATTTCAGACACCTTCACAACGGGGCACGGTGGAGGGATTTGAAGTGAAGACCATTGCCGCGGTGCCAGAGACCAAAGCAGAGAAAAAAGAAGAAACACGGAAGCCGGCGCGACACAGGAGTAACCTCTGTAGTCTGCTGTAAAATGTTAAATTTTCAGCGCCAAATGACAAACGTTTCTCTCAAATATTCCAATTCGCACAAACACGTCATTCAGGTTTACCTTATTTCACACATCGTATCATAGAAGATTATCTGTGTAGGTGAATTCCATTATGAACAGAGACTGAACTTTACGCAACCAGCACTTTGAATTGGGACTTACCCAAATTTTCAGCTGAGTTCACGTAATGGACCTTTCTACTGCTACTTGATTACTTGACGTTAGAGACACGTGACTGGGGCAACGGGTTTTAAGTGCCGGATAACCTGTGTCACCCCCCGTCCCTGTTCAATGTCCAACAATCTAATTTCTTCCAAGTGTTGACGGTGTGTGAATTTCAGCCTTCAGTCATAATTATTTCATACATATTTGCTTGCTTGTGACTTTGATTTGCGCTAGAATATCTGAATAATAATTAATATATGAATAACCAAAATAATATTTCGAAATACAGACAACCGGTACTCTCGGTTGATATGCCAGCGTCACAGGCAAACACAATAGCACTTACCTTCAAGTTGTAAGATATCACTTACCTTGTAATATACTCAAACCGTATACGGCTGAAAAATCGGCAACGTACTCAAGGATTTTTTGGTGTTTTGTCGTATTTTGAAAATGATGCGATGTATCAGGAGAATATCGCTGTACATATATCACTTGGATTGTGGAAAAGTGTAAAAAGGTCGTTTTGTACATGTACGTCTGTGATATTTTCTAAACGTCTGGAAATGCAAGGACAGATTGTAAAGGGGCGGGGCGACAAAATAACACTCTGACTATGCACAACAATAGTGTCCGAAAAAAATCCAAACAACAGAACATGTTGACACAGAGATATTGTGCCAGCATGATTATTTATAAATTAATTTCTAGTGCGCCTATTGTTTTGTTATGTTTTCATGCAAAACAAGCACAAACATGTACGGTCGGTATGACTGCCTCTATCAGTTTATACTTTCCCTTAGTGAGTACTGACAGAAATGAATCCACACATCTGGAAATACTGTACCTTGTCCGGTCCTTATCTCCAAGCAGATGTGGGAAGGCAAAATCGCAACGTTTCTAAAGCTTCCTGTTCCGGTAGCACCGAGCATTTCTACAGTGCTGCGGGAACCGGGAGCTTCAGAAACGCTAGATTTTGCCCGTCTACATCTTCTTGGAGATTAGTCTACCCCCGTTTTTACTAGTTCAGATGTAGACATCATCGAACTTTCCATTTGAAAATAATATACCGCCCGCTTTGTCTAATGTTATGGAAGGGAACACATACTTGTTTTGAACATTAACGAGTCGATAAATGAAATACTATGCTTACTAATAGATGTTTATGTATAGGTTTCAATTATTGAAACACTATGTTTGAATATTAAGTTTGGAGTAAATATAGTTAACGTTAGATGTTATGTCTGCTCAAATTTGTCCTTATCCGTGTACTTCTAGTTAATTGTGAAAAGCGTGTTCATTAGAGCTGATAGTTTAGTTTTACATGCAACCTCCTAATGCTACGGTCATAAGGGCGTGTCCCATGCGTTGCCCCGGGTGACACCCTGCCGCTACGTACCGTGCCATTTTGGGCACGGTCAGGTCCCGGGTTGATTTTAACTCGGAGTTAAAAATCAACCCGGGACCCGGTAACAAATAGACGCCGCAAGCTAATTATGAAAACACTGAGAGGTACCCCCCCCCCCCCGTATCTGGTAGTTCAACGGTCCAAACTTGTGACTTCGGGGCAAGACCGTTCTTTGCAGTAGTAGTCCTCTAAACCGATTCATATGTACAAATGGTATGCTTATGTTGTTGTGATGATATTGTCAAAAGTTAATCTCCTCAAATCTCAAACCCAATAAAGTCAAAACATTGATCTCAGTCCTGACCAGGTCTCTATGTGTAACTTACATTTCCATTTTTTGAATTCGTATGCCGTCTGTTAGCCCCTTTCTTCATGCAGCCTGTTTGTTGACGTATCTCCGTTTCAACGCCAAGCCATGAGTTAATAAGCTATAAGCGGATCATTCAAAACTGACTTCTCGAGTTGGGTCAGACAAAACTAATTCTCAAGGAAAATCAGCCTATCACTAAGATGGTTTACAAATTCAGTGAGGATTTGTAGCTAGGAAGGAAACAAGAGTACTAGTGAGTTGCTTTTCTATGATTACCGAAACTAACGTTATGTAAGAGCAATTGCATCATGTAAGAGCATTAACGTTATGTAAAGCTGATTAAAGAGTTTGACCTTTCGTCAGACCACTATAATCTTCTTTGACCGGGAATATTATATAATGTGATATCATAAAGGATCTGATAGCAAAAATGAACATGAAAGTAAAAAGATTCCACAGCATAAAGAAAAGATAACGGGGGTAGAAAGCAAGTCCGTCATGCAGTCTTTATTAACTGTCCCGAGGAAATTTGAGCGATCCGGCGGAAGGTATGGCTGTGTACTACCGGATATGACGTTATCGAAATGGTGGTTGCTTAGTCCAGAAGACGTTCCATCATCCGATGAACGGCGGTGATCTGGAAGCCGTTTCTAGTGGCTGAAAAGTGGCAGAATGGCCAAATTATATAAATCTTTGTTATTGATTTTCCTTACCAACATGTAACTGTTAAATAAAAACACGGGGACAAAACTATCCGAAATGAAGCCATCACCTGATAGTGCACAACCTGACTACAAGGTGAAGCGATTTCTAGTCGTCTTAAATTGTGTGACTCAGTGTACGTGGATGAGACAAGACAGAAGAAGTACGCTTTAAGAGAGACAATGATCGATTCTTGAATAGACGAGAATTCAAGGAAACGTGTAAGGACCTCACCGAAATAGCCTCCAGTGTATCCCCACCTACAAGAAAAAGAAGAAAAGAAAGAAAGATCGTGATGAAGATTGTACAGATACAACATTTAGTTATGAGTGTCGAAGATATCAGCCAAGAGATCTTTGGTACGGTAAGCATCACTACATTGCACCACGGTGACAAGCCATTCATACATAACGTAGGACAAAAATGTACATTATAACTACTTTTCTTCAGACTTTTTTGTGGTACATTGTGGGTCCAAATATTTTTCCAGACATCAAACAACAAGAAATGAAAACCAGAGAAATAATCGTGTTTAAAAGTAGCCATTCTGAGCTCAACCCGAAAACGCACCAATCCCAGCATCCCATAGGGTTGACCGGGACGACAGCCGAAGTGACTTGTGGGTAGAGGATGATGATGTTGTTCAGTTCCCCCACCTCGTTAAATCCAGCATGGCGGGCGTAGTAGTCACCGACGAACGACCTAAGTTGGAAAAATGAAGTGAGCAACCCTGGAAATAATTCTCAGCATACAGACGTGCACTTTGTTCACTAAATACAACACTAACCTTCACTTATCTTCATATATATCAAGAACAAGCAGCCTATGGAGCTCGATCACGGCCTCGGTTTCCCTGCCATTGCTAATGTGGACTTTCAAGACTGCAGTAAACAGAGCCCTTTTAAAACTCTTATTAGGATTGGTCATTGTAACTGCATGTACATGAGTATTTACTGGGGTAATTTAAATGCGGGTATTAATTTCGAGTCAAGATTGTGACACATCTTTTCTTTAATTTCATTATTACTAATTGTATGCGCCACCCCTCATCGTTTTGATGGCAAGACCACTTGTTGGATTTGAATCTAAAAAGACCTGTACCATTGGCGTGAGTCGAATATTGCTGTTACGATTAGATAATTCTCCTTGCTGCGCCATTATGTTTTCGAACACGACATTTATGTAACGTGTTACCATACCATTTGGCACTAATATTTGCCGGCGCATTCTAATATAAACGCCACGATAAGTGGATTTACCAATAGAGATGAATTCCCGATACGCCAGTTCCCTCTTGGCACGTTTTCGCATTGGCACCCACGGCTTGAATGACAGTCATTTTAGCCGTGGGCTAGTTGATAGTCCGGCTTGTTGCTGCGGGTGCCAATGCGAATCAATCTCTCATTTCCTACTTCACTGTCCATTACACAGTAACCAGCGTTTTCTTTTACTTGACAAAATTTCCAAAATTGCAGGTCACATTTTTGACATCCATACCCTGTCGGACGATGCTACCAAACAATAGAGATGAATTCCAGGTAAATTCGACAATACCAGATTAACTTGAAAGTATCGGTTGTTATAGACGAGCATCAGATTTATCTGACATTCATTTTCATTAATAAATCCCAATTCTTGTGCAGTGATAGATACGAAAATGTACGTACTTGCCCTGATTGCAGCCGTGCAGATGGATATGCAGCTTGCAATCTGTACAGGCAGAAAGTTTAAAATACTGTGACTTGGTTTTAAAGAGTTCCTAATCAAAATTGCCCCAAACAGCGTATGTGAATGGTTTTCAGTAACAGGGACAGGGATGTATGTGTGAATAGTGTTCTGCACCAGGGACATGGATTTACGTGTAAATAGTATTCACTTCTAGGGAAAGAGATGTATGTGTGAATGGTGTTCAGTACTACTAGGGACAGGGATGTATGGGTGAATGGTGTTCTGTACTCGGAACAGGGATATATGTATAAATAGTGTTCAGTACCTGGGACATGGATGTATCTGCGAATAGTATTCAGTACCAGGGACAGGAATTTATATGTAGATAGTGTTCAGTATTAGGAACAGGGATTCGTATGAATAGTGTTGAGTACAAGGGACAGGATGATTAGTGGCAAATACAGAGGAGCATCTAACTTGCCAGTGGAAGATAAAGAAGGAAAGCTTCTCACAACAGAAGCAGACCAGGAAGCCAGGTGGGCTGAGCATTTCAATGAGGTCCTCAACAGACCTCCGCCAACAGTACCAGCTAACTTCCAAGACACAGAAGTAATCCCGCCCCTGAATGTTAGCACTGAACCACCTACCAAAAGCGAAATAATAAGGGCTATTAAATCACTAAAGAACAAGAAAGCCCCTGGATCAGATAATCTTAATGCAGAACTGTTCAAGGCAGATCCAAGTCTAGCAGCTGAAATTCTTCTGCCACTCTTCACCTTAGTATGGAATGATAAGGAAATACCCGATGACTGGTCAGAAGGAATCATCATCAAACTTCCAAAGCGTGGTTCCTTACGAAACTGTAATAACTGGAGAGGGATCACACTCTTGTCAATACCAAGCAAAATTCTATCAAAGATAATTGTCAATCGTATAACGGAGGCTGTTGACAAGCACCTCAGGAAAGAACAGGCTGGTTTCAGAAGAGGAAAAGGGTGCATCGACCATATTTTCACTTTACGTAACATTATTGAGCAGTGCACAGAGTGGCAAAGAGAACTGTATGTGAACTTTGTCGACTTTGAAAAGGCTTTTGATTCCATTCACCGTGAAAGTCTCTGGAATATTCTGCTTCTGTATGGAATACCTGAAGAAATAATTCTTGTCATCAAAAGTTTTTACAACAACTTCATATGCAGAGTTGGAAATAGCTTACAAACTTTCCATGTTAAATCAGGTGTTAGACAAGGTTGTGTGATGTCAGCATTACTGTTCAACATTGCTATTGACTGGGTCCTGAAACAAACAACTAAAGATCAGAATAGAGGCATTAGATGGACACTATTTTCAGTTCTGGAAGACTTGGATTACGCAGACGATCTTGCACTGCTCACGCATACCCATCGCCACATGCAGGAGAAAACATCCCGTCTTGGTGACTTTGGTCGAACAATTGGATTGAAGATAAGCCAAAAGAAAACTGAGGTCATGACCTTGAATATCCCAAATCCTTCCCAAATTCAGGCTAACGGTGAAAATCTGCCCCATACTGAGATCTTTACATACCTGGGTAGCACTGTCAGTTATGATGGAGGTGCAGATAAAGACATCAAAAACCGTCTTAACAAAGCAAGAAATGCATTTCACATACTGAATAACATATGGAGGTCACAAAAGTATTCTACAAAAACAAAACTTAAACTTTACCAAAGTTGTGTCCTGTCAACCCTACTATATGGCTCAGAATGTTGGAGGATGACAAAGAAAGATCTGCAAAAACTGTCAACCTTTCACACCAAAAGTTTGAGGAGAATTCTTCGCATCTTCTGGCCAAAGACTCTTTCAAATGAGGAACTCTTAAACAAATGTAAACAAGAGTGCATGGAAACAATCATCCTCCGAAGGAGATGGAAATGGATAGGGCACGTGTTGAGGAAAGATCAAAACGACATAGCAAGAGTATCAATGCACTGGACCCCGGAAGGGAGGAGAAAACAAGGCAGACCAAAAAACACATGGCGAAGAACAGTAGCAGGAGAACTGAAGTGCTTTGGCCACACCTGGAACAGCATCCAGAGCCTTGCCCAGGACAGACGGAACTGGCGAACTTTTGTTGCTGCCCTACATGCCGGGAGGCATAAAGGGCAGTAAGTAAGTAAGTACAAGGGACAGGATGTTTGTGTGAATGCTGTTCAGCACCAGGAACAGGGATGTATGTGTAGATAATGTTAGATGATAGGGACAGGGATGTGTGTGTTAAAATCGTTCAGTACCAGGGACAGGGATGTGTGTGTGTGTGTATATGTGTGTGTGTGTGTGTGTGTGTGTGTGTGTGTGTATGTATGTATGTGTGTGTGTGTGTGTGTGTGTGTGTGTGTGTGTGTGTGTGTGTGTGTGTATGTATGTGTTCAGTGCCTGGTCGCGCTGTCTTGTTCAGCAGTTACGATATTGCCACCGAAAAATTTGCATCGAAATTCATGTAAACGGAATTTGCCAATTTTTGCCCGAATGTTTCTCAGTTGCGGGTACGTGGACAAATATGTGGTAGAGAGATAGGAAACATACACTTGACAAGGACGTAGTAAATTAGTTACCGACCAGAGTATCTGCCGGCGCAGCCAGACGGGATGTACACGAAACCCTCGTCATCCATGCTGTACGCGGACGGCGAAGTGAAGTAGAAGAACTCCCCCTGGTCGAACGTTCTGAACTGCATGAGAGCGATGAGATACGTTTAGTGGGAATATGACACAATCCAATAGTCTATATTTAAACGCTAGTTGCTTACTGCTAGATTCGGGTTCAATTCGTCTTTCGGGAGGTACGTAAAATACGGGTCCCATGTTCAAGGAGATGCCTCAAGCATCAAGGAGGGGATAGCAACCTCTCCCTGTAGAAATATACCCTGCTACTGAAACAGCAAGAAAACTTGCTGACTTGTGTGCCACTAGGTACTACAGTGGTCTGAACGAGTCTGAGCGTACAAAGAAAGTAGTTAAAAAGAACTTTCGTCATAAAAATGCTGATGAAAAAACCAGGTGAATCTTTACCTGTCCACGGGTAGCGACGTCACTGTAAGGATCGGGTTTCTGAAAACAAACGGGCAGAAAAGTTGACTGAGATTTATGTTCGCGAATGAACACTTATTAAGATCAATCCGTTAGAACTATTTTGACTTAAAAGTATGTCGTTTGAGAAACTGAAATTACCTAACCGCACTTTCTGTATTTCGATCCAGGAATAAAACACGGAGAGACGAACAAAAGCACTGTTACGGCAATGAATTACTTTCAGTGAGTAGAGAGTAACAAGAGATGTTGTTCTGTTGTGTGTCGATAGGAAGCGAGAATGAGACCACCAAGCACAGCACCATAGGTGTGGGAATAAATCTCCTACCACAAGATCCTGGCTGGAGCCGTAGATGTGGTTGAGCGCGTGGTATGCACCGTTGTAGTCACAGTTGTTCAGGTAGTTGGGCCGGCTGGTCTGGTCACACTGTCCGCCGTAATCCGCGGTGGGCTGTAGGATATTCAAACAAAAGGCATGACCAATCGTATCATGACATGAAAGTGCGTCATGTAGGCCACACTGTTCCAACGTTGCAGTACCACCATGGGTTACTAGTCGGCGATTCAGTACCGTCTATTTGTTGCATGAAGGCACAACTTTGAAATTCTACGGTACTGAAGCGCCGACTAGTAAGCCATTATGGTACTGCAAACTTGGAACTGTCTGGCCTATATTTGGACCCAAAAAAAGATGGCGAAGGGAATGTGTCAGAATCCCAAGTTGGCGGCGCCCGTCGGTGCGGACGAGTTTAGGTTTCGCTATCATTAACCTGTAAAAGGACGTGAAGTTGGTCCCAAACATTCACTGACTAAGACTATGTTGGAAAATGAAGCAGTCCGTAATTGTATATGATACACACTGACCATGCCGTGCGTAGCATGCAAGTTGGCGACAAATTGAATGTTGTTGTTCTCGACGTAGGCCTTGTAGTATTCCCACGTCTGGCGCATGGTCGCTAGTGATGAAATACAGGAAAATGTTATTCATTTGTTTAATTTCTTGTTTCTTCAAAATGCCTGCCACTGGTATGATTGCCCTTGTTGCTCAGCATGGTCGCTACTGGCTAGGTGCAGCAGATACAGCATCCATTAACGTTGTTATTCGTTTCTTTAGTTTCTAGATTTCCCAAATGCCTGGCACTGGCATGATTACATTTAGCTAAGTGCCCTTGTTACTCTAAATATAGTCGTGATTTATACACCTATTCTAATCAATCATTTATTCATACATATATCTATTTGTTCTTTCACTCACTTACTCATGATCCCTCACTCACTAACTCGCTCAATCAATCAATCGATCAATTAATCAACCAATCAATCACTCAATTTCTCGTTCTTTCCTGTTTTCCTTCCTTCCTTCCTTCCTTCCTTTCTTTTGTCCTTCCTTCCTTCGTTCCTTCCTTCCTTTCTTCCTCCCATGCTGTCTGCCTAAATTTCAAATTTCACGGCCATCTTAACATACGGTTCGAAGGATTAAAAGAAACGCTGGGGCTTTTTCCACCTGATGGTACCACCACGTCATTGGCTCCCGTGAAAAGGTAGACCCTGTCCCCCCGCATGTTGGTGGTTCCGTCTATGTTGAAGGTCAGGGCGGCGGCGTTGGTGCTGGTCTCCAGCACGGACACATCAATCAGCGGGTTGCCGTAAGAAAGGTACGGAGCTGTGGAAAATGTCAGTCAATTAAATTTTTTTTTTTAATTCAAGATGGCGGACTCAAGATGGCGAACCCAAGATGGCCGATAGCTAAAAGATATATGACGTCATCTTATGACGTCATTTTGTCTGTTGCTGTTGCCATTGACAACAAAAGTCTTAGCAGACAATGATATTCTTAGTCAACATTTCCGTTAAGAATTTGTTGCATACCTGATGCGCCAATATCATGTTGGATGAAGCAATGTCCTTGGATGAAGCAGGTAAAAATTATAATCTTTTATAGAACTTGATTTTTCACAAACAAACCTCCGGCAAAAATGCCAGCTCCCATGATGCTCCTGGAGTGGGCGACATGAAACTGCACGGCGAAGCAGGCCCCGGATGACATACCGGAAACGGAAACCTGGTCAGGGTCCGCTCTGTGTCGTCCTATTAAAAACAAATAAAGTGCCAATCTTTTCTCTAATCATGATAGTAACGTAAACATGGACACAACATCGTAGGCTCCTTACCAGGCTGTACCGGCTCAAAACGTGTTTTTTTTTTTGGTATATTAGTTCTGGCCTAAAAGCAACAGGGTACAATCAGAACAGATATACAGCCAGGAAAAGGCACAACATTTTTTAAGTCAAAACATACCTCCGTGGAGCTCGAGCCTGCAAAGGAGGCTAACAACAACGCCACAGACTGGGCTGTACTGAAGTTGAATGCATGCAGATGCCTTGGTAGTTCTTGGTCAATCTTTTAGATCGCCCCTTTAAACATGCACCTATATAGCACAGCAATCTGCAGTCCTCTGCTCTTGTTTTTTTTCGTCCCATGACTCAACATATGGCTTCCTTCCCAAGGACAATTTAAATATTTGCACTCGTAGTTCAGTACATATACATTGTATCTCGGGACATATGCATTGTATCGGGACAAGTATTGAGAAAAAACATGCCTGAAAAAACTAAGCTTATATTTGACAATACATTAGATACAAAGAAATGTTGTAAGCACTGTAGAATCTATACGTACACCTCACGACATTCACGACATTTCAATGTTTGTCAGCCTTGCAATCATTCTAAACGTTTACCATATGGTCACCGAAGCCGAAGAAAATTCCCAGATGAATTGCATAGTTTATATCGTAAATGCATTTGTTCATTTGAAAAATGTAAAATGTGAAACAGAACATACCCAAGGATTCTCCATCGACCAAGACAACGCCAGAAGCCGCCAACAGAAGTAGAAATGCCCACATCGTTCACAAACAAACACGAACGTGTTCTATAGCAATTCGAGCAAATGTCCTGTCCAGTTCACTGGCAGGAAAGTGCCGATATAGACACACCGATCGATAATCGTGGCAGGACGACGGTTATCTAGCAAGTGAAAGGTGTGACGTACGTGTGGCGTATATACAATGCGTGCGGTAAAATCACTATGGCATGAAATCAACAGTGGAATAAAGTTCAAGAATTAAAGAGAAGGACATGGGTCTGTGCTGTGTTATGTGAAAAATAATAATAATTGAATGGGACGAAATACGTAGCACGGACATATTGTACATGGCATGCTTTCTTAATTAGAGAGTTAATAAATATTCACAAATCACACGCACACAGGCAAAGAAATCAAGGTAAAACGTCAGTTAATCATTTGTCATTTATTGCAACTGCTTCTAAGGGGTTTCTGCCGACATCATTAAGAAACAGAGCTGATGTGCCCGTTTGATTCTGCAGTACTTTGCAGTTACTCAAGGAGGCGCTGTATCATGCGATGGATGGCGGTGATCTGGACGCCATTTTTGTTTGCTGGAAAAAATACACAATAGTTCGATACGTAAACGTTGATATCATAACACGTCACAAAATGCAGAAAACGGAATAAAATTCAATCACTAAGTTTTCTTCACTTACCATAATTCTCGTTGGTATACGCCGTCCTGGAGAAGGACCACAAACAATATAGCTTTTTACAATCCAACATAATAAAAAGTTATTTTTTGTATACTCGCAGCAATATGCATATATCTCGAAGTCTAATGAAATTATGGAATAAAAAGACTCGTTGTACACAACCAAGTGTGTTCAACCGACGTTTCGATGACGACCTGTGATCTTCAACAGGGCAATTCTGACTGGTTCACATTGCACTGCAGCACAGGTGTCGCTGCTTATACATGCCTTTCAAAACGAAAAGTATTTACATAAATTATAAACTAGTACACTGTTACAGGGAGCGGTATCTACAGTGCGGCCCCAAACGTACAGGAGTTTAATATGTAGTACATGTCTGGGAACGCATCTATAAGCAGCGACACCTGTGCTATGGTGCAACGGGGAAACAGTAAGAATTGCCCTGTGGAAGGTGAAGAATGGGCACCAAAAGTTCGGTTGAACAAAACACCAACCTAATGAAACTATTCACTGATGATAAGAAGTACCTTGTATACTTAATATGCATATGTATACAAGTCTAATGAAATTCATTTTTGTGCCGTAGTCGTATGAGTCCGTTACATCAATATGGAAGGGGAGTACCTCAATGTTTCATGTGTATAAAATGCCAAATTTGTAACCCCCCAAAAGCTTTAGCTACTATGAGTCTGGGGATTGAAATAGATAGATAAAAGGAAGGTCTTAATTTAGTCATAAGATGACAATGTAACTGACCAATCCCAGCAGCCAGAGGCGTCCACGGCGAAAAGGCCGCCCTTGATCTGCGGGTAGAGGATGATGATGTCATTCAGCTCCCCCACCTCGTTGTACCCGCTTTTACGGGCAAACTCGTCACCGACGAATGAACTGTAGGAAGAAGATGTCATGAGTAGATTATGTGTGTGTTCATGGGTTCCTGTAGAAATATGTATAACGTGATTTATGTATGATAAAGGTAGAATAAGTTCGAAGTTATAAGATTTGTGGGCTTACAATATGCAGTTTTAAGTCAAAAGGCTTTTCGACGAAATCTGCTAAAGGCACCAAAACATTTTAAAAAAACATTTTAAGGCCAATACCTATTTACTAACAAAATGGATGAAAATTCAAGGAACCAAAGATATAAGAATTGTCAATGTAACGTTATTGAATGTGCATGTGGGATATTTGAAATTTCTTAGCCAGAAAGGTGGGACGCTAAGTCTTTAACTTTGGTATAGAGTCTCTACGTATTTGCCATGGTTATGAAAAATGTGATCATATCAGGTGATCTCGCGTATTTAACGTACCTTCCCATGAAGCACCCATGGAAATGGACGTGCAGCTTGCAGTCTGAAATATAACAATGTCAGTACCTATATGGATGTCCTTGCAAGTGTTGTCGAGAATTAGTGTCCATCGAAAGGGAAACATATATGGTAGATCATTGAGTAAAGCTCAGCACCCTGCAACTGATTACTACTTATTGTTTAATCAATTTGTGTTTCTTTCGTTAGTAACTTTCAAGTTTCTAGGAACCAATGACCAGTGGCTTTGTCAGTCATTTAGGTACTGTGTTTCAGAGGAAACCTGCAACATCCTCCGAAAAATGTCTCAAAGCGATCGCGAACACATAATTACAGATCACACGTCCGCTTGCACTTGGTAATTATATTTGTTTGGGATGATCGTTAGCTAGGCGTTCTTAGTACTTCTTACACATGTGATATATGACCAATTGAAGTCTGTGGCTCTTTCTTTTAGGTACCGCTGGTACATGTTTCAGTGGAAAACCTACACATCACCAACCAAAATATGTACACCCCGACCAATCGATTGCTTTGAAACTCAGATTCGCTTTGAAACTCAGATTCGCGACTTAATCTGACAAAACAGCGAGATGCTGGAAGGTGTCAGCTTTTAAAGGGTGTTTTCAGAATGACAATGTTGTCACTTTGGAAGTGATAGAAGCTGACCGCGATTTAACGTTTAAAAAATAGTTTCTACTACTTTTGTTTAAACGTTAAATCGCGGTCAGCTTCTGTCCTTTCCAAAGTGCAAAAATTGTCAATCTGAAAACATGTTTTAAAAGTCGTTAAGGCAAACTAGCAGTCAATTTGTCGAGTCATGGCTGATTCAAATCTGAGTTTCAAAGCGATCGATTGGTCGGGGAGAAAAAGGAGCACACATCACGTTTGTTTGAGGCGATTGTTGACGTTCTTACCCGAGACACTGCTGGCACATCCTGACGGGATGTACACGTACCCCTGACTGTCAAAGCCGTGGTCCAGAGTACCGAGCCACCTCGTGAACTCGCCCTGGTCAAACGCCTTAAACTGCAGGAGCCAATGGGAGCACACATGTATGAACGTGTTGGATCTGATTGGGTGTTTGAACTCACGTGTCTATGACGTATCATTGGATGGTTGGACCTCAGAGGTACATTTGAATGTAATCACCCTCAGGAAGTTATGACGTTAAGCGCATGTAAATTTACAGGTCTTATTCTTGTAGGCTCAACCGCCCAGCAAATGCATCCGATTCATCATTCTAGAAACAGATGGCAACAACGCATAATTAGGATTATGAACGTTGGGGAGGTTGGTGTTTATATGTAACTTAACTTTTTTAAAGAATAGACACTACTATGTCGACAGAATGATACAAAGCGAGAGAGGAAAGTTGTACAGGGACAATTTCTTTCTTTCTTTCTTTCTTACGGATAAGTCTTAATAGATATAAATCACGATACCTCTCCATGGGCTGCCACGTGACTGAAAGCGTCGGGTTTCTGCATGCAAGGAAAAAAATGTGTTACACTTTACAAGCATGTGTTGGTAACAAGTTGTCTCAAGTTGAGAAAGTAACATGATGATGACATGGTCAAAAATAAAATGAGTTTGTATTTAATTTTGTGACAGTATTCAATACAATTTGATATATAGGATTCCCAAATGGTTTCCCCCCCCACTCCGGTTGGAGATTGCTATGAAGGGTCAAAATTGACACGCAGCAATGTATCAAATGTTTACTGCTGACCGTCAGAGGCTGCTGCCCTCCATAGATATGGTTCAGGACTTCAAATGCGGCGTTGTAACCACAGTTGTTGAGGTACAGAGGTGCGGCAAGATGTCCGCACTCCCCGCCGTAGTCCGCGGTCGGCTGGTGGAAAAACGTTTTAAAATGAGGTGAGAAAAAAACCCTTTTGAGAGAGAGAGATATGGCTTTTCGCGGCTTATGTCAATTGTCTATCCATTGAGCAAAGCAACTCCATCTGCAAAACGACATACACCTCAAGTTCGACCACGCCGAATGCCCGATGAAATGGTTTAGGTCATCGGGCCACGCGGTTTAAGGACTGAATAAATGCGGTTTTGATGACTTTGTTGCCGCAATTATTAATAATCTGTTACGCTAATTACAAAGCTTAAAAAACTCAAAACTCAAAAACTTTTACCCTACTTGATCTCAATAGCTCGGTAAGCTATACAGTATCGCAGTTTTAACGACTCACAAATCCGTGGAATGCAGGCACGTCAAGCACTTCCTTGATGTTGTTGTTGTCCACAAATCCTTTGTAGTATTCTCTCAAAGAAGTCATGGCATCTGTGAAATAACAGGCAAACAAAATCATTGTTTCTTCACCCATATGGCCATACGGACATAGAACAGCAGCCTGGATTTTGTATATTTAGCACTCTAAAACATTATCTCAGAGCCTGTTTATGCTTAGGTCCCAATTAGAAAAGGTCCCCCGCTAAGTAGTTGACGGATGTGACCCCTACGTGGCCCCATGGGACACCCTGTGGCTGCCGGGCAATTTGGGGGCCCGGCCGGGACCCCGAACAGTTTTAACTCGGACATAAAATCAACGCGGGGCCCGGTAACAAATCGACGCCGTGGGGTAATTGTGCGAGCACCTGGACGTATCCCCCGGTACCCGGCAGTCCAACGGGACAAAAATGGGGCTTCTGGGCCCGGCCGGGACTACACTCCCGTACGGGCACCGGCGCAATTGTAACCTACTCATAGTAGAATGGAAAATCCGCGTTAACATGTAACTCTACCAGCCTCCCGGGTCGCTGGGGAAATAGTAGAAACTAGAAAGGCAACATTTGCGGGAGCAAATGCAACACTGTTTCGCCCATTTCCCTCCCCATGCAAAAAACGACTTTGGCATAGAGGCTAACGTTTGTTGTATGTCTGCAATGTTGGTATTTGAAATCGTTTACGTCATTTTTAGCCAAAAACTTTAAACAATTACTCAAAGCAAGGGCCTCCTTGCTCAAGGTAAATTTTCACGCACTTCACAACTCTCTATTTTTATTGTTAATGTTATTGTCAACGTCACGACACGGGATGTTTCCTAAGGTGGGAAACTTTGGACACTTTGTGTTCACTATTGTCTGCACTATTGTGTGTCAAATCTTGGTTACACAGGGGTAGAAAATTCGTGTACATAGCGAGGAAATGTCAGGTTTCACCATAGTGTCCAAGCTTGCAAACTTCTAGAAATCTTTGTTTCCATGCAGTGTTAAAATAAGAAATATTTCAACCAATCAGGTTGAGCTTGATAAATCTGTGCTCTCTCATTGGCTGACCGAATTAGTCCACCTGGCCAGATGAATAAAGATGTGACCTAAAGGTCAGTGACCCCATATGAGGAAAATAGCCGATGTTGTCCCCAAAATACCCTCTTAAATCGTATTTTGAAGTGTTGTATGCCAAAAGTGCGCATGGGATTCTTTGAATATTTGTTCAATGTACCCCCATAGTAAATTTCAGGTCATTTGGATGTATTTCCAGGGCACAGGAGGCCAAAATGTACGTTTTTGGTCAGAAAAAAAATCAATAAAATCACTTTCAAGGTCAATATCGAAAAATTGAAAAAAGCCTCCCAGGGTATTTACCCACTCTACCTGCATACCAAATTTCAGCTCAGTTGGTCCAGGGACGACCGAGCTGAGTCGATTACAAGATTTGACAGGAGAAAGAAACCATACGAACACAATATGTTGCGCCCAACAGTATGTTGGGCTCAACATAATTGGACAAATAGAGTCAACTATGTGAAGGGAGTCGGCTATGGAGATAGGGTCCAACATAACTGCAGCTGCGAATGTTACCCTCCATGGCCAAAGTCCCCCGGCAAATGTTCTCCCTATAGCCGGCGCGGTTAGTCTGGTAGAGACTAGTTAGCATGTGAGGGGCGCCATTGTTTGCAACCTGAACGTAGTACATTATTTAAAAGTGGAATACGTATGGTGACTGTATGCGAAACACCATCATTATATCAAGCGAATGTAAAGCCCGCGCACATTCCGGCACCATGAGGTCGTGAGAGCCGTGGAAGAGATAGACCCTGTCGGTCGCCATGTTGGACGGATCGTCCACGAGGTTGGCCTGGAAGAAGGTCTGCGTGTCGTGCTGAAGACCGGGGATGTTGAACAGGATGGTGCCGCTGCTGTGATAAGGCGCTGGACAATCACGGAAAAAAAGACAACACCCGGTATACACCTTTGAAACTACAAAGACAAATCACCTGGACTACAAAAAATGAATTGTAACTTAGGATTAATAAATTAACAAAATTTTATTTGGGGGGATTTAATTTGTTACAAATCAAAAATGTATGTCTGAGATGTTGATTATGTTGATAAAGAATTGAAATGAATTGAAATGGTTAAAACCCTTGTCCAGGCGCTGGACAATCACGGAAAAAAGAGAACATTTTCTTAAAATATAACACATGATAACCGAAATGAAGTATGCATACACCCAAATTCAAATATGGCAGCATTTACATGTATATGTCAAATGACACTCGCTTCACGTTGGCATTTTTTGAATGCATTTGATATAGAAGCCAAAAAAAGCTATATAACGTACAAATAGTTTGCGTCATTTGTTATGAAGATAATAGTCTGATGGAATGTAGAATATGTACTACATATATGAAAGGGAAGGTTAAAAGAGAGAGAGGAAGTCAGTGCGTCGTTGATTGAATGAATGAAGCAACAAAACTTATTTCAGGAGACTTGTTACAAATCAACGTGATGAATCACTAGAGATTTAGAAAAAAATGTATGTCTGAGATGTTGATTATGGTGATAAAGAATTGAAATGAATTGAGATAGTTAAAACCCTTGTCCAGCTGCGCTCATATCCATATATGGGTTGCACAGTGCCTGTTTGCGGGTCCCGTATATGTGCCGCTGGGGGGTATTTCTCAACTGAACGCGTCACACCGCAGCGATGCGCACCAGACGCGGAAGTAACTATGCCACAGCAGCGCAGAAAGGTCAAGGACCAATGGCCTGATTAAGAATTCAAATAGTTCAGATAAACTGCGTAAAAACGCCAGCAGGACAAGGGTTAAGGTCATGGATTTGGAGAAAAAAGAATGAAATAAGAATATTTGCGTACCTCCAGCAAGGACGCCAGCTCCCATAATGCTCTGCGAGTGCGCCACATGGTACTGCACAGCGAAGGACCCGCCGGAGGAGAACCCGGATATAGACACAAGGTCAGGGTCAGCTCGACGGCTCTCTGGACACATGCAGGAAACGAACAAGTGGGTAGCTTTTAGACATATTGTTCGAACAGGTTTAAAGAACATTTTTCCAGTTAAAAAGACAAGTATCCTGGTATCCAAACCTATTATAGCTCCCGAGTCTGCTCTTCGCAAAAAGCGGAGAGAACACTCGGTAGCTATATTATATTTGCATACTGGGCTTAAAGACAAGTGCAGCTAGGGTCAAGATGATATTTTTGCAGATTATAATTGGCGCCATCTAATTATTCGCTCGTTCACTTTTACCGTTGCTTACATGCTATATCCGCTAAAGACTGCGACCGCTCTGCAACCACTGAGCGATTAACGATTTGGCAAACCGCTCAATTAATTCCATAAATATAGAGCGAATTTTCAAACGTTTTGTGTATTTTGCTGCCTTTTTAATCATACCTTAACATCTTGCATCATATTCTTACCATTAAAAAATGTAATTTTGGTCCCTGTATAGTCGCTTATTACAGATCGCCTTCTAGTGTAAAGGTGGCCTTATGGAGTAGCCCTTTACTGTACAGTACTGCTCGAACACATGAACCATGTACATATGTAAATTCTGTGGTGTTCATGTGTGTCATGTAGTTTTGTCCAGTCATGTTTTTGAATGGACCACAGGAAGAGTATCTGTTAAGCTAATTGTGTATCCTAATAAACTCAAGCTCATGTGTGTGTGTGTGTTGGGGGGTGAGATTATTGAATATTCTTACCAAATGATGTGTTCTGTAGTCTTTACCATACGGATATCAGTACCTGTTTGTATTTGAAACATGAAAGGATAAATTCTATACCACCCATCTTCACCGCCGCGACATTGCGTCACGTTACAACATACTGTTTGCCTGTCTCAGTGATATCTGATAAAGATATTTGCGTGCCCGTCACGCCCAGCCTGACATTTCCCACCGAGGGTATCTCGGAAAATGGCGATGATTTCAAAAATACATCGACCTCCGGAAAAAGCCGAGTGACCTCCGGAAAAGGCCGAGTGACCGACCTTACCAGGTATCTTGAGAAGGTACACACTCCCAGTCCTCAAATGATATGCTCTAGATATGGTGTTTTACGTAATAAGTTATTCACGTTGGTCAAATCAAATACAACAATTGTTTAAAGAGTCTTAATGCTACAGACAGATGTGAATGTATATTTAGATGCAACAACCTTCATAATGTTAAGATAGGTAAATGTATATAAGACTGCTTTGCCATTTAATAAAAATACTGAAACTAATGATAAGACTCACTCGATTGTAACGCTACGTCAAAGAATCATGCTAGCTCTTATCGTATTATAATTAGGATGTTAAGTTTTATTCTATACCTCTATTTTGTACTATGCTACCGTATTACAAGTGTTGACTTTTACAACATAGGCCTTGCAGTGTGACTGTCATCCACAGACAATTCGTATGCTTACATCTTGTCTTTAGATTGGGTATTGGATATATCGGGCATGTATCTTATTCTAGCTCCGGTTCTCTCTTCTGCTCGCGGTTTTTTCCGGAGTCTAGTTAAATTTAGTAAAATACTGAATGCTTTTTGATGCGCAAGGTCCAGCGGGCACTTTATGGCATACTTTGAATGTTGAGCATATTTCAATTTGTAGAATTATTATCTATTGGAAAATAGCACACCCCCCCCCTCTAGAGTTTATGACCCCTTTAAAAACTCTGCCACTCCTTGCCGCATGATGGGCCGCATTCTTCGTGCAAATGGCAATTAAAATCTTAAGTGACCAACAAAAAAAACACATTTAAAGTGAATGAAAATGTTAAGAAAACTAACCTAGCGGGTCCGCTCCAATGGCTTCATCTGAAGCTGCAAAGAAAACGAGTAGGATGGACACGACGATACTATCAACGGCCATGGTGAAGTCTAGAGTAGGACAAGAACTACTGTATTGTGCCCTTGCACTTAACTCTGTTTTATAGAGGGGTAAACGTACGGTAAACTTGAAGCGCCACCTGCTGTTGACCTTGGATGTGTGCAGGTGCACTGCCAACGTAATCACGTGCACTGGTGACGTACGCAATCTTGGCAACTTCATGGGCTTTTACCAAAACTGGTCAAAGTGTTCGAAGAAAGTGGTAGCCAAATAAAATTATGGTTTATATCACAAAGAAACATTTAAAAAACATTGCTAATAAGTTTGGCAGAAAATGACTTCAAGAACCCCCCACCCCCCATACACACAACCCGACCCAACCTGTGCTCTCCAACTTATTCTATGACGACATACCAGTAGAGAGAGCTAAACGAGTGGCTACTCAGGGTCCTCTGGGAATCTGTATAACGTCTGTTGCATTTTTTACAGATCTTTGTCATTGTACCCTTACCCAGCAACCGTTGTTATAATTTTTCTACCTTCCTGATGTATTGTTTGAAATATTTACCCCTCCACAGCTATAACTGGATTGTCATTTACGTGACGTGAGTACTAGGATCATCGCGCACTTTTGTTTGCTAATATTATTCATCCAATATTTGTCCCGGTATGCAGGATATGACCTTATTGGCCCGACCGGCCATGACTTGAACCACCGCCAGGTTTTTACGTCATCAATCCGGTGTTTCTGTCACTCTTCCTAATCTCCAAGTAGATGTGAGGATCCGGCTCATTTCAATGTTTTACGCCTGTTTCTGCGACATACTTTCTAGAACTACACTTTTTAAAACGATTCTCCTACGTAGAAGACAAGACCTTGCCGGTGTGTGGATAGATATGGAATTGGTCAAATGGAAAAACCTGTCGGGAGGTTAGTAACCTATACTCTCCAAGCAGAGGATGGGTTCCGGCAGGTTTTTGACGTGTTTTTAGGCGTTTTTGTCGGCCTTTCAGGTTTATAGAGACGAAAAAAATGAAAAAGTAGAAAGGCCAACAAAAACGCCTAAAAACACGTCAAAAACCTGCCGGAACCCATCCTCTGCTTGGAGAGTAAGTAACCTAGACCGTCTCCGTATCTAAAATAACTCCCTGTTTTGCATGATTTGTATCACCTACGTAATAAAGAAGAAATGCCCTGTTAACTCCTTGAACTGTGCATTGTTGTAACCGTTTGTATTGTTTATTATGTATTTTCCAGTTACCAGGGCTAGCCCTTTATAATAGCAGCCAGGTAGTCGGGTAGCCCTGGCTGTATGTTTTATCTATTGTCTACTTGGGGCTGATCGAATCTTGATTGAAACACAAATTTTATGTCTTAGCCAAAGATAGGGTTTTGCTCTATTTGCTGTGTACTTACAAGGGAGAGTAAGTTTTCTAGTCAACTTGTGTAAACACCCATGGTAACAAAAAACTTCATTTTGAAGGCAAATCTAACTGAGAAAAACGGTCGACAAGAAGTGATGACTCATGCAACTTCTTGAAATCAGTCACCATGTTTATTGAAAGAAAAAAAAACACCAAAAAGGTTTGAACATTATTCACCTCCAGCATTAAGCCTAATAGTATGCTGTTCTTGAACCTTCTGATTAGACTCAAATTCAGGAACGGAAAATTGGTATACACTTCTGTCATGCCAAAACAGCTATTAGTTACAACACATTTGTATTCCAAATCTTTCATACCTTAGGTTGATTTTGCGTGTCTACTGACAAAAGATTATAGCGTAACTAAATAGATCGTTTGCAGTGTTGATGTATTCAAATCGTGTCATGTTTTCAGAGTTCTACAGACAAAGTGTTGAATCTCTTGCTTCCCTTGTTCCTGATAGTTGATTAGAAACCATGCACCGCAAGCAAACCCTAACCTAGACACTTATTACGCATTTCATTTCAGACCTGCAAAGCTACAGCTAGTAACACTAATGTTAACAAAAGACTATGCCAGAGAAGTTCTTGACGGCCGTCAGTATCGCCCCAACTGCCCTGCACAAAAACACAAATACAACAAAAATACCATGAGAAGTTTACACTGAACTTTCAGATCTTTTAGAAATTCTCTTAGTCTTATCTTTCAGCACACGTAAAAAGATACAGCCACTGAAACATATCATAATACACTGAAATAAACAGTGAGATAAACACTTGTTAAATTCATTAAATGCCAACATTACCTATGGCAATATAAGTCTTATTTTTGTATCGTTAGCAGATTTATCATTGTAGCCATCGCAATTTCGTAATTTTAAGCCAGAAATTGTTTGATTTGCGAGAGTTCCGGGGGAAGGGGGGGGGTGTCCCAGAACTCTATAACGAAAAATAGCTGGAGGGTTTCAATCATATGGCTGTTCATAGTTCCACATACCTATCACACGTGGAAAGTATGAGTCGATTCGGCCGACCCCCATCTTCCGACCTCTGCCTGGTTTTGCCTGATTTTCTTGTGCGATGGCTCTTAATCATGAATCTCAACACCAACTTTTTATATAATCGACGTTCCTTATCAGACAAGAAAACAGCCCATGGGCACGTCCGATGGTGCAATATTTAAATGCCTGACTACCGACCCGTATAAAGGACACACGGAGGCGACGACTCAACCATCACAGTGGTCCTGTTCTTCATTGATGCGAGGGACAGTGACATGTCCCTGAACTTTGCCTTTCCAGTGCAGTGCGCCCCCCAAAATACCAAGATACGAAAGTTTACACAACAGTTTCCAAGATGCTTGACACCCAGAGCATTTTGTGTCGACATGTCCACAATGTGATGATAGTTATCTTGTCGACAGCTGTCTGTCAACTATTATTAGTGACATTTACAGTACCGCGGGAGCCAGGCACCCAAGGTCGGCTCCCTTCTCGTGTCCAGAATGTGTTCAACTTGATAGTCATCTTGTCGTCATGTCTTTCGTTAGGCCACAGCAAGTAATTTTTATGGATGACGTCCGCGCGCGCATTGATTTTGGTCTGTTCCCAGAAAAAAAAACAAGGAATTCCTCTTCGTGTAACTATGACCAAAGAGTTACGACAGTGCCGCAAATCGATGGGATATGGAAAGAAACAGGACAGGACAACAACTGCTGTTCAACTTCAACTGATTTATTCAAATTATTGCTGTTTTCATGATGAATAAAATAATCGTTAGTTGTTACACTGTGTTCTCTCATTCAGTTTGTGTCCTAACATGTGTCGTCGACTATTATATTTCAAATCTAGGCATCTTGTTTTTTTCGGCCCTTCTTGTTTTTTTTCGCGCTCTCGCATTAGATTTAGGGTCTCCAAAGGACGTCATCCATAAAAATTACTTGGTGCAGCCTTACTTATTATTACTCACCTTAGCAGCAACTGTTACCCCCATCTGTTTGCTTGCATTTACACGACGAATCTTCCCACTCTGAATGTATGCATTCAATGTAAATGCTAATACGATTTGCCAGAAACGCTTTTGTCGGAAGTTTTGTCTAAAAAATCAGTGCTTCAGGTACGTAGACAAGAAAACATCCTAAGGCTTATACACAACAGCAAAAAGACGTCATACTGCTAGTTTCAAGATTTAGCCTTTATTTGCCGTAGTTTGGCACGGGGTGACCTGACATATCTTTGCGCGACTTAACGCAGTTGCGAATCGTATATAGGTTCTTAGATTTAACTAGAAAGATTACAACTTAATAGATTTGCAGTGATGATGCATTCAAATCGTGTCATATGTTGTCAGAGTTCTACAGACAAAGTGTTGAATCTCTTATTCCCATTGTTCCTGATAATCGGTTAGGAATTATGCACCTCAAGCGATCCCTTACACACGTATTAAGCATTTCATTTTAAATCTGCAAAGCTACAGCTAGCAACGCTAATGTTAACAAAGGACTATGCCAGAGAAGTTCTTGACGGCGGTCAGTGATCACGTTGAGGGCACGTGATAGTCACCCCGACTGCCCTGCACAAAAACACAAATACAACAAAATACCATGAGCAGTGTACACCGGACTTTTAGATCTTTTAGAAATCCTCTACGTAAGTCTTACATGCACCTTTCAGGGCATGTGAAAAGCTACAACCACTAAAATATATAACGTTGGGTAACCTAAATTCGTGGGGTACTTAAAGTCGGGATTTTTCGAAAACGGGGTATTTAGGGATATGTGCTAGATGCAAAATCAGTTATAACGCCAGCAATGCAAAGCAGATAGACTAACGTATTCAGAACACTGGCTGAAAAGCTTCGATAACCATGCATTAGAAGTTGGCGACGTCAAAAACTCTCTGTCCCTTATTGACAGAGTCTGGGGGCTTCGTGGGAGACTCACACTGCACGGTTGTTCGCTGGTTTATAAGACAAATGTCACATCTCCTGCCTGCTAAACACAATTATTTATAAGACAACTTATTACAATCTCTTTTGCTAACCTGCAACTGGATTCTAAGTGTGATCAATCATCAAAACTCCTCTCTGTTGCTACAACCTACGGCACGTGTATTTTCCCGCCGCCATATTGTTAACCAGAATCCTGTTGTCAAGCAGACGACAAAGGTTTGTGAGGAACACTTTTTGTCTAAATGCTGCGTGTGATAGTGGACTGAGGAAGATGTTTTCCTCAAAGTTTGCTCCTAACACAACAAGGAACACATGGACATAGTTAGTATTACCATTGCTACGGCATCCAGCTAACTTCCCATGAATAATGTAACGTTACACGTTGCCCGATGATGACGATGGGCCGACTTTGAGTGAAGTTCTACCGACTCAACACACGGGTTGTTCCGGAACTGGCCTGATGTGTGCGGTACGGCCGTTTTTTCGTGTATTTTTTTTTACTTGGACACGTCTATATCCATAGCACTCTCCTCAAGCCAAGGATAGAACGAATAGCTGCTGTATAAAATGTGATTAGCGGTAAGATATTCAAGACGAATCTTCTCTCCCGAATTAATGTGCCCCCCTGTCCGACAGCACTGTCATTGTGCGTGCGGCGGACGATAGTTTCAAGTTGAAATATTATGGTGTCAGCACGACTAGAGACAAAATCTACCATATATATGATTAGTGCAAAGATAGTACATGATACTGACAGAATAATAGAAAAAAAGGATGGTTTATTGTTCTGCTAGATTGATTTCAGTCAACCATTATCGGAAAAATCCCGAATTTAGGTTACCCAACGTTATCTATACACTGAAATAAACGGTAAAAAAAACTGGTAAAATGTATCAATGCCCACATTAGTTACATTTTTTAATACCAGACACTTCATTTTTAGAAAACGTACATCTTCGGTTTTATGAGCCGGAAAATCCGTATGCATGTATGTAAATGTCTCATTGGTTCTTGGGGGAGGATTGTTTGGACAAGAATGATCTCGGCAAGACATGGGGCTAAGGTATTTTATATTCAAGCAGATCTTTATATAGGCAAAGACAATGTCCGGCAGGCTTGCGAGTGCAGGCAGATCCCCGGTGGCATACAGGACACTCTCTTTGCCTTTAAAAAAGATTCTGCCACCGGGAGATATGCTTGGAGTGCACACATAAGTAACACGTCATAGGAAACTATGTAGTACTGCCCTTTTTTTACCTTTTCATTAATCATTTCCCTTAGGAAGGCACGTCGTTGTCCACCTCCTCTTGGCGGTCCCCGTCCTCGGCCTGGTGGTTGGCCAACCACTCCTTCACGCTCCTACGCCCCTCCTGGGTTTGAAAATGTCACCAATAAAACAACTGATATTGCATCCAATCATGCCTATTTTGCTTTCATACACAAGCAGACAAATATAATTGAATTCCGTCCACTAGTGTCGAATTAAATTCACTCCAAAATCTCTAAAAAGGTGTTAACGACGCTTTCGTAACGTTAATCTAGATCTTTTTTGTTGCAAATGGTCTTTCAACATCTACTCAGAATAATTCTCCGCACACATCAACATACCTACAAACACGCGCAAACCTACAAACACAAAACGGACACAAAAAAACACAAGCACATAATTCTAACACACACGCACACACACACGCACACACACACACACACACACACACACACACACACACACACACACACAACGGGGTTAATGCCCTTTAGCTATTCAGCTTGTAACGTTATAGGTAATTGAAGCAGCGTGTGCACAATCTGTATCAGTACAAACTTGATGCAGTTATGACCCGTTGCCAGAAGAAAGACATTAAATGTTACAGTTGAAAGAAGCAGCATCAAGACATCTAAAAAAATATTGTAACAGCCACACACTGTTTTAGAAACGAACAATACAACTCTAGATCTGAGGTCTTAGATGGATCATGTATACATAAGCCTGACTCTGACTGACATCTGGCTAACACATGTAGCTGCCTGTCTAGGTTCTCTGGGAGGAATGCCCCCAGGGGGCTGCATGACCCACTTTCTATCCTTTGTGCTGCTGACTAACATTCTAAACATTCTTCTGGGATTAATATTCCTGTAGACAAATGCCTGTGCAATTTCTAGCATATTTGCAAACTGCACACAATACTACATCATTTGGCTCGCCACTGAGGCATCGCCAAAAATACAACTTACCCCACTACTGTGGCCACCGCCGGCACCACCATTGCCTGTACTACCACAGCTCTCCGCTGCCATCATCACGAAAGAGATGACCAGGACAACAAGAAGCAACACCAGGGTCGTTTTCATCGTGCTTGGAAGAATAAAAAAATCAGACGACGCTAACGGTAACGCTCCTGGATTTAAAAAAAAAGTTAATTGTGGTCAGTAAATCATTTCAGATCAACCGCTCTTATCATTCGGTATCAGAGTCAAACTTAGATTTGGCGATAGTCAATATAGCTGTTAAAAACGATCTCGGTAGCAAAATGTGCGAACTGTTCCTTCTTAACCACCCATGGTAACGTGGAGTGGCTGACATTGATATATCTACTACCTTTCTGCTGGCGTGAAAAAAGTCAGAGCGACGGAAAATTGTGATAAAAACTCATACCTGCGGAGAATGTAAAGAAGCGTCTGTCCTTTCCTGCAGAAAAGCCTGAAGAACCCAGAGATCTTGTTCACAAAGTCGAGAAGGCGCCGGAAGGATGACTGCTGAGGTGCAACGGTATCACCGGTTTCGACCTTTCCAGTCAAAAGTGGGTGAATGAAAAGAGAGCGGCGTCGACTTGCTTTTGTACCCTCTACTCTACTTTAAGCAGGGCGTCCTTAGAAGTTAGGCCAGGGCACTCGTAGAGATAGCCAATCAGCTTACAGGTTATTGATTTGAACTAACTAGATTTGCCAATCAGAGCTTCAATCTCAGAACGGCCTATTCTAATGGGATGACTCAGCGAAAATGCTGTTTAGTACAGATCAGGGCGCTCTGAGCGTGATCTGGTTCACAAGTTTCTCCCCATGTAAAACATATGCATGGCTTTACGAGCTTTGTCGTTATGTTAAAGTTGTTGATTTTTTGGTAGCACCAAGTTGTTGTCAATAAACGTTCGTTAACAGATAAAAAACAGCCTGAGAGAACGTCCGATGGTGCAATATTTGGATGCCTGACTACCGACCCGTATAAAGGACACACGGAGGCGACAACTCAACCATCACAGTGGTCCTGTTCTTGATTGATGCGAGGGGCAGTGACATTTACCTGAACTTTGCCTTGCCAGTGTGCCTTAACAAAGTGCCAGTTTGTGAAAGTTTATACAACAGTTTGAAAGATACTTGACACCCAGAGCGCTTTGTGTCCGGTATGTGATGTTAGTTATCTGGTCGTCAGTTATCTGTCAAGAATTGTGGCTTCGCTGTGGCGTAATGGTAGGGTGTTTGGACCAGAAAACAGTGGTCCCTGGTTCGAATCCTGATATGCGCCATTGACGTTTTGCCCTGGGGTTAATGCACTTTAAAACACGAATTTCCACTCAGGTGGTAATGAGTAGTACCTAGCTTCGGATAGGGACGTCCCTTGGATTGGACGTTAAACGGAGGTCCTGTGTTTGAGGAGAGCCACACCTCGAGCACGTAAAAGAACCCACCACACTTATCGAGAAGAGTGAGTGGATCAAGTAAATCTGTCCGGATATGCAGCTTGTACTGGTCAGTAGAAGCCAGGTGTGTTGCGCCACGAAACAGTTTACCGGGTATGCAATACAACAAATTATCAGTCCGCTTTACAGTGCCCCGCAGGACCGGCTCCTCAAACAACGACCGCTGTCCTGGCGATTTCGCTGCGACACCGAGCCTCTTTACACAACCCAGCCAACCGACAACACCCATCGCCAGCCTGTTGCCCTACGTGTACACCGCCCAAGGGAGGCAGGATGTTGAGAGGATGGCTGAGTGTTCGGGACTAGCCTCCTAGCCCTATGGCGGCAAAATGATCTTGCGGCCTGGTAAAAGGACCTGGCCCCGGTATGTTGAAAACTGCGAATCAGTGTAATCAAAGCCCCACCACCATCCACAACCAAAAATGAACGCCGGCATCCCACTAGAAGACCTGCAAATGAGGTTAGTTCGGGAGAAGGAGAACAGCAGTGGCTGTTACCAATATCTGCTTATCATGTAACTGTTCCATAGCCGTGGAATTTGTTACTAAAATGATGATGTCTGCAGCCGCGAGTCTTTACAGTACAGCATTAGATTTTACCAGCAGTTAATACCAAGTTTCTATCGTATCCGGTATGATGAACATTTTATTTAGACTTATTTCCCAGACAGTGGCGCCACCTACTAAATGGGTTTAGAACTACAGCAACTCTGTGGCCAACCTAGTCGTGTTGTGAGATGCTAATGCCCCAGTCACAAGGACGAAAATTGACGCTTCAGTGACCGTCTGTCACCTTCCTCATGGCAATTCTGGGATGGTCACTAAAATGTCGGTGGAATAAAACATTTGGTAGTGTGCAAAGAGCGTTTTGTATTCAGGTCACAAATAAAGATAAACGGTCAACCTTCAACAATATACCTTACCATATTTCATTTCTTTTAGTCACTTCCAGAAATATATATTGCCGGTATACTGCTGCCTCGCTTTTTTTTTCAAATGATGTGTGAATTTCCAAGTCCACATTTACTTAAAGAAGCACACATTGTTTTGCATTTTCTATCAAGAAACGAAGAACAAATACGTTTTTTTTTTTACAATTCAAAAAGATTATTTCCATATTTTGCCTGTTCCTATGTAGGACAAAAGCTTCCTGGTCTCCAACAAGGGACCGGCTCGTTCTCAATGTTTCACGCCTTTTTTGTGTGTGCAAAATCAGTTCTGTTTTCTAGCACTTCAGTTTTCTACGATTTGCCCCCGACGACGTAGGAGATAACATCAGATGTACGGATAGATATGTGAGTTGGACAAATAGAATAATCCTGGTATCCAAACCTTATATACCCTCCCTATGCAATGTTTCATGTTGCAATCAGCCCTCGGGCAAGAACTTGCAAATAAAACATCATTATAGCTCCCTCCTCTCCTCTATTTGCGGAGAGAAGGAGACTCCGGAGCTATAACAGGTTTGAATACCAGGCTAGTTGGTAGAGGCCAATAGATTATACCATTTGTTAAAGGAGTCCTAAAGTCCAGAGGGGGGAGTTATTTTCCAATAGATGATAATTTTAGGAAGTAAAAACGAATACTGTTTACAGTATACGATAAAGTACCCACTAGTCCAATGCGCATCAAAAAGCATTCAGTATTCTACCGAATTCCCCAGATGACCCTCTATTTTCTGATTAATTAAATTAAACAACCTCAGCCTATGGCTTATTACAATGTGCCTGACAATGCCTGACAAAAGTTAGATTACAAAAAGAATGTCAGGGTGGTTAAGAAAAACTCGTCTTGCCTTGTGTTCTTTTATATCTTATTAACAATTGGCCATCTTATTGTGCTTAACCCCCTTCATCTATGCCAAAAATATTCACCGTAAGATGTATGTTTACACATAGGGAATACATGGGTAGGGTCTGCAAGGGTTTAGTGAGTATCATATTGTTTTAAAAAACACACCTTGTGTAATCTACCATAAGCAAAATTCTGTAAAAAGTCGGCTGATTATGTATTCATTGATACATAATCTAGTGGAAAATAACACCGCCTTCTGGTGAAAAGATATATATATATATATTAAGGAAACAGTGTCATGCCCTGAAGTACAAGTAACAGCTGTAAAGTTATTCGTCTGGTGACGTCATGGCGGAGCACCAGAGTCCCCTACAGATGTGAACCATACAAATGCAAAGTAGATTTTGATAGATGTTATGAAGACAAATCCTTTAAGTATAAATACAGACTTTTCCCCCAGCCAATATAAAGGTCTGCAACATTTTCTTCATTGATTCTAAATCCTTCACTTGGCCCCTCTGGCAGATTAGAAAGGTCGTGTGACGCATGCGCACGTTTTGCCTAGTCAACGGAACACCCAGTCATTTGAATTTATAATTACTCTATTTTGCAAAATATCGTTTTCTTATCAGACACTGGTTCCCATTGTTTATGTCGCCCATAAATACGCACCTGTGCCGCAGTTTGGGACAGATCCTGGCGGCGGGAGACGACGACGACCAAAAAGATCTCCACAGACCGACCGACAGACGGACCGACCGACCGACCGACCGACCGACCAAGCTGTGCTCAGCCCTGCATCTCAGCGGTCCATCGATCCCTCTGACAGTCTGCAACGGTTCTACGTCTTAATCGGCGGCCTATCGGTAGGTCATTATTTGTCTCTCATTGTTAAACAGGTACTGAGACTAACAGTACTCAGGTTTTGTGAGAAGATTCTTTAGTACCGCATAAATTTTGAATGTTTTGGTTGGGAAACTATACCTATTTCCTGCATGTAACTAAACAACGTCCATATCCTCGTATATATTTTGACTTCGTTTCTTGGTTATAAACAAAAATCTTAAGTAACAGCGAGTCAAGAAATTGTAATTTTTGTTTTTGTTTCAGGACGATAGAAGAATGAGCTATACCGAGGACAAGAAGCCCCTTCCCCCCTACGCGGGACCGCCGGCAGATCCTGAGGACGACTTCAAGGTATTAGGCTTTCGTGTTTGTTTTTTTCAATCGTAGCTTCAATGCTTTAAACATATACAGGATCTGTGTGTGCTGTGTAATCTGAGACACAAATGGGAGTATCTATATCTTATGTCTGACGACAGAAAGTAGTCGCGTCGTCGAATCTAATAATAAACTTTAATGAGCGCTTACTTTTCATTTACCTCCTCAGAACCTTGCTGCTCATCAGGAGAAACTGAAGACCGGGCTTGTAGCGGGGGCCGTGTTCCTCGTGCTGCTGGTGACTGGAGCCACCCTGCTCGGCGTGTTCCTGTCCAGGGACGCCAACAACAAGTTAACGGTGAGACGCCTCTCGTATGTAACGCTACTTCGCCTAAATCCGCAGGGTAGCCTATGCTGTAAATGCAGGAGTGTTCGCGGGGCTTTAATTTCGCGGACGGAAGAAACTGAAGTGTGCGCGGCGGTTTTGACTTCGCCTTTGAAACAATAGTAGCGCACGCTACGGTCACACAATGGAACAGCTTTTTACCGTGTGGGTTTAAATTCGCGGTAAACAGTTCACCGCGAAAACCGCGAACAGAAAACCACTGCGAACATTTCTGCATTTACAGTAACCGGGATTTTCATTAAAGCTTGGTATTCAGGCGCCGATCATGCGTGTGCTTGTGGCGTCGACTGTAAAAATAAATGTACAAGATAAACTGATAACAACTACATGTAGTCTTGAAGTGCCTCGGTCAGAGTACGTGGCCACAAGAAACATTGACATGTATATGTTGGGGAGTAGAATGGAACTCGTTGTCCTCAGACACGTACGGTAGATTAGTGCAGTTGTCTGGTGTTATGATCAGCCAGCCGCCACCGCATGCCTGCAAGGCCCGTGTGTAATGCGCTGAATGAGAATTGAATTTACTGGCTGAACAATCAGGCTTCATACTAATGTTAACGTAGTGACAAAGCTGGTGTGTTACGACAAATGGCGCCCTAAACAATTCAGATTAAGATGTTAACGTTGTGATTGTTCCTCTCTGACACCGACTAACAGACCAACCGTAAGCTGAAGTATGACGGTAAGGTCATCCAAGAGAAGATAGAAGTTGATGTGGAGTTGAAGACTGAGGCTTTCTACACCAAGAGCGAGGATGGAGAGACTGCCGTCATGTTCGACACCAAAAACGTGAGTAAAAGTTACCCCGACGAAAGCTACATGGGCATCTTTGATAATCATTGTCTGTCTTTTACTGACTTCAGTGTACTCCTCTTAGACCCCTCTTAACTTGTTCTTATTTATTTCTCCGCTGAAATTTTCATGCCACGTTGGGACGCTTTGTCGAGTTCTCACCAGTCACAGGTACATACCCAACTCTGTTCTTTCTGTTGTAGGATCTGACAGCATACAAGTTTTCCGGCCTCCATATCTGTTTCGTCGTCGAGGGCAGTGCATCTAACGAGGACGCTGTTGAAAAGCTGGCAAATGAGATTGACAAAGGCGACGAGGTAAGGGTACAACGATTTTCTCTCAGTCTGTATCGTGAAAAAAGCATTTCATTTCGTTAGAAGAATACCAGTACACATAAAACGTTATGAGAACAGCCCTGTTTCTTCTGTATAGGACAAAGTAGAGGAGGCTGAGGCTGGCGAAGGACTGAACCTCACCTTGGATGGAAGTCGAGGACAGGTGGACAAGTCGATCCTGAGCGAGAACATGCTTGAATTCTGTAAGTCCCGTGAAGTCTACTGGGCCGTCACTCGAGAAGTCGCCTCGGCATCGGACAACGCGCCTGCGGCTGCTGCTGACGGTAAGGACAATTACTTCTGCTAAAAACGACTAAACAGTCCGCTCTTGATGTGTTCAAATGCCCCTAGGGAGGTGTCGGTGATACTAGTTTTCTTCAAAACAACACAACTTAAATGAAAAAGCAACGATTTTTGATTAGGGCCCTTTCCTTGCAATATCTTAAAATGTTCGTACAGTATGTTAAAAGTGTCAGCAAAAGTCTTCACACGTCATCAAAACTCGAAGCTGCTGCCCAATAGGAAGTAGTATGATATGAATAACAACAATTACAAAAAAAGCAGTTAAGTTAAATTTTAAAGTCGGTTTGACTGTTCATGATCAGTATTCGCCTTTCCTTTGCTTTCAGGAGGGAAAAACATTGGAAATACTATTCAAACGACCCAGGTCTTTATAGTCAAACAGTTCACAACAAATGCATTGATATTGAACTTAGATATCAATGCGTTTGTTACTTAAATCTTAAGTTCAATATCTACATGCACATGTAAATAAGCTGAAGTTTTCAGTTTGTGTAGAATCAAAATTGACTGTCATATCATTGTCAGCGTGAATCAGTTTTGTACAATAGATTTTCACAAGGACGTGAAATCGATGATTGCTGATCTATTCACTGTCTTGTTTGCTTATTCATATTTATTAGATATTTAAAAGATTGTTTTGTTATTTATAGAAAAAATAATGATACTCAAAATTAGCCCAACTTGAATCATGTAAAACCTAAGATAGTCATTTTGTTGTAGTTAAATTTTATTCCATACTTATGTCTTGTTCTATGTTTACTGTTGTTGCCATACTTTGTACCTGCTACAATAGTCGCGCAATAAAGTTCTTCTATATTTATCTTATAATTTCAGGTGCAAAGAGCCGTAAGAAGAGATTGACTTGCCGCGAGTACTATCGCTGTCGGTGTCTCTATTACTACTGGTGGCGCGGGTGGCGTCGCTGCTACTTCTCCTGCCGCTATTGGCCGTGTTTGGGACATTGGCCTAGTATTTACGGCAAGTAAAGAATCAATGATCCAAAGCCTCAATCTCACTGGACACGCGGTACGTTGGCGGCCTCGCTACATCCTAAATTGGATTTGTGTTACTAGTATTACCCTTGACTTTATAACCCGAATACATGTATCATGCAAACATTTACAAGTATGATTAAAAAGACAAGGGTCTTTCGATGAAATTTGTTTAGCGGACTGTCAAATCACTCGGTCGCAGAGAGGTCGCCAACGTGCCGCGAGTCCAGTGAGATAGGGGCTAAATTTCACGCCACTGTCATGCCAGGCAGAAATTTAACCGTGTTTACAAGACAGCTCGATAAGTCATGGGGAAATACAAAGGCGAGTTTTTTTGGTGTACGGTTTGTTTCTTGAGCAGTGCCTGTACATGTTAACGGTGTTTTCGTTTGAAATATAACAAAGCTTTGATGCTTTTTAAAAAGAGGCTAAGTATCCCTGCACGCTATATATGACTGCCGGTATAGGGAAGCTGAATCATTTGACAGTAATGTTTGTTTGCTTCCAAGTGTTTTATCATTATTTTCGAGTGAACTTTACGTTGTCAGATATAGAAAATTAAACAGTACTGGTGCAACAAAAACATTTTTGCTCTTTATTAAGTAGACATCAACAATTTGTAGGACTGAGATATGAAAGGTTCGAATTCCGGGGCCTTGAGAAAGATATGTCATGATATACATATATAAGATAATAGTTGCTACATTGTGTGTATTTTGTGATAACCGGTATCGCCCATGTAACACATGTACATTCTTATGTAGCATTTGAAGATTTGCGGGGGTGTATGAATAGGCGCATGGTTAACCGACAAGAGTACATGTTCTTTGTGAATATGGTTGGAATGACTATTTTCTTTGTTCTCTTCGATGATATAAGTGGTGACAGATGATTAGAACGATTCTTTTTTGTTCTCTTCAATAAAGATGGTGACAGATGTTGTCTCTAGTTGTCGGTCGTATTCTAAAGTTAGCTTTGCATACAAAATACTTGAATAGATTCTATTGTCAATTGCGGTCAGAGATATAGTTGATTGCACAAGTTGGCAAGACAACTCACTACCCCCTGACCTAATTCCTTACTGGCACTGTAAGTATTTCAAGAGAGCAGAAAATCTTATATACTCTAACTTAACTGTCTTAACCTTTAGGACTCTAAAGTAGCTGTTTGGCACCCAATTCCCACTTTACTCAAGGTTTAGTCTGGAACGCAACAGGAAAGTATATGTACACAAAAACTCCTAAATAAAAAGACACATGCAGTATAAAGCATAGGGACACGTTTATTTATTGGGGCGGCTTCATTTTCCTTTCAACAAAGACCACCGGCTTTCATAGGAGTGTCTCTAGTCCCATACTTTTATTATGTACTTTATACATGGAGATGAATGTGCCAGTGGCTGCATCAACACCATCACCAAAATGCAGTTGCCAGGCAGCAGAGGTCGTGGTAGACCTAGGAAATCGTGGATGGAGTGTGTCAGGAAGGACATGAAGGTGTGCGGCCTGACCAGCGTGAACCCCCTGGACAGAGCTGCATGGAAGAGGGGTGTGACGACTAGCCGGCTGCTGCCCGCCCCTGTGTCAAGGACCCTGGCAGCAGTTAAAATCAAAATACTGGATTCTACTACTACTACTACATACTTACATCTAGCTAGTTACTCCATGAAGGAGGTTCACCTCCTGAACGAATATTATAGTCACTCTTGTCCATACGTTCAAAGATATAACTCATTTAGATAATCTATGAGAAAATGAATCAATTATAGCATTCTTTGCTAAGATGAGACTTTCCAACTTTCACACTAAATCCTTGTCTTTGCACCTATAAATTAAGATCGTTCTGATGGATTTGTCTAAAATTTGGCATGTCAATAGATAAAGAGGGTATCAAACAGCTTAGCCACAGTGCAAACACCATAATTACTTCATGGAGGATTGTGTCCTACGGACTCTAGTTTTTTTTATACCTACTGACATCTGGACCAACAACAATAGTTTATGTCAACAAACTTGGACAATTTAAACGCTAATTTCTGTACACTCCTTTTCTGTTCATTTTTCTATACAGGTAGTTGATCCTCTTCTGAAGGTTTTTCCAGTCTTCTTCTCCCATGTATTTCCCTGCCATGCATTTCCTGAAAAATAGGAAAGAAATGAAAAACATGTTACCATTTTAGTGTGCACACAATACAGAAGTCATTCAGCCCAGGTACATGAAAAAAAGTTGAGAAAAACCATTTGAAGAGTTGTCCAACACATAGACAAATATGGAGCCCTTGCTACATGTATAAGAGGAGGATGCTCATCTCCCATATTTTTATATAGGTTGTCTGTGCTCACAGTACGATTAAGTATTGTCCTCCATAATCCAACCTGTAACTTGCCATGTAAAGTTGAATATGTATTACTATAACATCAAGGAGGACTTCCACCACCTTAACCTACACAATGTGAGTCCACAGGACAGAGGCACCTGGCAAGCGGCCACCAAGCTTCCCCATCCGCGTGCAAGTACGTCAAACCCCCAGATGATGGGAAAAAGAAGATGCTAAACCGGATAGTGAGTGTGAGTGAGTGTGTATAAGTATTCATAAATTTATAGGTATGACTTTCTTTAGGTTTATCCAACCATCAAGGCAGGCGTGCAGTCACACGTAAACACCCTTACATGGTTAGCATTTGTACCAGATGCTTTATGTCAGGAAATAGGGGAGAAAAGATGCAGTGATGGATGTATTTACTGTGAGTAATTCATCTGATTCAATACATCCAACCATCAAGGCAGCTCTGAAGTCACATGCAATCACACAAAATATTGCATTTTCATCCCATACAGTATATGACAGTTTCATATGATTTATGCCAGGTCACAGTGCTCGAAATTCATTTTTGGGAATTCTTTAGAATTTAGGTGCACAGAAATAATTTTGGGGGTACACAACATAAGATAAAGTAGAATGTCAGCAAAACATATTTGCAAACCCTACTGCTTAAGAACTTCAAACTGACATTTTGTAACTTCAAAATTTTAAAGTGATACATCAAAGTACATTAAAGGTTGTATCACTACTACTTTTTCTGATACTTAAATTTCAGGAATATTCTGTATATAATATCACCTTTACCCTATAGCCTACAAAGACATCTAGGTGCACCAGTACACCTAAAATAAAAAATTAGGTACACATCTCTAATTTTGGGGATTTCGAAGGTGCACATGCACCCAGTATTTCGAGCCCTGCAGGAAATAGGAGAGCCAGTGGTGGACGTACTTGCGGATGAGTCTCTGCAGCTCGTTGCCACGGAAACCTCTGACGTGCTTCGGCCCCTCCAGACACAGGTGGCGAGGGTGGATGTACGGGTGGTCACCTGCAACAGGTTATCAGACATGAATGATTAAATCACTGTCAGATATACTGTCGAAACAGCGGAAGAAAAATGGGAAATTCGGTGCCAAACGGCTACTTCAGTGTGCTAAAGGTTATACTGCAGATTTCCAATAGGTAAACCATGTGATTAAAGCTATGAATACAGTAATACCTCACAGAAAGTTTGCACACTTGTGCTATATACTTTAGCAGAGTTCCAGATATGAACCATTCTGTGCTGCTCAACAAGTCTTTCTAAATTCTTGTACTTGCCTAAGATATCCTGGTAGTCATAGCAACCAAACATGGCCTTCTCCTTGGTCCACTGGTCCTTGGGAGACGTCTTGGGCCCAGGAGGAGTCCGCGCCCACACCTTCCTGAAGGCGTGGTCCTCGTACTCGTCCAGCAGGCGTGGCTCTGGCATCACCGGGCGCGGCTGTTTTCTCCAGTACAGCAGAACTGGGGCTGTGGTGGGCAGGTTTTTGAAGAAGGTTACGGTATACTGTAAATGCAGAAATGTTCGCGGTGGTTTAATGTTCACAGTTTTGGCCATGAACTCTTTACCGTGAACTTAAAACCACCGCAAAAAGCCCTTCCATTGTGTGACTGTAGCGCTACTATCGTTTCAAATGCAAACTCAATACCACTTCAAACACTCAATTTTCTCCCTGCTGCGAAATTAAATTCCCGCATACATTTCTGCATTTACAGTATACCCTAAGTCTGGACCTTTTGCGGTGGTGTCATTTTCACGGTGACCTCTCCACTCAGAATTCATGACACTGATAAGATGTCTCCCTTGTATGACTACACTGTACTAGTACTACAGAATCGCTTTTACAATAAATTAAAAATTTAAAAAAAATCATTTTCTTTCCACTGCAAAAAGAACACAGTAAAAGTACATGAATTAAAAGGATTTCCAGAACACTATCTGCATTGTATTCATAGTTACTGTTGTTATGCATAATGATGTGTTAGGTAAAACAGTCATCCTCAACTGCGGTGAGGACTGATAATTTTTTGGCTAGGTGCACGAGTAGTGCACTAGTACTAGTAGTAGTGCAATGTGGCTTTGCTGCAGGTCACAAGCACTCTTGATCACCCGTAGTCTTCTTGATAAGTGTGTTGGGTTCTTTTATGATCTGTGTCATAACATCCCATACAATTAATTACCTGATATGCAATGTTCCATATAGAAAAAGGCTGGCTATACAGATAAAGATACAGAGATGACATGTACTGTTACCTATAGAAAAAGGCCTTGTCAGAAGTTGTTGATGTTGGTGAAGACCGGCGACGGTCCTCAGCGATCTGCAGATGGCATTCATGGTGCAGAGGGCTGCACTAGTCCTTGTGTTCCTCCTGTTGTAGAAGAGGGAGAAGATGACAAGGTTTTAGCATTTGTCATGGCTATTGACCATGTTGACAGGGCAAAGAAAAAATGCTATTGACAAAGTGTTGCTCAGTCAGCCAATCAGAACTTCTCATTTTTATGGCTGAGATTTCTCTAGGCAGATTGGTGGTTTTCTATGGCTTTTCTGTGTTCTTTTCTGTCCTTTTCCGAAGTGCATTATTAGTAGGGATGTGAAATGTGCCATGCAGTCGTCTCTGTTTATCAGTGCCAGTCATCCTGGATTTACCTTGTTATTTGTACCAGCCACCCACTCTGACTTAGGGAACATCCTCTTAAGTTCTAGAGCTAATATTTAATTGTGCTAGGTATTATTTTTATGACAATTTGGTTTATACAACTACTGGTTGTGAAAGGGCCATGCAGTGACAATTTTTTTTTCCAAAAACAACGTGTGCTTCAATGAGCCCAAGTCTTTCTTAGACCGTTTTGGAAACATTCTCCATTGATTTATGTCAGTGAGTTGATAGCTCTCATTGGCAATCATTTAGCCTGGAAATCCAAATGGCTGAGTAGTACTAGAACTAGTAGAACTGTACAGAACTGGCAGAAAAATATCACTCTGCCCCCCTCCCACAAGTGAGCAGCAGCACATCTCACGTGCAACAGAAAAGTCCACGCAAACCCATCATAAACTCGAAATGCGACATTGCGATTACGTCATCAGGCTCTTAAACAAAAGGCAAAGCTCACATAAACATATCTGAGGTGACAATATGGCTATGAATGTGCTTATAAGCGAGGAAAATAAACAAAAACCGACCAAAATATAGACGTCCGCTGCAACATGACCTTTGGCGACCTATCCCAGAATACCTTGTTAAGGAATATACCAAAATATCCATAGGTTGTGATAAAATAGATATTTGTCTAATATACAACAAAATTTCATTCAAAAAAACAGTTTAATCATTTATTCTAATAAAATGTTAGAATTGTAATTAGATATTCTTTTCTTTGCATAGAATCTTTTAAAAATCATCATTTGTGTCATACAAAATATAGATCCCTCCCTTGACCATGAAGCGTAATAGAATCGTCCGACCTCAGGTTTGGCGATTTTGGCGGGTACGAAGCAGCGCTTTTGGGTTCCTTATCCTCTCCCTCCTTGAAGATTCAACATAGGGACTCAAGGAAGCATGGCCTTCTGTAACGGCAAGGTGAGACGCTTGTATATTCTGTAGGAATTCTTTATGTCGGACTGTAAGGAATTTTCAGGGCGGACATAAAGAAGTAGCCGGTATGGTTTCGATGCACATGGTGCCCCCCTCCCACCCGGCGAGTTACAGTTTTCTTCGTGCGTACCTCAGGTTTCAAGGTCTTCCCTGAGGCCATATATAATCTACCAAATGTTGGCTACTCTTAGAGCTCCAAGAAACGTTAAGTGACAAGTGTTCCACATCAGATCAAGTCGTCAGGAGCATTATGATAATTATGTCGATGATGGTTCACCGTTGTATGGGGGCCTGCATGCCCTTTTACGTAGAGCGTAATCGGCCGTTTTAATTTTACGTAAAGGTCCAAGAGACTCATCCTGTAGGTCGTTGACCTAATTAAAAATGTCACGCGTGAAGTAATCCATGGATTGTGATCTCAAAGGTTGGAAATTGCGCAAACAAAGCTTGCAACGCAAACAGTCGGGGTCTATATAAAGATCCCATTGTGATCTTAAGATTACTTATAAATGCGCCGCTGTTTCTGGCTGAAGTCCCACCATTTGCCAGAAGAGACCTAAGGGGTTTCTGTTAGAAACGTCAATTAATGCATTCTCACTTGTCTGTTATTGACAGCCTTCGGTTCTTACTTTGAAATCCTCAAAATGTAGGAACTGTCATCTCAGAGGGTTGAATTTTGAAAATTTTCCGACCCCCCTATAAATCGCCCGCCTTCGACGCTCGCTTGTGCCATAATCTACCAAAAAAATGAACAAAATCCTGGCTATGAGCATGGGTAGAGCAGATATGTGCAGGTTCAGCTTTGCGACATCACAGTCTCCCGAATGATCCCTCCGTAATTATTTATCTATAGTAAACCGTGTCAACCTGCGTCTGACCCTTTTGAAACCAATGAATGGCAAAGATAAGAAAAAACATGGACTCAATTCTCATCTGTGAAGGCCTGCATGCCCCTTTTACGTAGAGCGTAATCGGGCGTTTTAATTTTACGTAGAGCATTGCCGACCACTCCATAATTTAGCGTAGAGCGTAGGGGGGGGCTTTCTGAATTTAGCGAAGTGCGTAGGGAGGCTTTCTGAATTTAGCGTATTACGTAGCCGGCCCTCCGAATTTAGCGTAGAGCGTTTTCGGGACCGCCCCCCCCCCCCCCCCCCCCCATGCAGGCCCTCATCTGTTTGTTTGATGATACAGTTGTTTTTAGAAGTTTGACACTTATGCTAGTGTGCGGGAGAGCCTTTGACTGAGAATGGAGGCCAGCCTGTAGTATTCTTCTTCTTCTTGATGCATGAACGACCGTGCCCCAAATGTTCCAGCATCAGTTATATAGGGAGCTGGCCGTTATCATTGTTACTTTATATGATATGTCCAAGACTATGTTAATATCACCTCCAAACCTCATACATTACCAACTTTGACGTCTTAGTTCAGCCGCTAGGTTTTTGAGTCCTGCATAATGCATTGGGAAGCTTCAGAATTTAGCGTAGAGAGGCTACCTGAATTTAGCGTAATGCGTAGCCGGCCCTCTAAATTTAGCGTAGAGCGTTGTCAGGACCCCCCCATGCAGGCCCTCTTGTATCTGAATAATACAACAAAGTGCCTATGTTATCGTGAACTGGAGTTGTAGATTGATCTCTGATGACAGGTTGACAGTATGGTTCAAGCGGCACTTACTGACCAGTCTAACTGGTCCGGACCTTTTAGCCTTGTGGTAAGTGCCTTGGGTTCCTGAGCTGGTTGCCCGGGTTCGATTCTCGAGAGCCAGTAGACTAGTAGTACTGTATTACTTGCCTCGTGTGTTTCAGTGGTTCCCACACTGGTCCTGTGAGTAATTGCAAAATGTGCGGCACGGAGATATCGAACCCAGAGATTCGAGGATGGATCTAAAAAGAAAAGGGGAGTAGTGTAACAGTGGGGTTCAAGCGTAACTTCTTGACCAGTTTAAAAGGTCTGGACCTTTTAGCCTAGTGGTAACTGGTAAATGCGTTGGGTTCGTGAGCTGGCCGCCCAGGTTCGATTCCCGGGAGCCAGGAGACTTTTCTACTTGCCTTGTGTGTTTCAACAGTGTAGGAGGTACTTTTTGATACCTTAAAATTCTTTTCTTCAATACAGGCAGCCGCCGGGGATGCCTTGAGCCAGGTGGAAGACTTGGAGAAAGTCATCATCTTAGACGCTGGTGCCCAATATGGGAAGGTATGGCTGTGTCTATGTCTGGTGCATGTTATCAGATGGTAGCCTGGGTGCCATCCTCTGTAGTAACTGCTGGCTCATTCTTTTCTGTTGCTGACCATGGAAGTGAAAAGATCAAGTCAGCAGTTACTACGGAGGATGGTACCCAGGCTAATCAGATGGAAGATATACTTTATTTTTTAGAAGCCCTAGAAAAGATCAGCGGATGTTCCCTTCTTGGCGGTGTACGGTCATCTCTGTGCAGGATTTTTGTTGGTGTCATATTCATAGTGATTGAAATTTTATACCCACAATTTCTTTCGCCGCGCATGCGTTCTAGGAAGTGTGAACGAGCTTATTCGGGTGACCAAGCTGAAGTACTGTTCCATTTCCACGGCAGCATTTTGGTATAACAGACATACAATTTTACACTCCAACATGATAAAAATGGTGTGATATGAAAATCCTGTATTTATGGTCAAGTCCCGTATTTAGCATGAGCAAACTTTGACAAACCAATTGGGAAAACTTTGATAAGCTAATTGAATTGAAATGATTGTATTACCATTGGGGAATTGAGGTTCCGTGTTTGAAGAGAGCCATACCTCGAGCACACTAAAGAACCCACCACACTTATGAAAAAGAGTAGAGGTCCTTCCTGGTGTGAGTGGATCAAACCATACAGTCTTGTGTACGTCTTATGTACCGTACTTAGAGACCTCAACTTAATGAGGTTAAGCATGTAATAACAAAGAGGAAGATGGTTGTGATCAAGTTAATGTCTCTTCACGTCCCAGGTGATTGACAGGAAGGTGCGTGAGCTCTGCGTGGACTCGGAGATCCTCCCGCTCGACACCTCGCCCCAGAAAATCAAAGAGGCGGGATACAGGTCAGTTATACATTGTACTGTATTTACTATACCAAGCTAGAGATCAACTCCATCATGTTGTAAAATAGAACAGGCCATGTGACTGTGACACAGATTTAGCCTGAGTACCAGCCTCCTACCTAACCATGGATAGCAAGCAAATTTTTTTTGAGCCAGCGGTCACTACGGAGGCTGGTACTCAGGCTAACACAGCTGTAGATCCAAGTTCATCCTACACTGGAATTGGACTCAAATGTTCGGCTGTGCAGCTCCAGCTTTTTATTCATATTATAAAATTTAGACACAAAGCTACAAAAGAATCCGCTACTTTTAGTCCCGTATGTGCCAATATGGACACATTACTGTCCATAATCATAATCCATTTCGGGAATACTTTCATCAGGGTTGGTAAGTCACTGGCTGTGAACCAGTCGGAATTGCCTTGAAGAAGGTGACAGATGGTCGCCAAAATGTCGGTGGAATAAATCTCTTGGTTGTGTAAAAAGAGTCTTTTTATTCATAATCCATTTCATAATGACTAGCTTCTAAAATTCTACCAACACAGATGTGCTGTCACGCAGAACCTTAATAACTGTTTGTATGTTATGTCCACACAGAGGAATCATCATCTCAGGAGGCCCCATGTGTGTGAATGATGAAGATGCGCCCAGCTATGACCCCGGTATCTTCTCAATGGGTCTACCTGTCCTTGGTATCTGCTATGGCATGCAGGTAGGTTTTTTTTTTACTATTTTTTAAACAAGAATCACAGTTTACTGTAGTTTGTATAATTTCTGCACATGTAATAACAAGGTACACATATATGTAGGTAGTAAGAATTATGTTTGAAACTAAAACTAGTGATTTCTGTTCTGTAGATGCTGAATTCCACATTTGGAGGCAGTGTCCAGGGGAACACAGGTCGCGAGGACGGACAGTTCACCATCACCGTGGAGAGCTCAGCTCTGCCTTTCAAGTAGGGAATGTTATAGGTGTTACATCAATGTTCACATTTAATCATGATTTTTGACCTCACAGTTTAAATCCAAAATTCGTATAGGCGCTCTTAGATGTAGAGTGCGCAGTCCAGTGGTTAGCGATCTTGCCTCTGGAACTGGAAGCCGCGAGTTCAAATCCCGGCTGTGTCGCTCACCCGACATGCTTGCTACTGGAAAGGGTCGCAGTCCTTAAGACAGTATTCATTGTGCTTGTCAAAAAGAGCTTGGGGAATTTCCCCGGTACAATGAACCTGTAAATACTGTACACAGTGTCTGTCTTCTCTGTCACAACCAGTGGAAGACTGGCTCTTCAGCGAGCTAAAACTGGATCAAGATCACTTTCCTTTTTTTCTTTGGCTCTAGGATGTTATACTAATTATATGTACTTTTAGATGCAGGAATCTTGACTTTGGATTTTTTTGCTTTCTTTAGGGGATTAAAGAAGGAACAAAAAGTTCTGTTGACCCACGGGGACAGTATTGACAAGGTCGCGGATGGCTTCAAGGTCATTGCAAAGTCTGGGAACATTGTAGCAGGTCAGTGTGCTGTCTTCTTGATCGTCTTAGTTGGTACTGTACCTTAATTTGTAGCTTTTTACTCGAAGGAATGCAGTTCTTCATTTCATAGCCATTGTTGAATGAAAAGTTCTTCGCATCATCAGCCGAGCGGGCCAGCCTGATGTGCCCAAACTACCCAATCTCAAGTCTAGGCGTGAGGATGCCGCTATCAAACTCTCCAAGATGACCCACCCCCCACAGGACCTTGTCCCCCCTCCCCCCAGATCCACAGCTACTGGACATTCGCTCAGGAACAAACACACCATCTCCATCCCCCCAACAAGAACAAACGATTACAGGACTCTTTTCTACACCGATCCATCAGACTTTGTAATCGGACTTCAGGATAAAACAATGTGTACCTGTCATGTCAGGAATGTATGGTCTATGTGTATATTTGTGTGTTAATCTGTATTTTAGCTGTTAATATCAATATCATTCAGGCTGCCTTTAAGAAAATATGTATGTCTGCAATGATGATATTCTTAATAAAGAATTGAAAGAATATGTTTCAATTTTACAGCTATTGCTGATGAGAAGAGAAGACTGTACGGAGTGCAGTTTCACCCAGAGGTGGACCTCACAGAAAACGGACAACAAATGCTCAAGAACTTTCTGATCCAGGTCAGTTTTTCAGACCATTTTTTAAAATTATTGAGGTGATTTTATGTACCATGATCAAAATACTGATAAAATCTTTTAATGACCTATTTTCATAGCGACAAGCTATGATGATGATGACCTATTTTTGACATGAAGTCATATACATGTACTTCCACAACCAGCTTATCCAGGTTTGAGTATGATTTTCTTTTATCATACTTCAAGAATAAAACCTGCTTCAAACATATAACCCCAGTAATACACAACATTGTGGTAAGTGTTAGCTATGTTACGGAGTAAATGTATTATTCGATACAGGAAAGTGACAAACAGGTCAACGAATGGATACATTCAACCTACCATAATCATCTTAGCATTACAGATGTACTTCCAACATTTTCAGATCTATTATTGCATTAAAAGTGGTACTTTTCAAGCGAGGAGCTGCTGTCAATCACCTGTCAATCGCATGTCAATCACCTATCAATCACCTGTCAATCATCTATCAATTGCCTGTCAATCACCTGTCAATTACCTGTCAGTCAGTCACCCATCAATCACCTGTCAATCACCCGTGATCCACCTATCAATCACATGTCAATCACTTATCAATCACCTACCAATCTCCTCCCCAGGCCTGTGGTTGCCATGGTACCTACACCATGAACTGTCGTGAGACCAGCTGTATCCAGGAGATCCGAGAGGCCGTGGGGAAACACAAAGTCCTGGTGCTGGTCAGCGGGGGGGTGGACTCTGCAGTGTGTGCTGCCCTGTTACACAAGGTTAGTCAAGCCCCTGTCTCGCATTCAGGACCTTCCCACAACTTTCCTCCCAACCATTCCTCAACTAGGCCATTGACCGGTGCCAGGTCGGGAGGCCAAGGTTGGCTAAGTGTGCTACATATGTAGTCCTAACCATACAAAATGTACATGTATTTCAGCTGTGTAAGACCAGTCAACTAAAGTCAGAAGGCAACCATGTTACATGAGTAGAAACCTGCCATCCATATTATTGTGTGCTCTATACAATGCCTGAAATGTACTGGTTCTGTTAACCTTCTCCCTGCTGTCTAACCCTGTAACCAATAGAGAATTGGTAGCCAAACGGCTACTTCAGTGTGCTAAAGGTTAATATTTGCTGTTTTCAGGCCTTGGATAAAGATCAGGTGATCGCTGTGCACATCGACAACGGCTTCATGCGGAAAAACGAGAGTCAGATGGTGTACGAGTCGCTGACCAGGCTGGGACTGGACCTGAAAAGTGAGGAAATTTCAGTGCTCCCTTGAGTTTAATATATGTACATGTGATCACTTACATGTTGCTTTAAGGATACTTAAATGCATTTCAGTTCGCGTGGTTTTTATTTCGCGCTAAGGGGGAAATGGGGTGTTTTTAAGTTTGCATCAGCGCTTAAGTCACACACTGCTAACAGTATTGGACAAAAATGTTCGCGGTTAAACGGTCGCTGCGATAACAGGGAAAACAAAATCAACGCAAACATTTCTGCATTTATAGTATCAAAAGAAATCTGGGAATGCCAATATTCCTGCAGATAGAATTTGAGTGCTGTTTTTCCAAGTACATATTCATAGTCAAAACTTTTCTGTTAGAAAACTTGCTTTTCTGAAGTCACCTTTCAGCAGCTTTGGGGTGGTAATTGTAGGTACACAATCATGTATGAGGCTAAGTAAGGTTTCCTAGATAAAGTGATACTGAAAGTAGTAAAACAAGCTGGATTTGGACTTGTATTGGCTTGGATACATTTTACAGCCTTTGCCAGATTTTCAGCCAGCATATTATTTAGACAAGATCATCGACAGAACTTAGCTATTATTACCTTCAGAGATTTTTTGCCATTCCTTCCTTAAAATGTCATATTGCTTCTCTCTTCCCCCAGTGGTAAATGCAGCCCACCAGTTCTACAATGGCAAAACTTACGTCCCCATCAACAAGGCCGAACCCAAGGGGAAGAAACGGGAGACGGATCAGCTGAACAGAACAACAAATCCTGAGGACAAGAGAAGGATAATAGGGGACACATTCATGAAGGTGACTTGGATATTGTAATCAAGTTTATTGCAAATCCATGCCCATAGGCTAATCGCAAATTGACAACAATTAATGACAATGCACAAACATAGAGGGAAACATAAGGCATACATGTGATACAGTGACAAAGATTAAGCTACATGTACATTGCTAGTCTAGAATAAGGTTCTATATCTAAGGCGGGGTTTGACTTTGAAAGCAGTGGAAGATAAAAAGTCCCATGTTTTCGATGATGAGTGTTTGATGATGATTTCAGTTTCGGTGGATTCCTTAATTTAGACAACCTTACGGAGATATCGGATACTTCGAATGATCTGTTTTTTTCAGCTTCGAATTGTATCATTTAGACTAGAGTCGAGAGGATCTGAAAAGAGTTTGACAGTGTTTTCCCTAAAGATTATGTCTTCCTATTCGCCTCCTTAGTGATAAGATAAAGCTAAAGACAACGTAATATTGAAGTGGATTTTTTTGTTTTTACTTGCTTTTAGGTAGCAGATGAAGTCATCTCTGAGATGAACTTGAACCCAGAAGAAGTTTTCCTTGCACAAGGTGGGAGAACTGTCCTTTGGTGCTTAATGAACCATTCTCTTAGAAGTTGCATGCATAGTCCAGTGGTCAGTGACCCTGCCTCTGGACCAAGAATTCGTAAGTTCGAATCCCGGCTGTTGTCGCTCACCCGACACGCATGCTACTGGAAAGGGTTGCAGTCCTTAAGACGGGACGTTAAGCCTTCAACTTCAGGTCCACTGTTCGTCATTATACTTGTCGAAAAGAGCTAGGGGAATTTCCCATGTACAATGAACCTGTAAATACTGGATATAGCGTCTGTCTTCTCTGTCACGACCAGTGGAAGAGTAGCTCTTTAGTGAGATAAACTGGTTTGAGAACACTTTGACTTGGACTTTATATTTTCTTAACATTAAGTAATTTCTAATGATTCACCATCAATTATGTCAGATAATTTTGGACGTTTCTTTTATCAGACTGGAAACTGGATATTATAGAATGTTTATATATTTTCTGGGAAGTATTTTTGTGAGCTTGACTGACATGCTGTACAAATGTAGGTACCCTAAGACCTGATCTGATTGAGAGTGCCTCCAGCTTAGCTAGTAAGAATGCAGACGCCATCAAAACACATCACAATGATACCAACTTGGTACGGGAGCTCAGGGATAAGGTAAGACTACTTACATGTCCTAAAAAAGAGCAAACTCTATCTATCTTCTATCTTACGCTATCCTCCCTTATCCTGTTCTATCTCTTTCTATCTTATCCATTCACTCATTCATTAGTGGCATTCTCCAGTCTTAAGAAACTAAGGCTCTGTTCTTGAAGAAGATGATATTTCTTCACATCTCTTGTGTCCATTTGTGCCAGTGTGTGTATGTCAGGGGTGTAGGGGGCTCTCAGTAGAGGTCTCTCAGTAGAGGTCTGTACCTCGGGTTTGCACACCGTACCACGGTTCATACCGTGGGCTTGCACATCGTACCTTGGTCCGCTTCTTTGGTGCCTGTCTGCTGCACCCGACCGACCATCAGTAGGGTGGACAGGCACCACTGTACCTCACTCATCCCCTAACTCTCACGTGCTGGCTCCAAGCGCCACACCCCGGTACACCGCTTCAGCAGGCGGGCTAAAGTACGTGAGGGGGTGACACCAGCTAATGGTGTCACTGCCAGAAGAGGACTGGGAACCCACTGGCGTAAAATTCCCATGAGTACTATGGAAGCACAACAGTATCAGCAAGAAGAGTGATGGACGGGAGTCTTGGTCCCTCCAGGAGATTGAATCCCGCCCGAATGGCTACTGGAGAAGAGGGGGATGCTGTCGGTATCCACCCAAGGACAGAGGATGATGTGGTGGACCCAAACCCAGATGGTATACGTAATACTGATGACGGGAGGCCCACTACTGACGGAAGGGAGAATCCCGGCAGAATCAACCTACGTTCAACCATAAGAGCTGCAACATGGAATGTGCGTACACTGTACAAAGCAGGGATGCTGGACAATGTTACCAGGGAAATGGAAAGGTGTAACATCAGTGTCCTAGGTGTTGCCGAAACTCATTGGACTGGTACAGGATACTTCACCACAACAGGGGGGGAACTTGTGGTCTACTCAGGAGGGGACATCCACAGGAGGGGAGTAGCGGTTTTGCTGTCTAAAGTAGCTGCCAGGAGCATGCTGGCCTACAAAGCAGTAAGCGACAGACTCCTCTACGTGCGCATCATGGCCTCTCCCTTCAACTTGTCCTTCGTACAGGTGTATGCTCCCACTGCGGACGCTCAAGACGAAGACGTAGAAGCCTTCTATGACCAGTTACAACAGATATTGCAAGACTGCCCAAGCCAGGACATGGTGTTGGTAGCAGGGGACTTTAACGCCAAAGTAGGAGCTGGCAGAGACGAGAAGGAGGTGTGTGGTCCTTTTGGCCTAGGAACAGCGAACGAACGTGGAGAGCGCCTAGTGGAATTCTGTCAGGACAACGGTTTGTACATCACAAACACTGGATTCAAGCACCACGCAAGAAGACGCTACACTTGGCAGGCGCCAGGGGGAAGATATAGGAATCAAATAGACTATATACTCATCAACAGAAGATGGAGTAAGTGTGTCACAAACAGCCGTTCTTACCCTGGACTGGACTGTGGATCTGACCACAATGCTGTAATTGCAACCCTGAAGCTCCGGATCAAGCGGAATTCCCAGAGGAACAGGAGGAACCAACTGAACCTGGCAGCCCTAGAGGTACCTGCAGTGCGGGAGAAGTACAACATTGAAGTCAACAATAGGTTTGAAGCACTAAACCTGCTGGAAGAGGAAAGCACACCGGACGAGTTCTGTACAGCTTTCAACGAAGTATTAAAATCCACAGCAACAAAGACCCTCGGTAAAGCACCCAGAAGAGCGAACCACCCCTGGATAAGACAAAGTACACTGGACCTCATGGACAGAAGGCGGGTCCTGAAAACCCAGCGTAACACCACAGTCAACGGGGACCTTCACTACAGGGAGCTGGATAGACAAATCCAGAGGGAAGCAAGGAACGACAAGGCAAAGTGGCTAGAAGAACAGTGTGCCGACATTGAACAAGGTTTTCAAGGTAACAGCACCTTAAGGAAGTCTTTCTCCACCATCAAGAAACTGCGGCGAGGCTTTCAGCCCAGACAAAGGAACATTAAAGCAGAAGACAACCGTATACTGACCAACCTTGAGAGTATACTTCACAGATGGAAGGAGTACTGCGAGAAGTTGTACAGTGACAACACAGAGGATGGGGACAACCAGTCTGAGATGCACAGCACGCCAGGGGATGAAGGGAGCCTGTCTGCTAGTGACACCTTCCCGGAAATACTGGAGGCCGAGGTGGACGAAGCGATCCAACGACTACCAAAGAACAAGGCAGCGGGTGCAGATGACATCCCCGCAGAGCTACTGAAGACTGGTAACCCAACAACAGCCAAGCTACTGTGTAAACTCTGCAACAAGATCGTCAGCACTGGACAATGGCCATCCGACTGGGTAAAGTCTGTCTTCATCACCATCCCCAAGGTACCCGGTACCATTGACTGTTCGGAGCACCGCACTATAGCCCTGATATCCCATGTCAGCAAGGTCCTTCTCCGAATCCTCCTACGGCGTATGGAGCGAGTGGCAGAGCAGGAGTTTGCAGAGGAGCAGATGGGTTTTAGGAAGAGAGTGGGGACAAGGGACCAGATCTTCAACCTAAGGGTACTGATGGAAAAGGCAAGGGAAAACAATGTGCAGCTCTTCATGGCTTTTATCGACTATAAGAAAGCCTTCGACTCAGTTAGACATCAGACACTATGGAAGGTGATGGAAACTATGGGAGTCTCAAGGCACTTGGTTCAGTTGTTAAGCAACCTGTACAGGGATCAGCAAGCAGCAGTGAGAGTAGAAGAGGACCTTACAGAGTGGTTCGAGGTCAAGAAGGGGGTAAGACAAGGCTGCTTGCTGTCGCCGATGTGTTTCAACTTCTACTCAGAGGCGGTAATGAGGGAGTCTGTGGAGGAGCAGCCCACGATTGGAGTCAACGTAAGTGGCAGGAACATCAACAACCTCCGCTTCGCCGATGACATAGCGTTGATAGCTACCTCACCGGAAGGACTCCAGGAACTGCTGGACTCCACAGACAGCACCTCCAGTGAGTACCAACTGGAAATTAGCACCAAGAAGACCAAAGTGATGGCCGTAGCCAAGGAACCTACTCAAGTAACAGCCACTTGCCGGGGAGAACAGCTAGCTTCAACAGGTCCCAAGATTCAAGTACTTGGGTTCCACATTAGAACAAACAGCCAGCTGTAGCCATGAGATCAACATACGCCTAGGAGCAGCCCGTGCAGCCCTCCGAAGCCTAGATGTAATCTGGAAAGACAGGGCCCTCAAGACAGTCACTAAACTGAAAGTGCTGAGGACTCTTGTCTGGCCTGTGGTAACCTACGGCTGTGAGGCATGGACGTTACATGCCAGAGACATCCGCAAGATACAAGCCCTGGAGATGAAATGCTACAGGAAGATACTGCGTATCAGCTGGACTGAACACCGCACAAACGACTCTGTGTTAGAAGAGCTGGGAGTGGGAAGAACACTGCTTAACATCATAAAAAGGCGGAAACTTCAATACTTTGGGCATGTCACAAGAGCGGGCAACATCACCACCCACATACTGCAAGGAACGATCAACGGTAGGAGGAGCCGTGGGAGACCAAGAAGGAGGTGGGGGGACGACATCCGTGAATGGACAGGACTCTCACTAGCGGAGTGCACCCACAGAGCCAGAGACAGGAGAAAGTGGAGGAGGCTGATACTGGAGGCTACCATGGTCCCCGACCCTCAGGCATGAGGATGGGACTAGGTAAAGGTAAAGTGTATGTCAGTGTGTGCCTGTGTGTGTGTGCTATGGCTGAAAAACTCAATGTGAGTGTTAGAGTCCCTGTAATTCGTCTCTATTAGATTTCTGGCTGTAGGGAAAATTCATGTGTACATGTAACTTGCAAGGGGAGTTTGGCCGCCATAGGTTTTCATTTACCTGCAAGGGGAAAAGAGACCCTTACTGTGCCTCACTCTCCTACATTGTAGGCATTTACCATATTTTTGTTGAATTTTACCATGATCACTTAGAAAAGCCTGGTGGAGATTGCTCTGTCATGGTGGCTTAATCTAAAAGTACTGTTACCATTAGTAAGCTCTGTTCTATATCTGCCTTCTTGGTGTTGCACAACAACACTTACCATGTCACAAACTGTCTGCTTTCCCCCAGGGTCGTGTGGTCGAGCCCCTGAAGGACTTCCACAAGGACGAAGTGCGGGCGCTGGGGCGCGACCTGGGACTGCCCCAGGACCTGGTACAGAGACATCCCTTCCCAGGTCGGTCAGACTTGTAGTTACAGGGGCGCTGCGCTCTCTTGTTTCAGCCCAGTGCCCCTTGTTGAATTCAGATTTTAGCTTAATATCCAGCATACACGCTGCAATTGATTCTTCCTTAAGTACATAGAATTCGCGCCCTCTACTGTGTGTGCTCCCCCTTGTTCAATTTTTCTAGAAAATCCCCTGTAGTTATGATTATAATCTCCAAACTAGCTAGTGGGAGGTTAGCCCCAAGAACACGCGGATCACTCGAGAGAGAAAGAGGTAGAAACACAAAAAAGGCTACAAAAGACCAACATAATATAACCCATTCATCTGCCTGGAGATTACTTACAAGTGGGTGTGATTTTGTGGGGAAGTCCAGCTGTACTGTCAATTTTGGGGATACGTGATTGTTGCACTTTGCAAAAATATTGCTTACTACAAGTAAGTCCAGTGACTGGTAATGTAAATTCTTTTGCACGCGTCGTACACAAGTCATGTACTTTTGTGGTAAGAATTGAAAAATAAGTTTTCGAGGTGTTTAAGATTTAGTTAAAAAAACAATTCTAAAGGTAAGGCCACACCATTTTAATTTCTTGGTTAACAGAATTTAAAAAGAAATGCTAGATTGGAAAATCAACAGGAAAACAGAATCTCAGAGGAAAGTTTGTACTTTGGTGGACACAGTTTCAGGGAGTGAACATGGTGAGGTGCAAGTTTTCACCCCAGCCTTCTGTTTTCATGATTTTTATGTTTATATTTTTTTTAATCCGTTAACCAAGAAATTAAATTGGTGTGGCCTAAGGCATATTGGCAGTGTCAATAATTTGTGGTGGAGAGGTCACTGCAAAAAATAAAACCACCACAAAAGTTTACAGTGTATGACTAAGGACTTCAGTGCAGAATAATGATTCCGGACTTCTAATTTTCCCCTGTTTCAGGTCCAGGCCTGGCCATCCGCGTGATCTGCGCTGACGAGCCGTATCACTGCGACGACTACAACGAGACCCACACCATCCTCCGACTCATCGTCAAGTTTGCCGACACGCTAGAAAAGGTAAACTATGTATGTATCTTTTTTTCCCTACCTACGGTTTCACCCCCGTCCATTGATGTAAAGTCATTGAAATTACTTAGAATTATAATTTCTACCATCAAGATGTGTTACATGTTTATGTATTTTATTAACTATTTTCAACAATTCTTTCAATTGGTAGTTGGATAAGTAAAGCATGTATTTTATCAACTTTTTGTCGACCTTAAATTTCAGTTATGTGAACTTTTATGACTTTTGTATTTCGACCCTTTTTTCACTGTACATTTTCATCCTTTTGCAGTCTTTGCACAAATGAATACACATTGTACCTTGTACAGTTGTCGTGCAAATAAAGTTCTAATAAACTTGTTTTCCTACAATGTTGTCCTTGATTGTTTATTTAAGAAAAGCGAATGTGTGCTACTGGAAGTTTTCATTTCCCGTTCTAGCCCCACGCTCTGCTGCAGCGGATCAAGAACAGCACGACAGAAGAGGAGAGAACCATGCTGGCCTCCATGACCAGACAACACCCCATGATGTCCACTCTGCTGCCTATCAAGTCTGTGGGAGTCCAGGTAACCGATCTGACTACTGCTCCTAAGACCTCTACCACACTAGGTCTATACTGTAATTATTGTTTCTTTCACTGTAACTTTAAGTTCACTGTATTCACTGTCACCTCTGTACCATGAACTTATCATCACCGTGAAAACCCTTTTTATGATTTCTCTACACATCCCTTCTGTAAATCACTTTCTACCACCTAGAAGTTAAAGTTCAGTGAAACTGTCAATTTTTGTTACACAGTGAAATTTTGCTACCGTGAACTTAAAGTGATTTACGTATGGTTGGATATTATATCATACAAGCTGTAAAGACATAATCCTATATTGAGAAGCTTGAAAACAAAAGGTCTATTGTACATCCTTAAGACGTTCTTTTCTTACAATTTACATGCATGTGGATGTCATGCTTATTCCTATTCAATCAGCTACCAATACAGAAAGAGCTTGGGTTTTGAGAAACTGGAAAACCATGGAGCTAGGTCTAGTAAAATATTGTAAGAGTAATTCAAAGATAATTTTGGGTTGTAATGATGTACAACTATTAGTACATGTATTTTGTGTATGGTCTAGAGCAAGAACACAATCAAGGTTTAGATTCATCATAATTGAAAAGAGGTTGGGGGTTTCTTTTTGTCCTGAAGGAGCGAGGTCTTAGCCTACATAAGGAAAAAGGCACCTTGCAGTCTGCCATCAAGACATGACATCCATGTGAAAGCCATCTGACCCTTGCAAGATTGGGAGAGTGATTGTAAGTGACATGTACCATTTCCGTTTCCAGGGTGACTGCAGAACGTACAGTTACGTGGCTGCCATCTCCTCCAGCGAACCCCCCCACTGGCCCACCCTCTTCAAACTGGCCAAGATCATCCCCAGGATATGTGGCTGTGTCAACAGGTAACCTCCACGTTTTCTCTTAAAAGTAAAATACCTCCTTTCCTTTGGCTTTTGTTGACCATGGTTAGGAGGATAAGTAGAGAGGTGGATTAGTGGGGTTGCATTTTTTTTCTAATCTAGGAAACAGTTGCAAATTGAGCAATCATTGTTTCATACTTCTAGATTCTGACAGAAGCGAAGGTCAAAGTTTTCAACTGTGATTTGGCTGACAGTAGTTTCTCTCTCTTTAAGCCTTAGAATGCCTGACCTTTGCTTCAATTTTTCTAAAAGTCTGCTTCAAGGGAAGGGGTAGGATCTGCATCCTCTTGCTAAGTCACTGCTTTCTAGCCTGCCCTGGTAACTGTTGAACCGTTGCCTTTATGGTACACATAGATGACAATGTTTGTACAATGTATATGTTATTTCCTATTTACCATGAACATTTGGCCCTGTGCAACTGGAAAAGACTACATTGCACATGTATGTCTACATGTATGTTGCAGGGTTGTGTTCCTGTTCGGTGACCCCATTAAGGACGTCATTCCTGACGTAACGCCAACGTTCCTGACTACAGGTGTGCTGAGCACCCTCCGTCAGGCTGACCACATCGCCAAGAAAGTTCTTCAAGACAGTGGTGAGTTCTGAGCTTATGGTTACTCCTCTTCTTGTTGTGTCCTTGTCAGCTGAAAATAATTGGTGATAAATATAACTGAAAAATTATATTTGAGAATGGTTTCATCAGCTTTGCGAATTACTAGTTAACAAAGTTCTTTGGACAAAGACTAGCTCAGTGTTTGGAAGAATTTGTCCTAAGGAGGGTGACAGACAGTCACTGGAACATCAATAACTATAGATATATTAAAACTCTTTGTTTGTGCACAAAGAACTTTGTTAACCAGTAACTATACCAGGGCTGACTCCAGCTTTAAATCTTTTTCCATTCCACTTAATTTCTTTTTAGCCCATATTGTTGAATTATGTTGTTGAAATCTGTCAGTTTAAGTTTAAACCGCGAACATAAAACCACCACAAACATTTCTGCATTTACAGTATATTGTATAACTATTGTATAAGTTGCTTGAAAGATGTAGAACTAGGAATTTTTCTGATGCTTGTCCTATATCACCGAAACTGCAGGTCACACAAAAACACTGAGCCAGATGCCCATCATCCTGGTGCCGCTGCATTTCGGCCGCGACGCGATTCTACGACAGGCGTCGTGTCAGCGCTCCGTCGTCATCAGAACCTTCATCACCAACGACTTCATGACGGGAATTCCCGCTGTCCCCGGGGACCACATACCGGTGGAGGTAAGTGCACTTCTATTGTTTCGCTTTAGGCCATGTTGATTTGATTACTGTAAATCACTTTGATATAGCGGCAGGAAAATATACATGTAGCGGTTGGGGGAAAATGGATGTACGTTACCACAAGTGAGTGTTACGGCACTTAATTTTAATGGTGGGAACAAACATCACTGTCTCAAATATAAGTGATCAAAAATTAGTGATGATGAAATTTTAGCTGTTGGCTAGTGATCGTTAAATCAGCTAAAATTAAGTTACAGTTAACAAATCAAGAATTACAGTATATGGATGACATCCTGTAGGAACCCCAAAACTGATGCGAGCATGCGGGAAAAAAAAGGTTTCGCAAAAAAAAAAAGTTGCCTTCATTATGAAATCTACGTCATTAGGAAGGATGAACAAAACAAAACACACAGAGTATGGAAAACTGAAATACAGGTTTCATTTTTATTCTTTCAAAATTTCTTCTTTGACTTTAGGATTGACTTAAGCATTCTACGACATCAGTATCTGTTTTCCGAAATATTTTTTAGGATAAGGATTAGGGTTAGTCTACTTAATCTTGCATTTGTGGGATGAGCACCATGTCTGAGATATGATGACCTAGCACAAGTTTTCAAACTTTTTGGCAGGTTTAATTATTAACTATGTTGTTGTAATGCTGGGCTCGCTTTTTTGTCCTAGTTGGTAAGCAAGATGGCTGAGGAGATCGAGAAGGTTCCGGGGATTTCCCGCGTGATGTACGACATGACGGCCAAACCGCCCGGCACCACGGAATGGGAGTAGCGACCGCCTTCTTCTGAGTTCTACGACGCAGACACAAGTTTCGATCATTATTGCCGTTTTCCTGTACAGTAATAAACAGTACAGGGATATGTATAGGTTTGTGTCGGAAGCAAGTCTTTCAATTGTAGTGCTGAGATATGTATAACATTTATTATCACATAGCCAGATGGCGTCGACCAATCAGAAGCCTCCATTGCCCATGTGTTAATCGCCACAACACACCCATGATCATCATTCCTCCCATTCTGTAGAGGATAACACACCCGTGATCATCATTCCTCCCATTATAGGGGGGGAGGTCATCTTATTGTTAACATTTGTATAATGTTTTTGTTCCCCAAAATGTTAACTATCTTAGAATAAATCAAATCTTTTGTAAGCATAATGACAAAATAGAATAAACCATTTCAATACAAGTCAAATCGGCCGGAACTGTAAGTGGAGCCGCCCACTGCATTGTCAGGACACTCAGCAGGGAGGAATGATGATAATAGATACTAGATTTGAAAAAGATTTGACATGCCAATATTGCGATGTTATTAAATATTATCTTTAGAAATGTTGGTTTTCAAAATGAAATCTATCATCTTCTGTTCGAAAAGGACAAATGTAAATTCTGAAATGCATTCTTAATAGTATAAGGGATCTATGCGTCATACAGGAATTGTCTACTCTTATATGGGTCAGTTTGGATAAGCTATATGATAATAACGTTAATGACCCGCCTCTTCCTTCGCTCACTCGGTGGTTTTATTCGGTGGTTATAGCACATGACCAGGCGTTATGACACCATATACACCTGGGGGCGGGTCATTAACCCTTAATTATTGTTCTATTCTTGAGCCTCTGCATAATATGTCCTTGCCTTGAAGATGTTGTTCCCAACCAAATGTCCACCTTTCTTTGACACCGGAGAGCTGTCACTGTTTCTGAATAACATTAAAGGCAACCCAAGCATTATAAGGGCCCAATGAAAGTCAATATATTTAGTCATTTCTATACATTGTGATTAGTTCAAACAACACTATCACAATGTAGAGCAACGTCCATGATGTAAAAATACGACTTCGTTGTAATGTGAGAACTCAGTGAAAAACGTCGCCATGCAGGGTTTTGGTAGGCTCGCAAAACTAAGGAGATCATTGTTTGGCATGTTTTTGCGCAGTTTTAAAATGCTCAAAGTATGAAGTTATTACATAAATGTGCTAGACAGTGTCAATTTTTTTGTCCCTAATATTGCTTTGGTTGCCTTTCAATAGCCTAGTGAACGTGTTCATTGTTACAGTTAGGTTCTAGACCAGGACATAGAATTTCGTATACATGTAGGTGGGGTGATTGCTAAGTTACTGCACGCATTATGTACATACGCAAGGCTTCCTATGCCAGTGTAAATGGTATACACGTTCTCTCCAGCAAGCTGCACAACATGTATTTAACTTGGCTGTATGTTATAGTACCACATTTATTTATCATTTACATTGTCATGTAAATGTCCGCCCCATGTCTTGCCGTCTACGCTTTTTACGGTGTAAAAAAAAGAGTGATCTGTTAACAATGCGTTTTCTTTTTGTAGCAGGCAAAAATCCCAACATCTCTTTTTTATGTCAATGGAAAAGAAAAATGACAAAGTAACAAAAGGTAGAAATAAAATGGAGACTTACAAGAGACATTTGTAGATGGGATGAAAAGTCTGGAAGGTTCTTAGTATGTTACATTGTTCCACTACAAAGCAAGTACAGTACGTGTAGATGTCTTGATAAGTACTTAATATGTATCTTTGCTTACCAGTGCTGTCTGATTAGCTTTGTGACAAAAGCAAAGCTGAGAGGCCAAAACTGGTAAACGAAGTTACTCAAAGAGTTACTCTTACTTTTGTACATAAATACAGCTGGACATTTTATCCAGATACAGTAAGATTGTCATTACATTGGCACTCATAAGTATCGGTGAGGATTCTTGTGCTACTGAGGGAAAATATACTGGTGCACATTCTACTATTGTCATATTATTGAACTGCTCTGAGTCTGACAAAATCAGGAAAATTACTGTACCCAAAAGTTATCAAACTTTCAAATTCAAGAGCTAAATGGGCTAAATTGTTATATTAAGAAGTTGAATTAAATGTTTTAGTCTGACGTTTCTGTTAAGAGTAATTTTCATAAAATCTTTTTGGTAATACAAGAAGTACCAAGTATTATATGAATGATGCAACAGTTTATGATACTTAAGTGCTGCTTGGTAACTGGTAAGGTATTAATAAATTGTTTATTGTACTTTGTGTACCATAATGTATGTTTTCAGGTTGATTTGGTGTGCTTATTGTCTCGATTCTTTTGATTGTTTGGGAAATAAAGAATAAAGAATTGAAATTATTCCAATGTGATTGTATTGATTGTGATACCATTTAGCCTAATGGTTCAGAATGAAAAATACATACGGACATACAGACTACCGTATGAAAAAAACATACAAAACTAAAAGTTTGGCGACCTCATTCCTCCATGAAATATTTTTTGCCTTTGTGAATATTATGCAAACGATTTGCACATTAACATAATCTATGCATGGTAATGTTCACCTTCAACTAACTTACACATGTCACAAGTATGAATTTCCCATCATTTAGGACTAAGGGGTTTTGCCATTTTTGTGTTAATTATGCAAATTATGCAAATCAGTTCCTTATTTGGATTCATTCGATTGTGACGATAATTTTTTCTGCTCTTTGAAATACTGTAAATCATGAAATGTTTGCAGTGCTTTTATTTTTACATTTTTTTCGGTGACCTGACCTCTGACCCTAAAATCATAACAATTGTACTATGTGTTTTCTAATTATACTGTACTTCAAAGTTGTTTCTTCATACAAGTGGAAAACAAAACCACTGCAAAAGCAAATGTATTTTCCAGTATACACTTTGAAACCTACAGGCCAGGGGATTTGACAGGAAGCAAGCATTATGCAGGCCTGTCCAACCAAACAACTTGTTTCTTAGACCAGTTAGAGTGAGAAGTCAGGATACCTGCTATTGGCTCGTAACTCCGCAAGATACCTTAAGTTTCAAAGCGGGGGTTTGCATGGTCTGCTTGTTTTTGGTACCTGTATGCCTTTTTTTCCAAAAGGCATGTTTTGCCATTTCAACTTTTTTGGACTGCTCTAATTTCATCTTGAAGTGTAAGCGGTGTGAGGTTCAATCTAACAAAGTGTGTTGGGACATTTTTACCTTTGCCGAGAACGTTATGCAGAGGGTAGCGTTTGTATGTGTGTGTCTGTGTGTGTAATTGACCAGCATAACTCAAGAAGGCTTGGATGGATTGTCTTGATATTTGGTAGGTGGGTAGGTCTTGTTGTATTTGCTAATGAGTGCTGAAATTTTTTACATAAATCACAATGCTCTGCCCTCTCTTCCCTATATCTACCTCATATTTTACAAAGACAACTTGACAGATAATTGTATAATGAGTAGTTTATTTACCAATCTAACATTGACAATGTCTTCACAGGGCAATCATTATGGTAACAATGCACAACCATAATATCAACATTACAACTATATCATAACATTGGTTTTTCCCATGACAAATTTTATCTTGAATTTATAAGCTCTAAACTGGTTTATACAAAAGAAAACCTCTAACAATGGCCAGCATAGTTACATGTACATGCGAGGTTACATGTTTATACGTAATACTATATACTTCTAAAAATGTTTAATGAGAATATCCCTACCAGTGACTCAACTATATTGCAACTATGCAATCATATCAAAAACAGTAAAAACAAGACTTAGTCCTTTAGCACCTAACGCATTGAACAAATCTAGCTGCATCTTCCGAGAATTTGTGAAACGTTGCCAAAGCATGTGGACATACATGTGTAGGTACAAATTGAAAATAATACCATTTGTACATTTCATTTAGGTTATATCCAAACTGATCGACGTTTATATCGTGTGAAATTTGTAAATATCGTCATGGCAACACATTATTTGGGGGCAGTTACCAAGTGCGCTACAACCTCATCTAGTTCGGCGCATGCGCTGTTCTGCACAGTGAATCCAATATGGTCGGTGTTCTGCGTCTCCCACTCGGGCTGCCTGATGACGTACTGACCAGCTGACTTCTGCTCGCCCGTTGATTGGTCGTTGCCGTACCACACCTGGAAGGTGAGATCCGGGCAGGGGAACAGGACCTCTACCCACCAGTCCCCGGGCAGGGTCCGACGGCTCTCCGGGAGAACGATGCGCCCCATCCCGCCGCCGTTCCACTCTTGCTCGTAGAAGATATCCAGCGTGGTCTGGGCGACGTAGCCGACGTGCTCGATGCGCACCCTCCCCGCCTGGCTGAAGCAGTCCGGCCCGGCGCCCCGGTTGAACCTGACGGTGACCGTGAGCGTGCTTCCCGCCAGCGGGGCCAGGTCCTCTTCGCTCAGGACGAACACGCCGTCGGTCGTCTGGGTGGAGGGGACGATCGTGCTCCTGCCGATCTTAAACTGTTGGAGAGACAAAAGTTGTTAAGTTTGAGAACCATTGTGATCTTTCAAGTGCTAATGTGTAGATAGTTTTAATCAAAAACATTGATATGTTTTTTTAAATGTGAACTTTATTTCTTCAGCAGAAATGTCCCTGGCCGGATCGGATGGGCCATCTGATCCTATCATGATTTACGAAAGAGACACATGCAACAAACCCTTAATCATTAAGTTTCTGTCAGTTTCAAAACCGTATTGATTTCAAAGATTACTAGTAATATCTTTTTTTTTTAATCTGAACGCTATCTCCTTCACAAAAGCGTCCCAATCCTATCATGATTTACAAAAGTTTTGATTTCAAACATTGATATCTTTATCAAAAATGTGAACGCTATTTCCTTACATTTACAAAAGTGTCCTTGTGATAATTTAGGAAAGAGACACATGTGACAAAGTGAACAAGCCCTTGATAAATATGTTTCTGTCAGTTTCAAAACTCAACTCACCACAGCATTGTTGACTGGGAACGGGAACTTGACGTCCACTTGCCCGGGATGGTCCGGGTCGGCCCGCGGTGGCGGGAAGTCTTCGGAGATGCTGATTTCTCCGATCGCCACGTTAGTCTTCAGGGTTTTGTAGACGAACTCTAGGCAGTTCTCACAACCCTCCGTCTCTTCTCCGGAATTTCCGGATTCCTCTCCGGTTCCGGATTCTCCACTGGACCCACCACCGGATTCGCCGTTGCCGCCGCCGGAGTTCCCGCCGTTGCAGTTCGTGTTGAAGTCGCAGGCGTCGCCGCTGACCTGTCCGCGCTGTTGCAGGCGGGAATCCCGCTCGGTCTGCGAGGCCACGACGTCCGCCTCCCAGCAACTGGTGTACGTGTCCTCGGGACCGTTGAAGCTCCAGGCCCACAGGAACGTGTAGCGGCCTGAGAACCCAAAAAGAGAGGACATAAGTAAATAAATCGTAAATCAAACATTTTAGAAGATCATTACGAAAACGAGAGTTTTGATATCAATTTCAGGCGGAGGAAAAGCAACAAAAGTTTTGATGCGTTTATCATTAAGGAAATGTAAGAGGTGAAAAAAACAGACGTACAGAAATGATATTCCATATATTTGCCTTGCATTTGTAAACATTTTGTTGCGTAGATAAATTATTTTGTCTTTGGCCAAACAAGCTTCAACATTAGAGTTACGAGAGATTTGGTGAAATCATTACGTGTCTTGTGACAAGCTATACCAATCCCACATATCCCGTTGACATAGCAAATGTTTGCTGTAGTTACCTGGTTGCATGTCGGTCGGTAGTGTGAAGTTGCCCGTGGCCAGAGCTTTGTCCGTGTTCTCACAAAACTTGGGCGCGTTCTGGTAGCCCGGCTTGGGGTATGACGTCATGACCGACTCGGGTTGGTTCCCCGTCGGAGAAACGCCGAGGTCCTCCAGCAGATCGAACTCGGAAAACTTCGGGTCGGCGTCGGCATCCTTCGGGCCGACGAAGATCTGGTTGCCGTTGTCGGGGATGTTGTTGTTGGTGCAGCCGGGATCGGCGACGTGGTTCTGTCACGGGAAAATAATAACGTGGTTAGTATAGTTGTCAGGCGTCGGAGAACGCAATCTATGGGATAGCTAACGAAAGACACATTAAGAATAAAATCAAAGCTATAATCGCCGGTCTTCTTGCAAGTTTGACAGGCTCACAAAATCTTAGATGGTCGGGTACCGGTAGACCGTAGCTAAATGCAAACCGTGTATTATATTTTTTGCAGTCAATCTTACTCTGGCCCTAATGCTAAGTCGGACTAGCTGAAAACAAGCTATGTCGAGGTAAGCAGGCGATCGAAGTAGGCGGCGAATTAGAACTAGGGCAGCCGAGAAAACCAGTGCATCGTCTGACGAGGTAACCAATAGGCAGACCATAACAGGCCACAGCCTTATAGTTAAGGACAAAGTATCCAAAAGGCAGACCATGATAACAAGCCGCAGTACTAGTCTTACCTTGGTAGGGTGTGTGAAGACGACCTTCTGCCCGGGGTAGTACACCGCCATCGGGTGCTCCGCCGTGTACGCTCCGGCGTCGTTCCTAGTCGTGCGGCACGGCTGGTCTTCCTTCCCGTGGAAGTTGTACCCCTTATCGGTGCCGAACGGAACGTTCTTCGGCACCAACTCGTGGGCGGACCGAGGGAAGGCCCGGCACTTCCCGGCGTCCCAGTCCGCGCCGTTCATCTCCGTGTAGTCCGTGCAGGCGACCCAGGAGTGCCCGGCCACCAGAACCGGCAGCAGCGAGACCAACCCGCTCAGAAAAGTGCTTCTAGATAGCTTCATCTCTAGTCAATACTATACGGTACAAAACGCTTACAAACTCTCAGGCAAAAGTCGTCAGGAATTGGCGGTAGTAGACGATCCAGTCCCACTTCTTCTTCTTCCTCTTCTTCTTCCCGATTTCAGGAGACTGAGATTTAGCCGTAGTTTGAACATCTTTATACTGATCCCAGTCACGAAACTTAACTTGACGGAAATAATCTTTCATTCATAGTAAAATCCGTGACGTATGGGCGATAATTTCCCTCCATTCAGGTAACCAGTCCGACCACTTCTTGACGTGATCCTACCACAATGTGACGGAAATCTTTCCAAAACATTTCATCCCAGTGGCGTGTTTAGGGTAATCGGACCCTTTTTTTACAGGTGATTAGTTTGACACCTTCAATCCTTATCTGTGCCCAAAATAGACGACAAATCGCTGGCACCTTTAGCCTAAATCACAGGCATGTTAATCTGGATCTTCAGCCCAGTTTGCAATTGTAACTGTGGGTGCCAATAGTTAAGTTTTTGTCACTTCGTATTGTCCTGTCTCTTGAATGCGGGCACTTCTTTCTGGCAGGCTTTAACGAACGAATGAAGACCTTTATTGTACGCACATACCCAATGGGTTCAGTACAGGTCACAACAGAAAAGTCACAGTTTTCATATACATATATATATAGCAAGCTAGCACTAGTCTAACAAATAACGTTAATTTGGCCCCTTCTCGCTTCTTAGTAATGGTATAAACATATGTAAAGATGTGCTTAATAATCAAGGGTTTGTCTAAAGCCATTAGAAATAAGAACTTTTCCGTGTTGCCTAGGTGTATGAAATGGGGAAACATATATTGTGCTTGTTTATAAAGCTCAGCTCTCTCTTCATTGCATAAACTATATTCAAATACAAAGTGTTGCTCATTCTCTATCCTATCTAAATTACAATACCGGCGGAGCTTCCATGTAAGACATCACGAAATCGCCGGCGAATGCACCCGGATACACGGCGACATGCCGACCTGCGTGCCGATTACCGGCGTTACGAACGTCCCTTGCTCGCACGTAAATGTTGCCCAACTTGTGTGGGTCCACATCACGAAATCGCCGGCGAATGCACCCAGACACACGGCGACATGGCGACCTGCGTGCCGATTACCGGCGCTACGAACGTCCCATGCTCGCACGTAAATGTTTCCCGACATGTGTGGGTCGACTTCTTCTTCGGGGCAAACGGAGCTCTCTTCCGCCTAAGTCGACTTTGGCACCCGGTGGTAGAGGAGGTCACTATTCTTAAACGAGAGAAGGAATAGGCAGCGCTTCTCTAAGGCTTGTGGTATAAGTGGTACACGGTGGTATAGGTGGTTTTCATACTGAGACGAGCGAAGGGATAGGCATCGCTACTCTAAGGCTTGTGGTATAAGTGGTACACGGTGGTATAGGTGGTTTTCATACTGAGACGAGCGAAGGAATAGGCATCGCTACTCTAAGGCTTGTGGTATAAGTGGTACACGGTGGTATAGGTGGTTTTCATACTGAGACGAGCGAAGGAATAGGCATCGCTACTCTAAGGCTTGTGGTATAAGTGGTACACGGTGGTATAGGTGGTTTCCATACTGAGACGAGCGAAGGAATAGGCATCGCTACTCTAAGGCTTGTGGTATAAGTGGTACACGGTGGTATAGGTGGTTTTCATACTGAGACAATTGAAGGAATAGGCAGCGCTACTCTAAGGCTTGTGGTATAAGTGGTACACGGTGGTATAGGTGGTTTTCATACTGAGACGAGCGAAGGAATAGGCATCGCTACTCTAAGGCTTGTGGTATAAGTGGTACACGGTGGTATAGGTGGTTTTCATACTGAGACGAGCGAAGGAATAGGCATCGCTACTCTAAGGCTTGTGGTATAAGTGGTACACGGTGGTATAGGTGGTTTTCATACTGAGAAGATCGAAGGAATAGGCATCGCTACTCTAAGGCTTGTGGTATAAGTGGTACACGGTGGTATAGGTGGTTTTCATACTGAGACGAGCGAAGGAATAGGCATCGCTACTCTAAGGCTTGTGGTATAAGTGGTACACAGTGGTATAGGTGGTTTTCATACTGAGACGAGCGAAGGAATAGGCAGCGCTACTCTGTGGTATAGGTGTTTCATACTTAGACGAGTGAAGGAATAGGCAGCACTACTTAAAGGCTTGTGGTATAAGTGGTACACGGTGGTATAGGTGGTTTTCATACTGAGACGAGCGAAGGAATAGGCAGCGCTACTCTGTGGTATAGGTGTTTCATACTTAGACGAGTGAAGGAATAGGCAGCACTACTTAAAGGCTTGTGGTATAAGTGGTACACGGTGGTATAGGTGGTTTTCATACTGAGACGAGCGAAGGAATAGGCAGCACTACTTAAAGGCTTGTGGTATAAGTGGTACACGGTGGTATAGATGGTTTTCATCATATACCACCGTGTACCACTTATGGCTTGTGGTATAAGTGGTACACGGTGGTATAGGTGTTCCATACTTAGACAGCGCTACTCTAAGGCTTGTGGTATAAGTGATACACGGTGGTATAGGTGGTTTTCATCATAAACCACCGTGTACCACTTATGGCTTGTGGTATAAGTGGTACACGGTGGTATATGATGAAAACCACCTATACCACCGTGTACCACTTATACCACAAGCCTTAGAGTAGCGCTGCCTATTCCTTCACTCGTCTAAGTATGAAACACCTATACCACCGTGTACCACTTGTACCACAAGCCATAAGTGGTACACGGTGGTATATGATGAAAACCACCTATACCACCGTGTACCACTTATTTCACAAGCCTTAGAGTAGCGCTGCATATTCCTTCACTCGTCTAAGTATGAAACACCTATACCACCGTGTACCACTTATACCACAAGCCATAAGTGGTACACGGTGGTATATGATGAAAACCACCTATACCACCGTGTACAACTTATACCACAAGCCTTAGAGTAGCGCTGCCTATTCCTTCGCTCGTCTCAGTATGAAAACCACCTATACCACCGTGTACCACTTATACCACGAGCCTTAGAGTAGCGCTGCCTATTCCTTCGCTCGTCTCAGTATGAAAACCACCTATACCACCGTGTACCACTTATACCACAAGCCTTAGAGTAGCGATGCCTATTCCTTCGCTCGTCTCAGTATGAAAACTACCTATACCACCGTGTACCACTTATACCACAAGCCTTAGAGTAGCGCTGCCTATTCCTTCACTCGTCTAAGTATGAAATACCTATACCAGCGTGTACCACTTATACCACAAGCCATAAGTGGTACACGGTGGTATATGATGAAAACCACCTATACCACCGTGTACAACTTATACCACAAGCCTTAGAGTAGCGATGCCTATTCCTTCGCTCGTCTCAGTATGAAAACCACCTATACCACCGTGTACCTCTTATACCACAAGCCTTAGAGTAGCGATGCCTATTCCTTCGATCGTCTCAGTATGAAAACCACCTATACCACCGTGTACCACTTATACCACAAGCCTTAGAGTAGCGATGCCTATTCCTTCGCTCGTCTCAGTATGAAAACTACCTATACCACCGTGTACCACTTATACCACAAGCCTTAGAGTAGCGCTGCCTATTCCTTCACTCGTCTAAGTATGAAATACCTATACCACCGTGTACCACTTATACCACAAGCCATAAGTGGTACACGGTGGTATATGATGAAAACCACCTATACCACCGTGTACAACTTATACCACAAGCCTTAGAGTAGCGATGCCTATTCCTTCGCTCGTCTCAGTATGAAAACCACCTATACCACCGTGTACCTCTTATACCACAAGCCTTAGAGTAGCGATGCCTATTCCTTCGATCGTCTCAGTATGAAAACCACCTATACCACCGTGTACCACTTATACCACAAGCCTTAGAGTAGCGATGCCTATTCCTTCGCTCGTCTCAGTATGAAAACCACCTATACCACCGTGTACCACTTATACCACAAGCCTTAGAGTAGCGATGCCTATTCCTTCGATCGTCTCAGTATGAAAACCACCTATACCACCGTGTACCACTTATACCACAAGCCTTAGAGTAGCGCTGCCTATTCCTTCGCTCGTCTCAGTATGAAAACCACCTATACCACCGTGTACCACTTATACCACAAGCCTTAGAGTAGCGATGCCTATTCCTTCGCTCGTCTCAGTATGAAAACCACCTATACCACCATGTACCACTTATACCACAAGCCTTAGAATAGCGATGCCTATTCCTTCTCTCGTTTAAGAATAGTGACCTCCTCTACCATCGGGTGCCAAATTCGACTTAGGCGGAAGAGAGCTCCGTCTTCCCCGAAGAAGAAGTCGACCCACACAAGTCGGGAAACATTTACGTGCGAGCATGGGACGTTCGTAGCGCCGGTAATCGGCACGCAGGTCGCCATGTCGCCGTGTGTCTGGGTGCATTCGCCGGCGATTTCGTGACGTGGACCCACACAAGTCGGGCAACATTTACGTGCGAGCAAGGGACGTTCGTAGCGCCGGTAATCGGCACGCAGGTCGGCATGTCGCCGTGTATCCGGGTGCATTCGCCGGCGATTTCGTGATGTCTTACATGGAAGCTCCGCCACAATACCTACATATATTCGTTGTTACAGGGGAGTGCGGTTATGACGTCCGGTTTCAATTTGTAGTTTGTAGCAGCTGGTTAACCGGTTTCTGGTCACATTGTGTGACAGCACACCAACAGCTTTTACTCAAGAATGTCTAGACGTTAGAGATTCTTTCAGTGGTTGTGAAAGCTCATTCTCATCCGACATCCCATACTATACACTCTTGTATAAGATAGATTCGACTTATGAAACTGTAGTTATGTACCAGTAGATGCCATACATTGCAGTAAAATTATTGTTGACTGAAATATCCTTTGTGCCTTTTCTTTTTCTGTCAAGTTCTGATATTCGCTCTGGCATTTGTAATGTAAGTCGCACAAGGCGTTATTTCTGAAACTGGACATTTTATAAGACGGCTTTGTGTGAAACACTACTTTCATTAGTAACTAGATCAACTTGAAGATGATTGAAGACTTCTTTCCAGTACTCCTGAGCACGTCTAACTCTTGTATTTGTTCAAACGATGACATTAACACATCGTGCCAGGGTGTCGACTAAAGAAGTAGTCTCTACCAAACTAACTACGCCGACTATAGGGGGAATATTTGCCAGGGAAGTTTGGCCACCAGAGGGTTTCATTTGCAGGCGCATTGTTAACCTTACGGTGGACGTGACTACTGGCCAATTTACTCATCATTTTTTTGCCGAATTCTACTATCGATACGCCTGGTGGAGGCTACTAAAGAAGTAGGTCAGTCCACTGGTCAGTCTCGGTTCGCCCTGCTTACCTCATTGTGCGTTACAACCGGTCAGGTCAGAATGTGACGTCACAGGTCCGTCGGGACAGGATGTGACGTCATAGACTCTTTAGGGACAGGGTGGGACGTCGACGTCTAGATCTAGACCCGTTGGGAACAGGATATGACGTCTAGATCTAGGATATGACGTGTAGCCGGGCGGTGACGTCCATTAGATGATGTCACCATGTGCCCCAGTAACTGTATCAGTGGGTTAACGTAAGCCAGGACGGTATACTTTCGTAAATTAGGGTTAGCTTTAACTGTGTTATCTATCTATTCGAACCATTTTGACCCAGCCTACGGATGTCCGTCCCGACAACTGTATCAGTGAATCTAAAGCAGATACCGGATTGGGAGAAAAGATCGTTGAGTTTTTCTGTCGACCTTTTTCCTAACCTTACCGAAAAGAGTAGGGGTCCGTCCCGGCGTTAGTGGATCAAACCTTACACCGTCTGGTCCGGGTTGACCTCTTGAAAAGCTGATAGTCACCTGTTATGTCAATCCTTTTCAATAGATAGGTAAATAAAGCTGTAATGTCAGCCCAAAACGCGCTAGGAGGGTACACGTATGACTCGGTAGTAGGATAAGGAACAATAAGGGAGCAAGCAGTCCGAAAACGTTATGTAAACGGTTCTCTCCCAATATTTGCTAGGGGAGCATGACTTGGTAGTAGGATAAGGAACAATAAGGAACAAGACCTATTCACTGCTAAAAAAATCATGAACTTGGCACTTGCAGAAAATTTGACCTCAAACTTTGAAGCTCCGCTGCAGTACTGTAACTACCCGATAAGAGGCCCATTATCGAACTTGACCTTCCCTTTCCCGACCCCTTCCTATCTACCGAATATCATGCAGGACAATGCACACTATCTTGAAATTAGGTTGTCCACAAATAAACACACATACATACATACACAGCCAGCTGCAGTACCATAGGAAAATACCAAGTGAACCATTTTCGAACTTGACCTTCCTTACCACAACCTACACGCTACTCACCTACTTAATATCATTGGGATCCATTCGCAACTTCTCGAGTTATGCTGTTGACCTACGTACATGCACACCCACACCACAGCCGATCCACCCTGGCACAACTGAAAACATAACCTCCTTGGCTAACTTAAAGGTAACCAGGCATGCCGGCAGTCAGAAAGCGTTATGTATACGGTTCTCTCCCAATATCTGCTTGGAGAGTATGCCTCGGTGGTTAGAATATCAATGATTAAGGAGCGCCACTTTAATTCTTATGTTTGTAAAGAGTTGCAGAATGCACCAAATTTTCAACTGTTTTATTTACATTCATAGCCAGTCCATATCAGCACAACCAGCAGACTACAGCAACTTTAACATTATTCTTTACGTGTCTACATATATAATGTTACACTCTCAAAACTTTTATTTTGATATGAAATGTTAAATAGTACTGATGCTAAATAGGCGAACAATCTTTCTCCATTATTACAGATGCTATCTCGTGATCTTCAACACTCTTCTCTAAAACAAGTTAGTTTTGTTACACTGGTAGGGTAGCTTGCTCGAGAGAATTGAACCTGTCTTTTTTTACTAGTTCAAACTTCAACGGATGATACAATGATGTGGAATATCCTTGTTAAGCAGGAGTCCGGACGTCTTTTATTTGTGTGGCACCTAAGCCTTGCCACGTACATCCACAGTGTACGGAGAAGCGAGAAGGACAGGACCTGGTGTTCCGTGAGGCGGCGGTAGGTGGCGCTGCCATGTCGCCCCTTTGACTATTACTTGCCGAACTTTCCAGCAACCTAATGTGAGAGAAAAGGCAAACGTAAGATTGTGTTTGCAAGATTAGCTCACGGCGTCTTTTTGTTACCGGGCCCCACGTTGATTTTAAGTCCGAATTAACCTGTTGACTGCCTGTGGGTCATACTATGTTGTTGTGTTGCAATACTCAGATAAAGAACAAAGATATAGTAATGTGCTGAACTTCTACCTAAACTTGCTACACTGTACAGTCTAGCTTGCAATCATCCTATCATATACCTATGAATGTGATATCATGATCAGCATAGGAGGACAAAATTTAAAGCTCAAATATCTAAGAACAAAGAAGTTACCATACCCGTCCTCTCTGTGCACCTCCGGCTGAGCCCGGCTTGTTGCTGTGGAAAAAAAATGCAGGAAATCAGCACGTTGTAACAACATCACAGATACACCTACTACTTACACCCCCTTTAGAGGCTGCGAACACTGAGCGATCAATGATTTGGCATGTACTCAAAGAATTTTCATGGACAAAGATTGGATCTTTTTTACAGTGTGTGTTGTTATTCACATCATACTTTTACATCGTGCATCATATTCCAGTCACGAAACCAAGGGTCACACAGATCCAGTCAATTTGTTCGTCCTACTGTTGATCATCTATCGCCGTCTAGTCGAAAGGGTGCGTTTCTATTAGTTTCATTGGTACACACTTTTGTTGTTGACGAGATGGCGCCGGCCATTGATCAAGTTTCGAAACCAACCAACCAGCTTCGTTACTGGGGTATCACTATCAGTGCGACCCGGTAGTTCGACCCAAGTAATCTCATGATGAGAATATGGTTTATAACGTTAGATAAAACATGTACTAGCAAATCTACCGCAACAATACTTACAATTTGCCCATGGCCTCGTTTATGGTTGTCCTCAAACGGTCCATCTGAAGAAGGTAAATGCCACAAATGAACACTTGAACTTTAAAAGAAACCAAGAACAGCAGTGGTAACAGTGTTTGTACGAGTCTGATATTTCAAACAAAACAAAACAGACTATCTATGAGTGAGCCGTGGCGGTGGTAGATTCCGTCTCACTGCCACCTTTGATTCACTCCTGACGTCATCACGTTTCTGGTTTCCCGACAGTAAGCGCAGTGAACTAATCAGACATCTGATGAAGGTTGGCGAGATCGACTGAAAAATGTTGAGTGTTTTCTTTGTGTTGGAACAAGGCTCAGAGTGCACAATTAAAACAAAGTATCATTCATTCATTCATCGATCCCAATACTTATCGTAAATGCCGACCGCAACCGACGCACCTACATGTATGTATACACAACAGACTTTGGACTTCGCAATGATAGTATCTCATGATAATGTCCACGGATCCAGAAAAGGAAGACACTGCAAGAACCTACTGAGTCTACTGAGGGCAGACCTAAAAGAAAGAGGACTAGGACCTTTGCGGTCAGAAAGAAAACTACGGGAGTTAAGGAAGCTCGAGATGAACCGGGCAAAGTGGAGAGACTTGAAGAAAGACTGATTGCAGCTGCAGGGTATTCAGACCACTGCAGCAGCAGAACACAGTGGACTATTAATACTACTGCAGAATCATATTGATACTGCGACTATACCTACACCTTCACTTATAATATTAGGTAATGCTGTTGATTTTCTTATCATACTCAATACACTGTTGTTGATTGCAAAATATATGTATTTACAAAAAGACACACTTGCAATGGGTTTCTTGCTTATGTTAAATGTTACCACAGAAAAGAATACATCATTGCACAAAATTCTGGAAAAATTGAGAAATATTTAGTTAAGTGGGAGACACTATGTTATAAATTGTTAGATTAGTTGACTGGGAAAAGTTGCAAATTGTTTCATTGGTTTTTGAGTTCATTTTATGTTCATGTACCTGTAAATTTCATTGTTGTCGGAAATTCTAAATAAACATTTTGTTTTAAATACTACAGTACTATACTTGTACTCACGTCATGAACCTGTCGCTGCACTTTGTCCTTCATGTCGTACAGCTCCTCCTCGGAGAACTTGAGCCTGTCCTGCAGCTCCTGCGCCTTCTCGCGCAGCTCGTGGTCGGACATGGAGCCGAGGTCCGGCAGGGCCTTGACGCGGGCCAGGATCTTCTTCCGCTTGGCCTCCTGCGCCAGCTGCCGCTTGCTGGGACCCTTCTCCTTCCCCTCCAACTGTGGAGGTGAACGAAGAACACGGCGGGCGAAAGCGTTAAACGTTTTGCAAAGCTTGAAACAACAGGAGTGTATTGTGTGCTCTGCCGTGTTATAAGGCAACTGTCGTGTTGAGGTCACCTGAGTTAGCGCCGAATGGCAACCGCTCCAAACCCTTACGATCTGGCCCGCCCGAAAGGCTTCTCGCAATTCAGCCTCTGGCTGCGAAGAAAGAGTAGTCGGCCCACCCAAAAATAGATGATACATTATTTCACTGATCCCCATGCAGTTGTTAGCTCCAGGTTGTCTTGCTTGTCTTCTTGTTGTAGAGAAAGTACATTTTTCCGTCTCTCTCGTGGAGGCGATCCAATACTTATAAAACGCGATAACTTATTTGACAAATTCTTTGACATACTAACCACAATTCATCTTGCTGCGCATGCGCAGTGACAGGTGCTTACCCGGGACAGGTAGCCGCCTATGTGAAGGTTCACGTTGGCCAGCTTCTTCTTCCTGTCGTCCTCCTCTTTGCGCTTGCGCTCTTCTTCCTCACGCTGCTTCATCAAGCGAGCCTGGAGAGGAATTCATTTCTTCATAAGAAATGTGTTTCTTGCATGATCGTTTCTGGTGTTTTACACAATTAGATTTCAGTTACACGACTTATGAACAGGAAGATCAGAGTTTCTTTACCTTCTCCTCGGCCACTCTCTCCCGCTCTCTATCCTTGCGGGCTGCTTCTTTGTCCGCCATCTCCGCTTTGCGTTTCTCCTAGCATGGAAGGTGACAACAGGTTTATCAAGGTCAAGATGTTTGGCAGTGATGGAAAATACGAGTCACTGTCTTTCAATCTTATTACAATACGCTCTAGCTCGCTGTCGTCGGAAATCCCCAAAAACACATCCACATTGACTCACCGGACCATACTGTTTCACTAGACAAAGTCAGAATACTGGACACTGCTCTACAGGACTTCTTTATGAGAGGTATAGAGAAGGCAATATACAGGGTACTCCAGCCATCAGTCAACAGAAACGGTGGGCGTCACGCATCGATATCCGCAAAGGCACGTGTCAATAATTCGAGAGTTTACATTCGAAGTGATCGGTCATTATCGATCCTGAAGAAGGCTACAGTGGTCGTTGAAAATTTCTATGGAAAGAGAGGCGAGGAAAACCAAAAGATTGGGGTAGGGTTTTGTAAGTATTGGACGATAGGGAAGAAGAAAAGCATCAGATAAGGGGGAGATAGAAATGGTGGAAGGGGAAGAAAAGATGGAGGCCCCGACATAACACCCATATCATAACCCGAACAGAGAGCGGAGTGAGGAGGAATTTGATACTATCCAAGCTCGCACCGCGCGGGAGAGGGTAAGATATCCATAATTAACATAAGGCATTCATTCTGTGGTCGCGGAGTAGGAACAGGCGGCGAACCAGTAAGCACCTAGGAAAAGTAACGGGAGGACCTCCGAAAGAAATTTGAAAAATCGATCCGTGTATACCTTTGAGTCGGAAGAATTATAGTTTTAGCATTGTACTCTGATTACTTCCAACACAGATAAACTTCCATGATAATTTGAAGACATAATCATGTAAAGGTATCTGGATGAAGCTCGTTTTCTCCATTTTATTCAACATTTAATATGCACCTTATGATATTACCAACAGGTGCTGTTACTGTATTCCTCTCGGAACGAAAGAAGCCCGTTAATGAAGAATTTCAATCAAGATGTATGAAATTATTGAAGAAAGCAATAAAAGATGTTTCCTCACCCTTCGCACGATGAGCAGCCGTAGTTCTTCTTCCTCCTTTTCTCGCTTGTCGAAGTGTTTCTTGATGAAATCTTCTAACTCCAGGTGGTCCTTCTGACGCCTTTTGTCGGCCATTTGCTGTAACAGGGAAATCCCACGTACTTTTTAATGGCACCACTTATCAAAATAGCGCGGCGATTAATCATGTTTATGCCCAGTTATGATAAACCCAAAGTGCTTTGGATAGCGCATGGATATCTGAGACCGGCCCTGTGCACTAGCCTAAATTGTGCCATCTGATTACTACCGGAGATCCTACACTCGCTACCCTGAAAAAAAATCAGGGTAGTGAGTGTAGGAGCCCCGGTAGTATTCGGATGACACCTAGGCTACTGTGCACGACTGTGTTTTGTTTCTCGGCTTATAAAACGTTCAGAGCACATCAACGTAGATTCCGGTCGACACATGGAGTTAAATATTAGGTTTACTGCACGTACGTGCTTTAGATAATGTAGATTTACTCTATATGCCAAAGCCTTAAGATTAATTTTGGCACTAAGCTTAGTCTAAAGAATAAAGAATAGAGTGAACATCACATCTTAGGGATGATATCCTAAAATCTTAACACAAACCACTACTTTAGACAGAGAGCAAAAAGTACCACAATGCGCTATAAATAGTCACCTTCTCCATATGAAAACTCATTGAACGACCGTTATGGTCACGCAAACATTGCAAATGAACATCAAAGTACATTCTCTAGTCTATCTGTCAACAAGTCTCTTTTATTTATTTTATTCATTGGTTCAGTATGTACATGCCAGGTTTACCCAACTAGCCGGAGGCTATTACTAAGGGCGAACCCATGTGTGGTCATGGGACTGTAGGTTTTGGACCATCGCACACCGGGGCATGCCCCTACTCTTTTTCGAAAGTTGTGGTGGGTTCTTTTTACGTGCGCGGGGTGTGGCTCTCCCCGAACACGGGGCATTAACGTCCTATCCGAGGGACGTTCCTAACCCTACATGAGCTAGGTCTCTTCACTAGGTCAACGAAAAAAATCTCAACGTGACATACCCCAAGCCTGGCTTCGACGTCTTCGTCTCCTTCATACTTAGGCTGCTCGTAGGTCCTAGAAACAAAAGAAACAATGTTTTTGTAGTGTCCAAAATTTTCCATGAGGTCATTTTATGGAACTTAGAGGTAGACCTCTTGCCAATTACGGCCGCCATTTTGAATTTCCCGGGGTCAGCTCGCAGTCATGGATCGGCGGACCAAAACGAGGTTGCTTCTTATAAGCCTGTATTTAAATATAGGTATGCAATCTTCGGTGGTACATGTCGAACCTCTTAGGTGAAATACTGCAATACATGTGCCTTTTAGACAAATGAGTAGGATAGCTGCATCAGGAAAGAGCACCAGAACAACCCATGGCCAGTACAGTGTCTTAACGGTTGAGATCAGCAGACGTGAGGGTGCAAGGGTTCTTCTTCGGGAGGACAGCACTATTAAATGGACATCAACCAAAATGAAGATGGTCTTTATCAAAATTAGTAGATTCAAAACTATTTTGGACATGCTTGGGAAGAAGACGGCCAACGGGGATGTCAGCAGACATTTCTCTATTCTCCAAGCAGAGGTTTCGGTCAAGAGGGCTAGGAGTGGCCGCGATTCCATCAGAAACGTTAAAAATGGCGACCACTTCTATCCCTCTCGACCGAAGCCTCTGCTTGGAGAATACCATAACTCTAGATCTCCCAACGTCACCAGAAGAAGAAGAATACTTACGATGGTATGAACTTAGGCTTGGGTTTGGCCTGCTCCGGTTCCGGCTCGGGTTCTGGCTCTGGCTCCGGCTCCGGCTCAGGTTCCGGTTCAGCTTCGGGTTCCGGTTCCGGTTCCGGCTCTTCCTCAGCAGCCTCCTCCTCTTCCTCAACCTCCTCCTCACCTTCATACCTGCACAAAAATTAGAAAGTATGAGTACAGGTACAGGTTCCTAACTTTACTTAGAACCAACTGTTTGTACGAATTGGCAAAAGGCGATTCTAGGAGGACGAAGGTTCACCCACATTTTTCTGATGAACTGTGTGATGAATAGGCTGCTAGGTACATGCATGTACATGACCACGCCTCTTGGTGTCTCATAAAATCAGTAACTTCGTAGTAGGATTATCTATTGCAATCAACATTTGCTTTCCGATAAAAACAATACATCATATAGAAAGAGGCAGAGGTACATCGATAAATATAAAATAAAAGACAACAATATGAAAATTTACATCATAGTGGTCGCCTGCATGTACGATGTTGCTTTGGCCTGAATCTAGATTTAGCCTTATGGCGTCGAAGCTTCCCCCTGGTTATCCTTTTAAAACACGCATCCATTTTTTACTTGCTAGCGACATAAACGAATATGGACTCATAGGAGACTTACAGGCCACGATGTGAATTGACCATAATATTGCAGTTCAGCAACAGATCGCTAGTTCTTTTCCATTTTGGTCTGCGTCGCATCCCGGCACGCCAGTGCGCATCTTCATACACAAGGATATCAAAAATCATAAGTTGTACTTACTCTTCCTCCTGATCGCTCATGGCTGTTAGAAGTTGACTGAAAAAACAAAACAACAAATGTCAGGCTCAGAAGAAAACGAGCTGCTTTTAATTTTTTCAGCAAAAACTATTTTCTATTGGCCCGACGTATTCAAGTCTTTCGCTCTCTCACCAGTGATGATAAAAAAACGCAACCTGTCTTCAAGTGGTGTACACTTTTTGCTTGTGTTCTTTTCTATCTTGCCTCGGATAGTCAGTTATGGCGACCGCTTCCTTCAAAATCTATGTTATAGACGACTACATCGGTTTAGCAGTACGTTGCATTTCATTTCCTTTCGTTTACATCAAGACAGAAAAAACACAGTTTGAAAGCCTGTCAACAGTTAAAGGTAAAATTACGTCCTAAAGACAATTAATGGGGGAGGGGGGTAATGACCTTGTTGGGTCACCCGTGGTAGCGATTTTTTCCCTCCTTTCAAAACTACATCAGTTCCCGACAACAGAAAAACAACCAAACCTACCTTTCTGTTTAAAGCAGCAATACAACTTCCTTGTGGGAGAAAGCGTACTCCCCTGGTGAAAAGAAAACGGCGCTCGGAAGTTAGCAGAGACCGACCTGAGAACGGAACTCTACTCTCCGGACCAGCGCTCGGAACGGTTCGGAAGAGCGCTACAGAAAAATGCGACGTTTCCTTTCTCGGGTACATGGTTGGAGTTTGGTCCTGTTATGGGCGTTCGCTGCCATATAGTACGGGACGCTTCAAGTCTTATCAGCTGTCACACGGATATATTTAACGTGGGAAATAGGAAGGTACTAAGAGAGATGAAGCCATGTATTTATGAACGATGAAGGGCTGTTTCCGGGACCCGTCCCTTCTTGTTGCTTGTTTGTTTGTTTGTTTGTTTGTTTGTTTTGTTTGTTGTGATGGTGCCCCGTCTGTCCAAAAAAATCTTAACTTCATGACATGACATTGAAGGAAATATGTTTTTATTAGCTTAAAATGACAGATCTAACAAAGAAACGTGTTTTCATTGATCTGGGGAAATTGTGAAACTCCTGTTGACCATTAGGAATACACGCGATACGCGTACGGATTGGCTTGTATCGATACACAGAAGTAACTGGTATGCGTGGCCATCTCGTTTTATCAAAAATATCAGAAGATATCTCTAGAATGGGAAGGAACATTTTTGCACACCCATCCCTTTCGATTGACTTCTCCGATCTTTTCGTCTGAAATTGCTCATGAGCCCATCGCTTTGCTTTCTAAAGGATTTTCCAACCTCCCCGTTTCTGCTCTGATTAGAAAGTATCACACATATAACATCTACTAACATAATTCCGTCAGGGTACATAATTCCGCCACACTGAGAAGATTCGTCCAAACAGATCTCCAACCCAACGTCCCCCAGTATAATGCACTGCATATCTGGGGGTGCTGCACTAGAGATCTCTCAAACCCACTGTTGGTGTGGCGGATTTATGTACCCCGGCGGATTAATGTTAATGGAGGTTGATATATGAAGTACTTCAAAGTAGGGGTCGTAACTTTATTTATAAATTAATGGTAGGGATTCTGGAAGGTAGGTGGCGTGTGGTAACGCAACCCCGCTGCTTCGCCATCTGGATCAAATTCCGTGGATCATGGGGCCCGAGTTCGATTCTAGGATGGACTCCAGCTCGACATGTTGTAAGGGATTGCATTCGTCATTTCGGATGGTGATGTAAAGCCGGCGGCCCCGTGTATGAGGGGGCTTCCGGCATAAGCCTCAAGCATCGAACCTCTGCACGTAAAAGAACCCAACACACCTATCGAGAAGAGTAGGGGGGACCCGGTGTGTGCTTGGCCAAAAAAGCGAGCCGTGGCGAGGCCACATTGCACTACCACTAGCTACTTGCAAAAGCATCATGCTTCAAGCTCAATTGAGGATGACTGCTTTACCTTTAACGTCGTTTTTGGGCAGACAGGGACGACGTGGCACTGCACTCACGTTTTTCATAACTTATTTCAACAGTGCCACGTACAGAGAACAATATACCCATTTCTACACCTCGGGTGGAATGAGGAAAGTCGTGTAAAGTGCCTTTCCCAAGGGCACATCATCGATGGCGTCAGGGGATTCGAACCCGGGACCGCTGGGTTCTGGGCCGAAGACTCTGTCGTTACACCGCACGACCCCACAGCTTTCCATTTACTAGGTGATAGTGGTAGGGGTGGTTTTGGGATTAGAAATACTCGCACCAAACATCTGTTACTTGCTATGAATCTAGAGCAAGTAACGGAGGGGCAGTTGATGTGGCTATCCTAATCTTGTGTGGCGGTATGGAAAGGATCCATGACCTCGTGCTCAAGGGAAGCTTGTGTATTTCGGTGGCCTCGGGTAATGCGGCAGGGCATGGTGGGTATCATGGTGGGAATTTGGACTTGACTTCTCGCAATAGCAGCTTTCAAAGAACGGACATGATGCTCATTTTGATATATTTTTTCCTGAGAGTTTTTGACCTCGTCATGTTCGAATGCAACGTTATCGAATCTTTTCAGACAGTGTTCTGAATACGTTAGTCTGTCAAGTTTACATTTCCGGCGGTATTACTGATGCTGCATCTCGCATATATCCCTAAATACCCCGTTTTAAAGCATCCCGGATTTATGTTATCCTGCGGATTTAGGTGAAGTAGCGTTAACAATATACCCCATATTTAGCTATGAGGTGAAAATTTCCAAGCATTCTGGTCACTATCGTTGAGCAAAAACACGCACAAATATACCAAAAATTGTGTTTAGGGCAGAAAAAGATGAGATATATGACATGCTTATATCTTTAAATTTGGCACCTAACTCTATCTATGCGCGATTTTCAAATTGCACTGTTCCCTATAGGGTCAACATTTTGGCATGACACTGTTTGGTGGCACTGTCCGAGTGCCAAAAATCCCTGACGTCAGCTTCTACTAGATGACGTCATGACGTCAGCTGCTGTGGCGGACCAGCGTCACAAAACAGCGTGAATGGAACATTTCAAAGTCTTGCCTTCAGGCTAACTTCCAATGCATTTCCAAGACAAAGCTCAACATATTACTACTTTCATATCTAAAGGGTGCTGTACATATCATTCAAGATTGATAAAATATAGAGTTATCAAATATACCACGTTGTAATGGCCAAGCGTTGGGTTGATTGCAGGGTTGAGCACAATGTGACAGTGTTTAACCGAAATGAAGAGTCTCCGCGTATTCCATGCTAAGAGAAATTGATCTAATCGGTAACTGGCCATCTTCCAGGCCACTATACGCCGCCTGACGGAACTAGTAACGGATCAAACGTCCCCTGCACCTGTCCCGACATACAACGGAAAAATATAGAATTGTCCAGGGCCGTGCGAACATTGCTAGTAGTAGATTTTAGATGCAAACGGAAAACTGAGCGTCGTATAGAGCAAGAGCAAATACATCACAACGTAAATGTGGTACAGCTACGGCGGTGGAAATTCAGAACGCGAACTCAGACGGGATATCGATGATTTGCCTTTGACCAGATCTTTCTCTAGTCGCCAACCCCCTGATATACAAATGCACCATATGCATCTGTAACGCATTTCATCCGTTGTAGTGATAAAACACAATGAGTCATCAGAGAACCACCAAACGCATCCCAGCTCGCAACGCCCTTGTTTGGCCCGAAACTTCAAGTCTAATGCTTTCTGATATCGAAAGTTGTGGCTATGCTATTTCCTGGGCGTGAACAAGGACCCCTGGGTAATCTAATCTCTGCTAGCGATCGCTGAACTGACCCATATATATCCCATCATCCTACTCTCCGGGTATGTGCTATTCCGATCCGCGGGGCCGGGCGCGCACCAATGGGCGGGCGGGCAGGGGGTAACCTAACACCGCCGCCTGTCCCCCGGGCAGAGCGAGCTATGTGTGCTATTCGCCTCGTATACGATTATAGTATGCTAATGTCAGCGATGGCATTATGTAAATGGGGTACATTCCGCGCAGTCCTCTGCCTTGCAGTCAGACCAAGCTTGGAACAGGGTGACCAAAAACGTCACAGGTCTCACTCCCTCTCTCTCTCTAACAGTGTGGCATTTTCCCGACCGTCCGGCCATTAAGGTAAGCCGCCCCACAACTGTCTTCCCTTTTTCAGCTGGACCATCCTTTTTCGTGTGCGTTGCTGCATAAGGTGATGTGGTTCCCTTTTTCTGTTAAAGGGTTTCTTTCTGAACTACAGATATGGCTCGGTTTGTAGTGTATAAGAGTGTGTAAGAGCTGGGGGTTAATTTAACAGGCAAAATTGTCCGATGGAGTTTGAATTGTAAAGACGCTTGTTTGAAAAATTCAGGCAAAAGCGAAAAGCTTTTGCAACAACGCATTGGAAGATAAAGCTCGAAGATTTCGGAGACTTGAATAACTTCCATGTAATTGTTAGAAATATGTATACAAAGCAAAGAGCTACGCATACTTGCAATTGTTTCCAATGATAACTATTGTGTTGTAGATACGATATCACTAAATGTAACCCTCAAGGTAGAGAGGCACCGTCATCTTAGCGAGACAATAGATTCTTATCTGAAAGTCAGCCTTCGTTTTTATGCACTACAATGCATTCTTAGAGTAACCTCAACAATAGAACCCAGGGTTTGGTACTAAAAACAAGTGACCCGGTGTAACCTACGGTTTGAATTACACATTTTTATGTCATCATGTTGAAGGAGGTATATACCCTTGATGTGTTCATTATCCCTTCCTAATTTTAAGACAGTTTTTGAGAGATCGCTGCAACTTGATTTGGTATGAAATGTTGTTATATCGTTCAAAACGCGTCGAGGTTGTGTTCTCTTCCCTTCTCCGTTGCCCCCGTGTCCCCCTTCCCCTTATTTCAGTGTAAGAATGTGTCACATTTGCACCAAGCTTGGTCTGTTCACACAGAATACGGCTGTGCTAGGGACAGTGTTGGGGGATTTCTTGGCAAAATGTCAGTGTTTTTGTGGCCAAACGTCTTCCCCGTAATCTACAGCCGTCCATCTCAAAAATAGAAAGTCTGGGGAGACATCCGGGACATCTGCAGTATGTGCGAAATGCGATGACGGCAGGACGAAGCTTGAAACTTTATATCTCCTCCCGAAAAAGACAACCCGACCTTCAGTTCAGCTACTAACGTTGTCGTTTTGCACGAACCTAAATGTTTGTGAGATCGCGGGGTAGAGTTTGTATAGTAATTACGGTTTGTGCGGTGTCCGAGATATGTTTATTCCAGTTTGGTGTACATCCGAAACCGACGGGTTTCTGTTGACCAAAAAAGGCGATCCCGGCAATTTCGGGTTGACTGCTACTAAAATAGCCGCGCGGGTCCTGGGCGTATTGCCTCTCGGGCAAGGGGGGGTCGGGTTACAACGTCCCACAAAATATCCCGAGGACAGCAGATATAGCGACGGAACGTTTCAAAACGTCATCATCCTGTCAAAACGACGCTCATTCTTTCAACTGGACAACAGAATATCTATTACTTAGATTTTGCACAGTTTTATACTGCATTTTGTTTAGGATAATCGCATGCAAATATGACAGTGAATACCGCATATATCAATATTTTGAAATCACCCACTGTCACAGCTCATCGCGATATCAGCGTTTTCAGCCAAAACAAATATTTCAGATTGCTTACTTTGGACCCTTATCTTATTTCTACTATTTTGTCCGATAAGGTACTTTTATTTCTGCTATAAAATCCCCCACAACAAAATGACAGTCAGTATGGGGTTCTTATCAAGTCTAAAGCCTTGAGGGTAGACGGTATCAGGGCACTAATTCTGTACAGTTACCGTGCATTTGGCGTGGGGCCATATACGGATGTGCGTTTCGCATGTCGGTATTTACTTGTAGAAGACGTGAGAAGGTTTACTCTCTAATCCGCAGGCTGTTTGCAATGGTTCAATAAAAAGAAGGGGGAGGGGGGTAGTTGGACTGTATAGCCATTTTTGAATCAGTGTCCATTGATATCATTTTCCGTTCCGACTGATTGCAGCACCTGTTCAAACCCAGTTAGTGTCAGTTTGACACCCCCCCTCCCCCTCCTAATTTTTGTCTACACAGTAAACTATCTTTGGGTTTTTCTCTTGATACAACACCACCGGTTATTGAATAACATCGGAGTCAAACTATTATAGCTTATGAGCTAATGTTTTTATCAAAGACTGAAAAATATCGGGCGCAGATATTGGAAGGGGGGTCGTTACGTTTTCCGACTCCCCCCCTTCCTTCCTCGTGAGTTACTAAAATCGCTTGTTTATATAGTACTCAATTACAGTTTAACACCACAATAATGTAGCCATACAAATCCTTTTTCTGGAGAACGTCCTCTTAGGAAGTAGACTATTCCAAGTACAGCTATTCGACCCATTGTACTTTTTGCGATTAGTCACACAGTATATCAGTCTTTTGGGACGATAGATATTGTCTAAATGTGACTCGCGTACAGTGGAATTTCCAGAGAATCCAAAACCGTCTGATAATTCGTGTAATTTTGTGGCCTCTACCAGGCCTACAGCATGGCCAGTGATTTTGTCATACTGAGGATTTGTGCATGGATTACGTACATGAACATCTGACGGGCATGAATGCGTGTGTGCTCCAACAAGCGACCATCGGCAAGACCGCAAACTTAGCACGGAGGCGAGAAATGCTAGCGGCAAATAGAGGACTACAAACAGTGCGGAGTAACCAAACGGCGCGCTGAACGTCGTGCGACGGACGTCTTTATTTGTCGACCGTCCTGACGAATTGGTTGCAGATACTGTGTGTTATCGATCCTTGGGGACGGAATGCTCTGTTCAGCCTTGCTCACGGACGTCACCTTGCGACTTGTTTAGAAACCGCAAGCAACCAACTGTAATGTATTTCCGTCTCTTTGATACCGTCAGGACTTTGAGAGAACGCCCACATCGTTGATGAAACATCATGAAAATCATCCTCTGTAACTCGTGTTTCTATCGTTCCTTTGGCATCAGAGTCTTTAAAACTGCGTTCCACTTATACGCTGCTGCATCCCCGAAACAAGGATTTCATTACGGAAACGATGCAAGGACTTGTCGAAATGAGAACGAGGAAGAGATGAAGCAACATAAATCCTTTGACATGTCGTATTTTCCTGTGTGGTTCTGTTTTTGGGTTTTGGGTCTCCCATCGGCGTTTTCATCGGGGAAAACGGCAGCAACACAGTACTCGCCCCAGTCGATTGAAGAAATATACCATTTTCACCAGTTGATAATCACAAGATTCACCACTTCATTGCCATGTCCATGTGCGCTGTGTCTGAAGCCCAGCGTTTCACCAGTCCATCTGTGTTATCCGTTATTTCCCAGGAGCTGCAGATATGTCCGACGTAGAAGAAGAGGTAGAGGTAGAGGAGGCTGCGCCAGAGGAGGAGGAGGAGGGTACAGTGGATCCATCCGCGTGCTAATGACGTAGCGTCGTCCACAGCCACTCTTCTCACTTCTGATTGGCTCACAAGACTGATTGGCTTATTTTTCAATCAACGGTTACCATATTGATTTTGTCTCGTCCATTGACATTAACTCATTTCCAATACGAAAAGTGGTTAGAATAATTTTCTAACCACTTTTTTTCTGGAACAGAAAAATTTATTATTCATTGTCAAAATACACAAATTCTGATCATTGAACAAAATTTCCTAGCAGATACGAGTCGTAAAACCATAGTGTGAGAATCAGAGCAAAGGACAGTGGCTGTTGACTGGACGGTTTAGAAAGCGCATGACGATTGACTTAGAAGCGAAGCGGTGTGGTGTGTCACAGGGGCTAGCGGTCCTCCTTGACGTGGTATGCCTCTCGGCCAGGTGAAGCCAAAATTGTGGATGTGCATGCGTCTCCAAGGAAACCGTTTACCTCACACGACACCCGCACAACTTTGTATCTACCGCACTGCTAATGATGTCATACGGTAGAAAAGATTTTGCAACCAAATCTTTTCCATACGTGGACCGACACCAAATTTTCCTTTCTTGATATTCCATGACATTGTTGGCAGTGTTGTACATGCCTGCTACTGTAATGCCTGACGGAAGTACTTGCTGTGCTCTGCATCACTGTCCACTCCTCTTTCTTGGGTGATCCACTGTCACTTTTTTTCTTCTTCTTCATCACGGGACTGCCTCTTTTTTCTACACCCGATCTTTTCACCTTTTGTTCACACCTTCAAAAATGCCTCCGCCCCTGAGGCGTCACCAAAAAGGACAAGACCCTACAACCACCAGAGGACCACAACATTTGTTGTCAGGACAAACATGAATTCTGCTAACACACAACTTGATTGGTGTAGTCGAGGCTACGTTTTACCACTATGAAGAGCCTGCTAGAGGGTAGAGGGCTGCTAACTAAATCTTTTCATCTTCCGACCCTCCCAGTCTGTGTTACTCTGTGTTCCATGCTTCTGTCGTCTTCCCTTCACACGATCATGTAAATGTCCGTACTTGTTCATGTTCCCTTTAAACAATGATGGAAATTCCCGTACATGTTCATGTTCCCTTCACACAATAACGGAAATGCCCGTTCATGTTCATGTTCTCTTTACACCATCATGTGAATGTCCGTACATGTTCACGTACCCTTTACACACTGACGGAAATGTCCGTCGAACATGTTCAAGTCCCTCTACAAACCCCCTTAACCAACCCCCTTCCCCTGAAACCGTACACCCTGTACCAGGCTTCAGATCAGAAATGCGCAGGATTCTTTACTCGGACATGTTTTATTAATCAAACATTCAATATAAACTTTTGCTATTTTTCAGTTTTGATCCCGCTCTCTTCATCTGAGGGAAAATGATGTTCTCTTTCTTATATCTCCGTTTGTCATGCTCACAACTTACCTTCAACCGTTGGCTTTACAGAGGCACCTGCCGAAGTAGAAGAAGAAGCAGCCATGTCGGATTACGAAGAGGAGGCGGTTGAGGAGGAGGTTGAGGAGGAAGTGGCTGAGGTTGCTCCCGAGCCCGAGGCCCCCAAGCCCAAGCCACCGCCCCCGGCAGCCCCCAAGATCCCCACGGGAGAGAAGGTCGACCTTGGTGCCATCGCCGCCAAGCGCAAAGACAAAGATCAGCTGGAGCTGGAGTCCCTCATAGACAAATGGTTCGAGAAGAGGACCAAGGAAGATGCCGAGCTGGAGGAGATGCGCCAGCTGAGGGTGAGTAGGCGGTGTTGTATATATCCTGACATTCAGTCTAGCGTGGTTTGGCAGGGCTCTCTTCGGGACAGAAGGGGCTTTCCACCGCCAGTAGTAGTGAAGGAAGCATCGGGTTCAACATATTACCCAGGCGGCAGAGAGATCCCTCTGCCACGATGAAAGCTTGGCCAAAGATAGATCGTCTTAACCACGTTGTGAAGGGCCTAGGTGTGAGAAGTTATATACATACACGTCAGAGTATATAAAGAGTTTGCAGCATCGGAGTTTGTCGAGATCAGGGTGCTAGGAATGTGTTCAGGTTGTCTCCCATTTATAACTCGGTCTAACGTGACAGGAATCTATGTTCTGACTGTAAGGGAATCAGTGATTATGCCCTGGTATATATATAACCACCCATGTATACATATCGAACAACTGATAGAGATAGAGATACTAGGGGTCTCGGAGATAATGATGGCGACGAAATGGAAGAAAGCAGGGATTGAGGTAATGATTGGCCATATGTTCTTGTGGGTTTGTGTGCTGCATGACAGAGCAACTGATCGGATGATACGACACATCTGTTGCAAAATCATGAGAGGGAAATTAAAACATGTCGTTCGCTCCTTGTTTTCTCACAGGAACAGCGCAAGGCGGAGATGGCAGAGAAGGAAGAACTGAGGAAACAGCAGGAGAAGGAGCGTATCGAGGCTGAGAAGGTAAGGTTACTCACGAGCGCCCCCTGGCGACTCCAAGACACACTTGACATTTCCTGTAGAGGTCGTACGTTCGAAATATTCCGTATTCAACAGTAAGTATAGCTAAGCTGACTTCAACGCCATTTGAAATTTGTAGTGTAAAATGTCATGAACATTTTGACTTACATGAAATTTTCAGCATCAGAATAAAAGGAGGAAAACATTGCTTCGACTTACAGACAATTGCAGCATTCGTTGTCTCATTTGTGCGTGCTGTACAAAACGGTAAAGTCATTGTGTTCTACATATAGTAAATGTTGACCATATGAGAAAACCTCACACTGCACGAAATGGCCTCGTTTCCCGGCGTATACGTACCGGGATTTTTCTGTATTTTTGTCGGATACTGACGGATACTGACGGATACATGCGGATTCGTGTAAGGTATCCGACTATTTCCGCACCGGTATATGGAATATTTCCTGAAGAATCCGAAAGTAAGGGATTTTCGACGAATACGGAGCCGTACACTGTACGGAAATGCCACCGATCCTGACGGATACGAACAGGAATTTTTCTGTATTTTTGGCGGATACTGACGGATACATGCGGATTCGTGTAACGTATCCGACTATTTCCGCACCGGTATATGGAATATTTCCTGAAGAATCCGAAAGTAAGGGATTTTCGACGAATACGGAGCCGTACACTGTACGGAAATGCCACCGATCCTGACGGATACGAACAGGAATTTTTCTGTATTTTTGGCGGATACTGACGGATACATGCGGATTCGTGTAACGTATCCGACTATTTCCGCACCGGTATATGGAATATTTCCTGAAGAATCTGAAAGTAAGGGATTTTCGACGAATACGGAGCCGTACACTGTACGGAAATGCCACAGATCCTGACGGATGCGTACAGGGATTTTTCTGTATTTTGAAGAAAATGGTGAATACTGACGGATACAGGTGGACCCAACAACGAATCCGTAACAGATCCGACTAAGTGCTTGCATTCCTAATTTAACTATACCCAAAACATCATTTTGAATGACAGGAAGTTTGGGAAAGCCTGTATGTAACATATGTATCATTTCATATCTCAACATAATGTATTTCTAAGTTCAAAAACTATCAAATACAATACAATACGGAAGTACTATGTGGCTAAATGATCCATTTCATTTGAGACAGGCTGAGGGACATCCACATACTCAAAGCACCACTGCATATGCAGGTTAATGTCGGTAAATTGGGGTTGTGCAAGCACAATGTTCTGAAAAATTATGAAATGTATTACAATTAACACCATCACAACATTGTGGTAATATTTACTACTGTATAGTGCCCTTGGACCAAAATTATCTACATGTTCTAAATATTCCACTAAAGTAATTAAAGCCTTATTTGTGGCCAGCTCTTCGTCTAAAAGCCATCAGATACAATTATTTCAAATACAGAGGTTGAAAATAGAAAGTAACATTATACTGTCTGAAGAACTCCCATGATGACACGCCACATTTTAAACGTAAGTAGCATATGCCGTGGAACTGCATGTGTATAATCGTCCTCTCCCCATTCTCTGACTACATCTGAGTTCACTTCTTCCATGCACTCTTGGTAAGGGACAGGCAAGGCTGATTTCTTCTGTATCTGCATGTTGGACTCAGCTTGGAGTCCATCTTGTGATGAACCAGTTCCTATATGATAAAACCAAATGATGAATAAATATCAATTCACGTATTTAAGGAACATGTCACATGATTTTGACATTGGCTTCGTTTCATCACAGCAGCTACAAAAAACACGGGACAATGAATATCCATCATGCCTCTCTCAGCTAACATTGAAGTGTACCGATGATGGACTTACCAAAGGAGCCTGAGGTACTCAGCAGCTGAGCATCTGACAGTTGATTGCTTTGTTCCCAGCCAAGGTCCTCACAATATGTGCTGCATTTGTGAAGGAAGTATCTGCCGATGCTGTACTGGATATATATATATAAATGGAAACAATGACAAAAATTAAACATATCACATACTCGCATGTGTAAAAAAATGAATCTGGGCATCGTTGAATTGACTACGTAAAACTTACATCTATAACTTGAATATGATATTGATCAAACATGCACAGCTATAACTGAATGAAATAATCACTGAGGCACACTACTGCCTCCTTATAAGTTCTAGTTCACTATCCACAAACTGTGGGATCTTTGTGGGACAAATACTTATGACATTTTCTTCCCTTCCATATCTTTAATTATCTTTCCCTCCACTGCTTGCTGTTTTGTATCTGAAACGTTAACCAGACACACATGTCTGCTGACCATTGGCAAGAATGAACAAATTGAAATTTTAAATTTCCTAGATCCTAACGCCGTAAAAGGGCAGGTCGGCTGGAGAATTCTTATGGTCATGCGAATGCGATGATATGTCAAGCCACAATAGGAGGATAACTGACGTCAAAACTAGTTAGAAACGGGAATTTTTCAATTTGTACTTACCAAAGGGCAGTCCCTCAAAATGATGAATCAACTCCCTACCAGCGTTTACAAGGGGGGAGGGGGGCGACGAATATTGCATGCACGAAGAAGACAACGTCGCAATTCCGTGCGTTTGAGTTTACACCGAATTCCCTTCGACTCTCAAGCCACTCAATAATCACTGGTCGACCATGGTAGACTCTGGCGATGCCATGTTAAGCACAGAAGGTGATGAAACGCCGTTCTTGTCTGTGCTGTTAACCGAAAGAAAACCGTTAACGTTTGTCGCGCCCAGAAGTGTCTTGTGGGTAATTTGGATAACCGACACGAATCCGTGTTCCGTACACGTCAGGATCCGAGACAGCTCATGACTTCTAACATATTGGCAAATCTGAACTTCTAACATATTGGCAAATACATAAAAAAAAAATGAAAGATCCGAGTAGATATTGTATCTGTACCCGAAACGTATCCAGACGTATACGGCATCAGAATTGCTGGATCTGAGGTGTTCCTGGTATTTGTCCGAATTTGCTCGGAAACGTTCCGTATCTGTACCCGAAACATATGAAGGATCCAGACGTATACGGCGCGGGAATTGTCGGATCTGAGGTGCATCGGATCCAATCGGAAACGTTCCGTATCTGCTATGATGCGCAATTCCGGATCTGTTGGATTCGTCAGGATCTGATATCATGCCGCGTGCCGTGCAGTGTGTATTTGTTGGTCAGGATCCGAAGCAACTACCGACAAACAATCCGAACATCTCTGCCATATTGACAAATATCTAGAAACGAAGGATCCGCGCAAATATCCTCAGGTATCCGACGCGCATCACGGATCCAGACGTATACGGCGTCGGAATTGCCGGATCTGAGGTGTACCTGGTAATTGTCTGAATTTGCTCGGAAACGTTCCGTATCTGTACCCGAAACGTATGAAGGATCCAGACGTATACGGCGCCGGAATTGTCTGATCTGAGGTGCATCGGACCCAATCGGAAACGTTCCGTATCTGCTATGATGCGCAATTCCGGATCTGCTGGATTCGTCAGGAAATGAGATCATGCCGTGCCGTGTGTATTTATTCGTCAGGATCCGAAGCAACTACCGACATACAAACAATCCGAACATTCCAAATATCAAAAAAACGAGGGATCCGCGCAAATATCTTCGGGTATCCGAGGCGCATCACGAATCCAGAAGAATACGGCGTCGGAATTGGTTGGATCTGCGGGCACCTCAGTATCCGAGCAGTGAACTGGGATTTTTCCGGATTCGCTCGGAAACGCCATGAGGCCCGATTCCGGATACGTCGGATCCGTCAGGATACGTGGCCGTTTCGTGCAGTGTCAGTATATTTTCCTGGTTAAAGATGTCTTCGCCTGTTGTCAAATGAGGATTGCTTTGCATGGGGAAAAACACGGGTGTAATGGAATCGATCGAGACCTTCCTACTTACTCTGATACTCAATCCAAGAGCTAGTCAAAACCAGACTTAACCGGACTGAGGAGACACCATGGCTCAGGCAACGCGGCGTCAAATTCCTCTGTTGTGTCACATTTTAGCAAAAGCTGAAAACGCAGCGGGAACAGGAGGAGCAGAGAAGGAGGATGCTCGACGATCGCAAGAAAAGACTCGGCAACACCAACCAGCAACTGGGCGGCTATCTCAGAACTGTAAGCCCGGGCTAACGTTGTTTATGTTTCCAAAGAAATAATCTTTGTCATGTTTTTTGTCTCTCTCTCCCTGTCCCCCCGCCCCGTCCACCAAACAGCGTCGCATGCGTGAACAGAAGGAAGCAGAGGAGAAGAGGAGGCGCGAATTGGACGAACGGAAGAAGAGACTCGGCAACGTCAACATGCACATGGGCGGCTACCTGAGAACTGTAGGCAAACATACCCCCCACACGCACGTCTGACCGGGTCACGGCGCATGCGCACGAGAACTACGACAAAAAACTCGCCTATTTGACCTTCAAAAACTGATGCATGATTTATATTTGACAACATGTTTGGCAGAGTGATTGACAATGCTTGAAAGGGGTTTGTAAAAAAACCCGATATAAATTAAGAATGGACTTGTTTCGTAATGAGATCGGGATTATGGTAGCCGAGTGACCCGTACAGATATAGTGTGCTCGCTTTCGAGTGGTGCGGTGTGTGCTGTTCTCTCCTCAAACCCTCTCCTTTCCTGCACGGCTTCCGTCATCGCCTTCTTCTACTTTTTCTTCCGACTTTCTCCACTAGACACGCAGCGTTCTTCCACGATGCCGCCATATTCACCATCACTTCCTCTCTTCCATGACGTCATGTTCCCTTTTGTGTGTTTTTATGCCACTGGCACTGCGATGCATACATGCACACGAGCTTCCATTTACCACTTTCGGAGATTTGTAGCTTTGAAAAAAAAAATCATTTGAAATCGAAAGGTAACAAAAGACAAAAAAGGTATCAGCAATACACATTCAGGCATTTGTCTCGTTTTAAAAAAAAAAACACCAGAATGTCTGCAATTGTTTTCGCATCATAGCACGCGCGAGATATACATTTTCCTGCCCATTTCACAAAGCTGCCATAAATCTACTTCCACGCAGCCTCCCTCTTTTTCCGTCCTATACCTTCGCGCTCATTGCTTTCCTTCGCATATCATCGCTAACTGCGCACTTGTCTAGCTCTAGAATGATAGAACTCGCATCTGTCGTAGAGCATTGAGTGGTACCGCGTTCAATGTATTGTTGTTGATAGCGCTTTGTCTACGTATACCTTCGTTTCTTTGACCTGATAGTGATAGTGACGACTGTCTGCTACTTTCCTCCTGGACTTGTTCATGTTTTTACTAACAATTCAACGCTGCTCCCTTCCTTGTTCGAGCATTCTTGTCTGCTTGTTTTGAATGCTGTGTTTGTATTCCTTCTGTGACGTAATGGATTTTGGATTATGGATATATGATCGTAACGTATATATGCTGTAGGTACGATAGAAAATTATCTAAAATTCGAAACGATATACTCTGTGGCTTTCTGTGGCTTATAGCCCCAAATCCGTCTATTGCCACTGACGTCGACGTCTATATCTATAACTGAATTATGAACTGATCACGCAAATATCAAGTATTGTAATATGGGACAAAATGGACATTCATCATTATAATAGCAGGATATATAATCTCAGAATGCAAGATTTTGACTTACATATATTATGCTGCCAAATGGCAATGAAACAAATTGAGTTTCCGTTAGAAAGCCACAGTCGACTTCCTACCAACTACTTCATGAAAGTAAGGAGATTCTAAGTAGAAGCCCGCGGTGTTCTGCTGCTGCAGTAGTCTGGGCACCCTGAAGCTGCTAGGAGATCTGGAACTGATTGTCAGACGTGATTTGACGTTTTCGTATTTGGTCTCGTCCTTTGTATAGCTCGAGAAGAAGGGCCCAAGCAAGAGAGACATGGCGGCCGAGAAGAAGCGCAAGACCGTCGAGCTGCGTGTCGGGAAGTTCAGCTCCGACGCCGTCTCAGAATCCTACGCCGACGAGCTGCACGAGAAACTGCAGCACTCCGAGGAGGCACTCTACGACATCAAGGACAAGGTCAAGGTGCAGAACCAAGACGTAAGTGACATCTTCATTATTGTTTTCTCGCACTCATGGACACCCGTCGTTCCTTTGTTCAGTTATTCTCCTTAGACGATTTTCACAATGATGCCCCTGCAGTTCCAGAGCAAGCTGCTAGGGGGCCCAAACCTACACTACTTCTTCATTACATCACAAGCTATCTGCCACCAAAGATGAAGACCTTAGCAGGTCCAGGTCAAAAGATACAAAAAACGAAAGTTCTGCTGCAGTAACAAGGTCACATACCAGGGGGCCCAAACTCGACCTTGACAATGATGACAATGACAAAGCACTCTTTTATATATGTACCTACTTTTGTATTGTGGGGGCTGTTGCATCTAAAGATACATTCAAATCAGTCGGTAGCATCGATTCTCTTATAATCCGTTCTTTATTCTTTATTCTTTATTCGAAATTGCAACAATACAATACACAGTGGAACGCCAGGCAGACAAGCTGATGTAATAATAATCCGTTGCTTGATTTAAGAAATGAGAATAACTTATTACGCAAAACATAGGTGGGAGGGTGGTGATAACTGTCCTTGGTGATGATTGGCAGGTTACACTAATAGGCATGGTTCGAAGGTTCTCATTGGCTCTTCTGTCAGGCAAGCTCATGCATATATTTCAAATCTTTAATGCCACGTCACGATGGTTAAGTCGTTCATAGATTAGTCTTAATTACCTTTGTTTTGATCAATATGGCAGAGGACGTAGATCATAGTGCTAGTCACATTAGCCGTAAACAGAATAAGAAATTGACAAATTTTGCCAAATTCATGTTTAGTCTGAATGAACATTACATTTTGCATTCATGGGTCATAGTTGTGTTGATACAGCCTCATGAAAATAGAATATCATGTGTGCATACCTATATACTTACATGTAAATAAGTAGTAGTGAATCGCAGTTGTTCTAAGACAATTGATGATGATGTACCTTTCTTACAGGTTGAACGCCTCAGGACAACTGTCAACGAGAGCATGGGCAAGTTGTAAGTACATCTCCAAGACATTGACCATGTTATGTGCATTAATATCAATCTTCTGAATTACACAGATCCGGCATGTTACATAAATCCGCCACTTTGAAAAACAGTATGTTTGAGAGATCTCTATCTAGTGCATCATCCCCACGTTGAGTTGGAGATCTATTTGGACGTATCTTTACAGGGTACCCGAATTATGCACCCTGTTTAGATTATGCTAGTAGATGATAGCGTTTCCATAAAACTAAACCACAAAGTATGTCACAATTTTTCATTTTCTTTTTTCCAAACGTTTACAACTCTTGAATGTAGAGTGTCATTCGTTGCAAAGCTTCAGACTAATTTTTATAATTTTTTTTATTTCTATAGCTCCAAGCCTGGAGCAGTGTCCAGGGGCAAGGTCAGCGGAGGCAAGTGGGGCGCAAAGAAGTAAGGTAAGTGTCACTTACCCAACAACTGGAAGCTACATGCCGTCCTGCAGTGCATTCTGGGAAAATACTCCACCATCTTGGAAGAAAGTCGTCAAAAGGGGCAAATGCTTGTATATGGCTGAATTTTCCTTGAGTAACACCACAATATAGGTGAACGAAGAGAGTATAATGGCTTCATGTAACGTTAGTAGTTTCTTTTGTGGAAGAAAGAAATATACATTTTTTTCTCGGTTTTACATGTTCAAACCTCCCCCTTTCACCGCTCCAACCGAACAAGTAACAAAAACGCGGAACTTCAATGTCACAAATCCTAGTATGGGAAGCAAAAACAGTAATGATACCCGTACCATTTTTCAAGAATTTGATGAACCAGCTTTTACCTACATTTTTCGTTGAATATTTGTCGACAATCAACGAATAGGAAGAGCAATAGATTGAAGAATGTTTTTCTATTTTCACAGTTGACGCTTTGCTGCTTCGTGATTCCAGTACAACCATAGGTTTTGTATGGCATGTATGGTATTGTCTGTTGCACCAGGTTGATCGTACCCCAAGAGGACACTTTGTTTTCCGCCACTTCTCATTTTCCAGCCTTGTTTTAATAAAGATGTAGTGCCACTGCGATTTTCAAATCAGAATTTCAAAAGCAATTAAAAAATAAAGAAACAAACCGACGCAGGAGTTTTGATTTTAAAAGATATTTACATGTTGAATAACAAGACTCTTTGTTCACAACCAAGTGATTTATTCAACCGACGTTTCGGTGACCATTTGTCACCTTCCTCAGGGCAATTCTGACATTGCACTGCAGCAAAGGTGTCGCCGCTGCTTATAGATGCGTTCCCAAACGCAAAGTATTTACATATGTATACAAAGAGTCTGTTTATTCAGTGACTTACCAACCTGATGAAAATATTCACGGATATTTACATGTTTATCAATTATGGTGCTCCGTGGTTGGTCCATTCCTGTCCAATCAGAGATCGAGAGTCACAGGCCTTGGCACTACATCTTCAGACCCTGTACCTAAACCTGTTCTTCTGTAGTAGTAGTCCCCAGAACTCTCAACTAAATGCACTTTTATCCCCCACAAGGAACACTCCCCCAAGGTAACGTAGTGTAACACTGTGCACCTGTCCACCTGTAGTCTGCACGAATCGACTCAAGCCTCCTCCTATGTAGAAGACCTCTCTTTGTAACAACAAAAAATACTACAACACAACCACTGCATCACTAACTACGTTGTGTCAATAATCAAAACACCCACAAATTTGTCAAGAATTCTCTGTACGTTTCCCGACTAACATCGTTTGTATGTAACCAAAAACTAGTGACATTATGAATTCTGCTAAGACAGTAGTTTCTTTCTAAACAAGTAAACTTCCATGGCGTCGTAATGAGAGGTTTTCCGATTATATGGGAGGTATTGAGGGCTTGGGATATAGGAAAATTGTTTATAATAATGTGTCGTATTTTGCTGTATCTTTTCTACAGCTAAGCCAAGTGGATTGTGAACTGATTTCCTCGCCTGGCTACCTTGCTGTCCGTCCCGCCCTGCACCGGATCGCCCCCCTCCCTCTAACTGCTAGTCTCCTTTACTTCTTCATGTACGTTTTGATTACTGTATTCGCCAAAAATGTCCCGGAAGAGATACACACTATCATATACTCTGTAAAGTCACCGTGAACTCGACAAAGAACAACTTGCAAAACTTCTGAATAACATTTCTGGATGTTTTTCATGTATTAGAACTCACTTGTTTGTCCACGTGTCAATGGACGCATGTAAAAATGACATTGAGCGTCGTGTCGTTGTTATTTCATGTATGTTTGTTTGTTTGTTTGTTTGTTGGGGTGCGTAGTAACATTCACGAAAGCCACGTGCTTTTAGGTTAGAAGCTCGTGGCGTTTCAGTCGAGTACGCTCCTAGTTGCTGGCGTCTCGTGGTCATATGTTGTTGCTGTGTCTATTTCTTTTCCATCTGAAATTTGTGCGTGCGACTTTGGCGGCCATATTGCCGCGAGACGTCCCAACTACTGTCCTGACCACAAAATATCAAACTCTTTGTTTATATGTTCGTTTGCTTTGAAAAAGATAAAAGAAAAATGAAAAAAAAGCAACACCTTTATTCTTAGATTCAACTGGCCGGTTATCTGAGATCGTAACCCGGAGCTTTGAATTTCAGACTAGGGCTGTCAAATAATAACAAGTCTACTACGTAATCTGTGATTAAGAGTTACATTTGCATTGTACAATAAATAAAAACCAAAAAAAATCTAAAAAGACCAAATCTTTGCTTATATCAGCTTCTTTTTTGTTGTAACGAAAACCAATGCTATATATACAGATTGCGCTGACTTTCTATAGAAAGAACATACTGCGCGACGGAATGTTTCATTGGCCAGGTATACAATATAATTGAGTGGGCAACATTCAGAGGCCAATGGGAAAATAGATAACATATGCATCGTTTAAGTGATGTAGGCCCCTTTCTCCAAAAGATTTACGAATGTAATAATTAATTGGTATCAAGGCCCTAAGATACAAGGAAAAAAACTCGTACCTTTTCCCATGAATATTTAAAGGAAACATTTTACCAAATTTTCTAAATTGGAAATACACCACGGTCTGAAGTATCTGACATTCAATAGCCTTTAATAATTACTTGGACGAAACCATGTAACACTAATCTAGGGGGGTGCAGGGTTAAAGGAGGTGCAGGGTTATGTGACGGAAAGTTTCGGGATATTTTGGCTACGCTTCAGGGGCAAGCCTAATTTATCCTGTCCACAATTGCTCGAAAACCAATGGAAGACGGCCGGGGGTGTGCTAACCAGGAAAGACGCTGGTAGAAGCAATCGGAGAAATTTGGAAACAGTTCGCGGGAATTCGTTTGAACCCTGCACCTTCTTTACATTAGCTGAATATGTTGATATTTTACAGCTGAAACAAAGGTATTGACTCAAATAGTAAGAAAAATGTTACGAGAAAGTTCGAAATAAAGTAAGAATATTTGGGGATTATACCCGTCGTCGTTCCGAGGAGTTTGTCGTTCATACATTCACCCGCACACTGATGTGTCACACGCTCGTATATGCGCAAGACTTGAAAAATACATGTATCGTTGCAATTTAAGGACAAATTTAAATGTAGTTTGTCGCTAAACTGCAACGATACAGATATGTGTGTATATCTAAGCTTTGACAGTCATGACAACGTGGATTCATTAGTAAGTGCTCTACCATGAAAAAAAAGGGAGGACTAGGTTGCAATTCAAAACTACAGTCGTTCAAGCTTAGCGTCGAAACGCTTTCGTCAAAAGCAGAAAGATTAGAGTTTTGAATATCATGTTTCTAGCGCTTCTACACTACATCCTTCGGCCAGATCCTAGGATTTAGAAAGTAGCTCTTATCTTTTCACACAAGGAATAATCATGATAGTTATTCATTTGTGATAAACAACTATAAGAATTCTAGAGGATCATGCTATGAAACTAATCACTGATGCAGAACGCGTGTGAATCATACGTAAGAGCCACAAAATTCACGCAAAAGAAATGAAATTTGATATCAATCCCTTACAACTACGTCGTTATGACTTTAAAAATTCTAGAGGTCCGATCAAGCTTATATAATGCTATCAAACTAATTACTGGTGTAAAACGCGTCTGAAGCAAACGTACAAGCCACACAAAAAGTCACGAAAAAGATATGAAATTTGATATCCATCCCTTACAGCTACGCCGTTATGACTATAAATTCTAATGTTCCAATCAAGCTTAATTCATACCATGCTATCAAATTAACTCATGATGCAGAATGCGTCTCAAACATATATACGTACGAGCCTCAAACTTCACGTAAAAGAAATGACATTTGATTTCCATCCCTTACAACTACTTCGTTATAGTTATAAATTCTGGAGTCTCAGTCGAGCTTATATCATGCTATTAAACTAATTACTGATGCAGAACGCGTCTGAAACATCTATACATACGAGCTAAAAAAAATCCACGCAAAAGAAATGACGTTTGATACACGTCCCTTGCAACTACATCGTCATCAACACCTGGACAACTAGGACCTTGTACCTCGCCAGGGATGCAGCACAACCCTACATGAGGTGTACGTGGTGGCCTTTAAATATGCAACGTCAGCATTAGAAGGACCAGAAGATGCGATCCTGTCTGTTTGATTGAGTGACCGCGACGACTCTGCAGTTTGAACTTTATCTATCAAACAGCATCGCAGGCTGAAACAGCGTGCGTTGTGCTGTAATTTACATTGTATACAGCTGTTTGTAACATTGAATCATTGCAACATTAAAAGATTGACTGGTAGCATTAGTTCAATGGAATTGTGATAAAATAAGATGAACTTTCGAGACACGTCATGGTCGGGGCTACAATTAAACAAAGGAAAAGCACACGCGTATGAGAGATAATGAAGAACACATAACCGAGCTCCACAGGAAACCATGACTAAACAAACTTCAGAGAACGTACATATTCTATAAATCGCCATAGTCCCTTTTGAGTTCAATGGTTGGAATCGTGACATGTTTACCAAATTCTAAGATTTAATGTTAAAAGTTTCAACGTTTTCATCGATTTCTATTTATCCGTAATGATCTTGTTTGAAATACACCCACATAACATCAACGTGGAGAAGAAGGTGTCATGTCAAGAATCAGAACCTAAAAACTTACCCTCAAATGCTAACCTGATCTGTCAACTGTCATTAAACACAAGTCAGACAAATTCTATACGGCTAGTCTGCCCTCCCCCCCCCCCCCCCCCAACAAGAGCCCTTGGATTTGTCCTCTATGCTCCGAACAGCTGGCTGACGATCATTCCACTTTCTCATGGGGGTGCGGAAAGCCTAAAAATGGAGAAAGGTCATTCCTTTCAAGCCGATTCAACAAGTATAGATTTTTTCCTATCATAGCCATCCCTAAAGTGTCAAAATTGCACCATAAAATCTCACCAAGAAAGGATTTGAAGAGGTGATTAAAACATTCTGAAGATATCCTGTACTGAGAACAAAAGCTCTGCTTATAGAATTACTCACACAAGGAAAAGAGAAAATAAATTGTCTTTTCAAACTTTAATACATTTAGGTCATCCTTTTGATATCATGAGTCATGAGTCATATCATCATCATCATCATATCGGGCGGCTTGCCCGGACTAAGGCTGCTCTCTCCCTCCAGGCGTCACGGTCCGCCATTAGTTGGTCTAGATCTTCAGACCTCACCCCTACATCCCCATCAAGTTGGTCTATGTAGGTCCGTCGGGGTCGACCGACACAGGAGTGCCCATGAGTTGGTGTCCAGAGCAGGAGTTCGCATACAAGCTCTTATGAGTCATATACTTTTAGCAATATCTCTCATTTGCTGAGAAAATAGGCTTATACCCGCAAATATGTTCTGTTTCATATCCCGACGCACCTGAATATAGTTTGACTTATGAATTTAAATGGCCATCACTCTATGTACCAGCGCGGTATGAAGGGCGCGAAGAAGCTTAAGCTGAAGTCACCCATTTAATTCTTGCGCTGATAAATATGTGCTACCAGTGCTCAACAGTTCATTGTACCCCCTTTTCTCATCGCCCACTTTGTTCCATGCTCCGCGCAAACCGAATGTTGTAAAGTATCTCTGCCACCTTTGGATGTTCCGCGTTGTCTCCATAGATCGTTTTCGTCATGGCTAGTGATTGTTCAAAGTAGCTAATTCCTTTCCTCAGATCGCCGAGTTTACACCAAGATGCTCCCAGATGGTAAAGTGACCCGGCAATTTCTGGATGTGCCGTGTTGTCTCCATAGATGATTCTCCTCATCGCTAATGACTGTTCGTAGTGGCTAATTCCTTTACGCTGATCGCCGAGTAGACCCCTCGATGTTCCAAGGTTGTGAATTGTATTGGCAATGTCCAGACGCGCCGTGTTGTCTCCATATATGGTTTTCCTCATCGTTAATGACTGTTCGAAGTAGCCACTTGCTTTCTTCTGATCGCCGAGGCTACTCCAAGAGCATCCCATGTTGTAAAGCAACTCTGCAATTTCCAGATGTTCCGTCTTGTCTCCAAAGATGATTTTCATCATCGCTAGTGACTGTTCGTAGTAGCTGATTGCTTTCTTATGATCTCCGAGGCTGCCCCAAGAGGATCCTAGGCTGCAAAGTAACTCCGCAATCTTCGGATGTTCCGCGTTGTCTCCATAGATGATTTTCATAATCGGTAATGACTGTTCATAGTAGCTAATTGCCTTTTCATGATTACCGAGTTTATCCCAAAATAATGCCAGGTTGTTAAGAGTCTGGACAAGGTCTGGATGTTCCGCGTTGTTTTCATGTATGGTTTTCCTCACCGTTAGTGACTGTTCAAAGAAGCTAATCGCTTTTGTCTCATCGCCGAGTTCACCCCAAGCTAATCCCAGGCTGTGAAGTGACCGAGAAATGTCTATATGTGCCGTGCTGTCTCCATAGATGATTCTCATCATCGTCAGTGACTCCTCGTAGTAGCTAATTGCTTTCTGCTGATCGCCAAGTAGCCTCCAAGATGACCCAAGGTTGTGAAGTGTATTGGCAACGTCCAGATGCGCCGTGTTGTCTCCGTAGATGGTTTTCTTCATCGTTAATGACTGTTCGAAGTAACTATTTGCTTTCTTTTGATCGCCGAGGCTGCCCCAAGAAATTCCCAGATTGCAAAGTAACTCTGCAATTTTCGGATTTTCCACGTTTTGACCAAATATGATTTTCATAATCGTTAATGACTGTTCAAAGTAGTGAATTGCCTTCTCCGGATGGCGGAATTTATCCCAAGATAATCCCAGGTTGTAAAGTGACTTGGCAATGTCCAGATGCGCCGTGTTTTCTCCATATATCGTTTTCCTCATCCTCAGTGACTGTTCAAAGTAGCTAATTGCTTTCTTCTGGTTGCCAAGTTTATCCCAAGATAATCCTAGGTTCTGAAATGACCCAGCAATATCTGGATGTTCCGTGTTGTGTCCATATATGATCCTCATCATCGTTAGTGACTGTTCGTAGTAGCTGATTGCTTTCGTCTGATCGCCGAGTTTACTCCAAGAGAATCCCAGGTTAAGGAGTGACTTAGCAATTTCCGGATGCTCTGTATTGTTTCCATAAATGGTTTTAATCATCGATAGTGACTGTTCAAAGTAGCTATTTGCTTTCGTCTGATCGCCGAGTTCACCCCAAGATAACCCCAGGCTGTGAAGTGAATGGGCAATGTCCGGATGCGCCGCGTCTTCTCCGTAGATGGTTTTTCTCATAGTTAGCGATTGTTCGTAGTAGGTGATTGCTCTCTTCTGATCACCAAGTTCACTCCAACATGATCCCAGGTTGTAAAATGACGTGGCTATGTCCGGATGTGCTATGTTGTCTCCATATATTGTTTTAGATATCGTTAGCGACTGTTCGAAGTAACTAATTGCTTTCTTCTGATCGCCGAGTGCACTCCAAGAAGATCCCAGGTTGTGAAGTGACATGGCAATACTCGGATGTGCCGTGTTGTCTCCATGGATAGTTTTTCTCATCGTTAGTGATTGTTCAAAGTAGCTAATTGCTTTCTTATGATCACCGAGCTTGCTACAAGACGATCCAAGGTTATGAAGTGACTTGGCAATGTCCGGATGTGCCGTGTTGTTTCCATACAGAGTTTTCATCATGGTTAGGGACTGTTCGTGATAGCTGATTGCTTCCTTCTTATCACCTAGTCTACTCCAAGATGATCCCAGGTTGTTTAATGATATGGCGATGTCCAGATGGGCTGTGTTGTGCCCATAGATAGTTTTCCTCATCATTAGTGATTGTTCCAAGTAGCTGATTGCTTTCTTCTGATCGCCGAGTTTACTCCAAGATGATCCCAGGTTTAGAAGTGACGTGGCAATGGCCAAGTGTGCTGTATTGGCTCCGTGGATCATTTTATCCATCATTAGTGATTGTTCATGGTAGCTAATTGCTTTCTTTTGATCGCCAAGTGCACTCCAAGATACTCCCAGGTTGCTTAGTGCCTCAGCAATACGCAGATGTGCCACGTTCTCTCCATAAAAACATTGAAATATCTTAAGTGACTGTTCAAGATAGTCTTTTGCTTTAGTAATATCCCCGAGAGATGTAAAGTGTTGCCCCAATTTGGAATAGATTTTCGCACGCTTGATAGCGTCATTACCGACCTCACTTAACGCTGCTTCCCAATGATGTTTGGACGCGTCTGACAAGAGTAGATTGTCTGCTATTCGCCCCATACATTCATTGGAGCCATCAAAGAGAGTCGACGTTTTGAAAAGCCGAAGCGACTCAACCTCCAAACTAGTACTAGCATGAACCGTGCTTGGTATGCACTTCTTCAAAGGGATAGCCCTGCAGTAGTATCTAAAAAGGACTTTGGTGTCCGGAATATAGAATACGGATCTCAGGACTGAATCAGACACCTCATGACTTTCTGATTGATATTTCATCTGGGCAAGTGGGGAAAGATCGTCTTTTTGTCCTCCGTTGGCCATGTATGTTCTCAGCCGAAGCTCTGCCGAGATACTGGTCAGCACTGTAAGGTGTGTGGCATTCTCCTCTTGGATCTTTTCCATTTCCTTCAATCTATCTATCACATCCCACGCACTGGACTGTGTAATCTGACAACACAGAGCTAGTAGCTCGATTGCTATGCCTGGGAAACGATAGATGTCTTTCTTGACATTTAGCAGTTGCCCAGTGGGTTCAAGGTTGAAAAACTGCTCCCTGTTTTCATACAGGATTTGCATAGCAGACAGGCGGGATTGGAAATTTGAGAGGAGACCGTCTGTAATGATTTCCGAAATCTTCTCCTCATACCCCTTCACCAGTTCTTCTTCCCCTGCTAAGAAAACATAACGTCTCAGAATGTCTGACAGGTGGTACCCTTCTGACAAAGAAATGTCCAGATGCTGAAACTGTGCCATATTCGCAGGGGTCTGAATGAGGCTAACCTGCGATTTCATCTTTGTCTTGTCCCTTCCAAATGGGGTCTTACACGCCCATGGCATGAAGCCGTCGAAGGCAAATCCACGCGGTATGACAGAGTCGAAGAACCAGTATTTCTCCGGGTCCTCAGATTGAAAATCGTTAAGCGACGGGATGGCCATGGCTGGGAGAATGGTCTCTCCGAGGTTGATGACTTTTAGATGTAAGTAGTGTGTGAGGTTGAGGAAGTACCGACGTGTGTCGTCGTTGTCCTTTCCGTCCTCAATCAGAATGGCGAACTCCAGGTCAGAGTACGGTGTCACCAGTTCTGTTGCCTGTGACCCTAACCCAATGAAAGCGTATCTACAGGGAGGAGGACCAAGTGTTTCAATACACTCGTCAACAAGTTCACGGATAAAAGTCTGCCTATCCTTTGCGATGTTTTTGAACAAAGCTTTGACTGCTTCAGCTCGTTCGGCCTCGACTGTTTTCATACATGGATCGTCCTCGTCATACTGGTACGGATCATGTTGCTGACCAATGGCTTCTAGCTGTAATTTTGCACTGGAGCGAATATCCTCCAATCTCTTCTGATGGCGAATGGCCTGATCAGACTCAATGGACTTGCTGTCCACGTTTGCTGTGTATCGAAGAAGGCATTGCTCTATCTCCCGCAGTCTTTCCGTTACACTGTGTTTGTTTTTGTCTGTTCTGGCCATGGCTGCGTTGTACAGAGCTGCTGCCCGTGTGAAGTTTCTACCTGCTTTTGTTGTTTTGCCACGCTGGAGGTAGACGTCACCCAGTCTGCACAGACAGTCGTTCTCTTTATGTCGGTCGGGTTGGTTACGATCTGCATGCGAGGAAACAAAACAAAGTCACTACCAACGATTTTTTTAAAAGCTGTTCTCACACCAATCTTTTCTTTACGTTTGTGAACAATGGTTCAGAAAACGTCAGACTATAAATTCAATCGTTGATATGGGAATCAGGGATTGCAGTCATCACCTGCTTTACTTAGATACACAAGAAAACTGACACAGAAACACACTCACTCAAACAAAATCACACACAACCATGTACCAACACATACACACACATGCACAAACATGCATGTGCATTGCACACACATGCACGCTCACACATACACATATACACAGACATGTACACATAGACACACACACATGAACACACGCATGATACATACACAGGCACGTGCATGGACAGACATATACATAGGCACATTGACACACACGTGCACACACACGCGCACACATACACGCACACATGCACACATAGATAGATAGATAGATAGATAGATAGATAGATAGATAGATAGATAGATAGATAGATAGATAGATAGATAGATAGATATTAGATAGATAGATAGATAGATAGATAGATAGATACATACATTCACAAGCACCCAAGTTACCATGAATGAGTTTCAGAGCGGCAGCAAACTTCCGTTCGGCTAAGTGCAGTTTCCCGTCAGTCAGTGCGCGGTCCCCTGCAATCAGGTACTTCTCATATGACCTAACATGACATGTGAAGTTGTTAATACCTCAGAGGCGTTGAATCTGTCTGGGGCTTATATAGCTCTGATAGTACTTTACATGTAAACACAAATACTATAACCCTGTATGAAGGTGCTGGGTCAGTCAAGTGCATCTGAGTAATCGATCGAAGACAGTTAGCACAGCCGCCCCCCCCCCCCCCCCCAACCCAACCCCAAATGTTGAATATGCGGGGCGGGGACACAGACAGGCTCAAACGCCCACGCCTTGTTACAAAGTGATATAATTACATCATACCAAACATGAAGTAAAGGTGTCAGGTGTCAATATGTAGCATTTTCGACAAATCTATTAAGATGGTGTCTGAGAAATAAAAGGAGACACGTGATTAGTGAGAGACTCAGTCCACATACCTGAAGTCTGGGACGTGTTTGGGCGTCTGGCTTGAGATGTAGTCACTTGGTAATCTACAAGATGACCAGATAGTTCTGTTATTCCATCTATATCTAAACTTGTACACAAACTATGTCCGTACAAAAGCGACAATTCTTCAACTTCTGCATTTTTTCTCAAGATGGGCATGGCCGTGGATGACGTCATTGTGACGTCATACAAATTTGCATTAATTGACGTCTTGCAATAAGGCATGTCGATTCTTAACAAAACGTTTCATTGAACTTCTTCTGCTACTTGGCATAGCAAACTAGTATGGAATGATAGTAGTTTCTCATGAATTATGCAAATTAGGCCTACATTTGCATAATTTCTATCTATTGACATTCCTCTCTTCCTCAGTTACAAATGTCACATATTTGAATAGTCATATCATGGAACACAGCAGGTTTTTAAAATTGTCTCATTAATTATGATCTGATTTGCATAATTATCATCCAATCATACAAAGCATCACATAAGCTATCTACATACCAAAAATCATGACCATCCATCAAGCCCATCTCGAGTTATATTATTTTCTCATTAATTATGTAAATGAGGTTCTCATTTGCATAGCTGATATCTATTAATATTTCTCTCTTCCTCAGTTACATATGGTTCCGGGTCGGAGTTCAATTGTGACCGGGGGTTGGGTCATGACCCGGTAATCTGCCGGAAGTGCGTGGTCGTCACCCTGATTTCTGCCCGAGATTGCTTGGTGATGGTTTTAGCTGTGTATGAATATTTTGAATCTTCTGAAAAGCCCTTGAGTTGTAGTATTTTTGGGCGCGGTGCAGTTGGTTCGCTATCGAAGCCTTTTTTGTATTAGTCCGCGGAAACGGTGATGCGGTTTTCTCGCCTGATGACCCAAATAGCATCGTTTTTAATGCATTTTCACCGAATTTGCGTCATCGGAGATTGCGAAAAAGTTATCACATGACTTTTTTATTTTTTTCATTTTTCAGAGACACCATTTACTAAGCTTTCTCAGCATATATGCCGTGACCCCAGGAAAACTCGTTTTTTCCGAGCAGGTTCGATCAAAAAAGTGTAAAAAAATGATAATTTTCGGATGCCAAATTTACATTTTACTATGGTTTCTACCCAAAATAAAGGGACAACGGACAATACCGATAAATACATCGGAAAACAGCAGAAAACCGCTTTTCGACCATGTGATTACATTTTCCGTCCTACTTTTCTCGGCGGAATCGTAGCCCGTCGACCTGAGGGTGTCGGCCTACATACGAAATCGCAAAAAAACTCCGGTCCGAGACCTTAAAAGGACGGCAGCGGCTACGTCGATGACGTCATAGATGACGTTATTTCGACGCATTCGAAAGCTTTTATCAAAATCTGTAAGTTTATTTGAAAAAACCTCGAAGTTTGCCCTTTTTTCTCTTTTAAATTCGATATATCCATGGACAGGTGCTTGGCGCCCCCCTCCCCCATGTGCCCCCCCCCCCCCCCAAACCTCAAATACGGCCATCTTTAATCATTTCTGGCCGCCAAACCGTTTTTAAAAGGAATTCACTGACTACGTCATTTGATGGAAGCCCATGTCTCAACTTGACCTTCGGTATGATTTTCGCGATGCCCCGCCTTTATGATGACTTAAATGGGTGAATTAAGCTAAAATCTAAGTGCTTTAAGCCTTCTTAAGGCGAAACTTGGTTTTCTGACTTTTGGTTCATCGCTCCTTAACGTCGCGATCTTTTCTTCTTTTGATGGTGTGAAGTGACAGCCTACTAGGCGCGCTACACATCTCGGACGCACTTATTTAAACTGCCCGCTTCTAGCTCTGATGATATGCTCCAGGTTGCGCTTTGGACTGTGTCAGAATGCATTCTTTCATACATTTAGGGAGCATTGTGCTGCTTAAGGGGCCTTTACGGCGAAGTAGTGAAGAATTTGATGTCGGACGCGTTTGATTCGGAATGTGCGACCCGTGGTCTACCAGTCTATACCAAAATTTGACATATTCTTCGTTTCAGTTAAAAGCTACGAACTTAAAACGCGACCCCCTGCTGTTTTCCTCGAGAACCATGACGTCACTGCGTGACGTCACCGACGCCAACTCTTAAAGAGGCTTTTCTGCCAATATGCAGCACCGAAATGACGGAAAGTCCGCATAATGTCCAAGCCAAGGGCATGAGCAGGCTCTCCATCCCGTTTTACCTGTTTTTTGAAAAGCGATGTCCTGAAAAATGATGTTTTTATCAATTTCCCTACTGTAACGTTGTTAAGGCCTGCACGTTGGCAAAATAGCCTCAAAACACAGTGTTTTTCACATGACTTTAAACCCCTGCTGCGGGAAAAGTAATAGTCGCAGATACGCCAGATTTGGATATATGGTGGATATAACTTTTCTGAAAATCTTGAACAAATTTTTAGACATAATATGTTTCTTAAGGTTCCGGGTCGGAGTTCAATTGTGACCGGGGGTTGGGTCATGACCCGGTAATCTGCCGGAAGTGCGTGGTCGTCACCCTGATTTCTGCCCGAGATTGCTTGGTGATGGTTTTAGCTGTGTATGAATATTTTGAATCTTCTGAAAAGCCCTTGAGTTGTAGTATTTTTGGGCGCGGTGCAGTTGGTTCGCTATCGAAGCCTTTTTTGTATTAGTCCGCGGAAACGGTGATGCGGTTTTCTCGCCTGATGACCCAAATAGCATCGTTTTTAATGCATTTTCACCGAATTTGCGTCATCGGAGATTGCGAAAAAGTTTTCACATGACTTTTTTATTTTTTTCATTTTTCAGAGACACCATTTACTAAGCTTTCTCAGCATATATGCCGTGACCCCAGGAAAACTCGTTTTTTCCTAGCAGGTTCGATCAAAAAAGTGTAAAAAAATGATAATTTTCGGATGCCAAATTTACATTTTACTATGGTTTCTACCCAAAATAAAGGGACAACGGACAATACCGATAAATACATCGGAAAACAGCAGAAAACCGCTTTTCGACCATGTGATTACATTTTCCGTCCTACTTTTCTCGGCGGAATTGTAGCCCGTCGACCTGAGGGTGTCGGCCTACATACGAAATCGCAAAAAAACTCCGGTCCGAGACCATATGTCAAATGTTTGCGAGTCCTATCATGGAAATTGATGAATGTATAAACTTTCCTCATTAATTATGCAAATTAGTTACTGATTTGCATAATAAGTATCCAATCATGTACATCATCGCTCAAGCTATGTACATGCAAAAAATCATGACCTTCCATCAAGCCCTTCTTGAGTTATTCCCTTTCAAAGTCTGAAGCAAAACCTACCCCTGCAGTTCCAAAAAAGTTGCTAGGGGGCCCAAACCTATACCACTTACTCTCTGCCCAACGAGCTATCTACCACTCAAAAATCAGTTCCATAGCATGTCCACAACACGAGATATCATAACAGGAAGTTCCGCTGCAGTACCGTAACAAGCCGATAGGGGGCCCAAAATCTAATCATTTTCAGGTTTCATCGAGACCTACCAACATACCAAATACCAAGACAATCCTTCCAAGAATTCTCGACTTATCGTGTTCACTAACAGACACACAGACATGCTCGGTATTCCCAGGCCGTGTATATCCAACTTTGGTCAAAATTTGTATGTTTCAGTCTTTTAATTGGTATAAGGAGATATCTTTGTGTTTGGTTTCACATGCTCCGAGTGGACTCTTCCAGGCTGGGAGTAGGTCAAAGTTGACGATTGTTTTCGTCTGTCAGCTGTTACGAGAGAACGAGCTGGTCAACTGTCTATTTTCTTTGCATGATTCTAAAGTAGACAGATGTGGCTTTCTGGTGCATAAGAATTTTGGGGGCTTGCAATTAAGGTGAATCCTTTTCTGAGCCCTTGTTTTAGTGCTTTAAAGCATTACTGCCTATATGGGCAAGTCTATCTCTTGTATCTGCCCTACAGCTGGCTGATAGCCAATTTGTCCCTGGCAGTAACTGACGTTTCCTGCCTGCCTCATGACCCCTCATGACCAACTTTGCACCCATTTACCCGTGTCAATATCCCCTGAAACAATACAGCCCACACGTCGCAACCAGAAAGCATAGTATGAGCATACAATCTAACACATTTTTACACTTTTCTCGTTAATTATGCAAAACACTTCGCCCAAAATCTAATCATCTTGAGATTTCCCACATACACACCGACACACTAAATACGACAACAAACCATCCAGGCGTTCTCGACTTATTCTGTTCACTAACAGACACACAGACAAGCATCATCGAATAACCTACTCGACGAAACCATTCGTCGCGAAGGTAAAAAATGAGATCTTAACCCCGCAAATTCTCTAAGTTGAATATATGATATGGCAAAGAGGTTACTACGAGTGAGCTGAGGTAAGGAAATATTTGATATTTCCTCCAATTCATGAACTATCACTACATTGAGCGGGATGGTCACTTCTGCTGTACTTACATGAATTTCTGCACCTCTGTTTTACCGGTAAAGATGACGTCAGTGCTTGGTGGCGTGACTGCCAAGTGACCTCTTTGTTGTTGTCGCTGTCTGAACTTTGAAGTCTTCAGTAATTAACATATCGGAATGAACATAGGGTCTTTTAGTATGCATGAAAAATCCATCTACCTATGCAAAGGCTTGAATCAGAAACTAGAAGCTTGAATTTGAAATAGAAGATTTAAGGAGGATTTTCCCCCAAAAGTGCTCTCTACGTGTAGCCATGATTAGTATGAAGCATAGAACATGACACATAGCATTGATTGTTTTAAGGAGGTCATTCACAAAATGCTTCATTATTAGATTCGGTACTAAATATAATGGTCAGCAGGCTTTAGAAATCTATATCAAAAGATAGAATCACATCCAAGTAATGTTCTTCATTAATGATATCATTATAGTCTTGTTCTCAATTGCCATTGCAGTGTCGCCATGTTGTTGTTTTTTCATACATACCTTATTTCCAGTTCTTTGCATGCCTTGTCTGACTCTTGCTGTGTACAAAAGGCGGTGGATGAGTGCCACTCTTCCCTGGGTCCCCTCACACCGTGCCAGTGCCGTGTTGTACAGAGCCGTTGCCTTGGTCAGTTCTGTCGTGTCTCTGGTTTCTGCTCCTCTTCTTAAGTACACGTCACCGAGACTCTTGATCGCTTCTGTCTCTAACATATTGTCCTCGTTTACGATCCCTTCTATCATTAACGTGGTGTATTCAATCAGCACAAAGTTTCTCTTACAGCCGCTAGTAAACCTTAGATCCAATTGCAAAAATTTCTCAGCCACCTTAGCAGGCGAAGACATTTTCCTGTCGGTAGTATGGAGCTCAAAACTGACTGAGCCCCAGGGGTTTTCCGTTACCCTCCCTAGTATTAGTTCGACGGCGTACCGGCAACGATTTGCGAGACTTTCTCTCACTTCTGCGTCCTCACACCGGAGCAGTGCAGCCCTGTACAATACCAAGGCCCTGTCGAACCTTGGTACGTTCTTGCCAAGTCTTCCCTTCTCCAAGTTCACGTCGCCGAGACTTTTGAGCAGCTCCACTTCCCCCAGGCTGTCCATGTCCGCCATGGCGTCCAGCAGGGCACGGAGGTAGTCTGTCTCGGTACGCACTAGTCCGAGTCTCCTGGCCTTGGCGTCCACCTCGCGAAGTTTCTCACAGACCCTCAGCATTTTGGACAATGGATGATTCAGCAATGGGGACCTTAGATCACTCGCATATTGGAACGGAGAGCGAGAGCTCAACGTCAACCATGGCTCCCTTGACCTGGTTTACAGCATTTACTGCCGGGTACGCGAGTAGTATAGGGCTGACGTCACAAATTTGGTCCTTACACTAAACTTTTGAAACCCCTTTTTTTCTTGAAAATTTTGGTCCATTTTGGATTCTTTTGGGCTAGAAGGAACAGGTAGGGTCTAAGCTTTCCCAGTTTGGTCAAACTTTGTATGTTTCAGTCGTTTAGTTGGTGTAAGGAGATATCTTTGTGGTTTGGTTTCCCATGCTCCGAGTGGACTCTTCCAGGCTGGGAGTAGGTCAAAGTTGACGATTGTTTTCGTCGGTCAGCTGTTTGCATGATTCTAAAGTAGACAGATGTGGCTTTCTGGTGCATAAGAATTTTGGGGGCTTGCAATTAAGGTGAATACTTTTCTGAGCCCTTGTTTTAGTGCTTTTAAGCATTACTGCCTATGGGAAAGTCTATCTCTTGTATCTGCCCTATAGGGCGCGCAGGACATGTTACATTTTGGGCGGCACCACTCTGTCTCGAAATGATGTCTATTATATGTTTTGTCTGGATTTGCCCGACGAGTTTAAATCTGCATCAATCTGTCAAGGAGTACGTCGCTATTCGTCATTATAGGTTTGCGTAGCAAAACCTTTGTTGGATCCGTTGGCATGTGAGGTGGCCGCCATCTTGAACTGCGACGTCACAGGGTCGCCATAACATTTTATTGGGAGGGGTGTTTTTTGGGGTCGCTAGCGTTCTCTCTTTTTTAAATAAATCGGCACACAACTATCACACATTCAACTCCGAAGAAAGATAAGAATTCAATACCAATTCATATTTATAAAAAGATCCCGTAATCTCTAAACTAACATAGCAAACCTGAAGTATATGTAGCACAAATACTTAATTCTAGTTGGTGATTGGAAAGATTAGAACTCGCTCGCGTAAATGCAGGGTAATTTTCTTTGCCGGGACCAACAGCTTTTTATCCGTTTAACAAGATTGTTGCTTGTCTTCGAAGCATTTTCAACTGTTAGTAGCCTGTCAGTCTTTTTGGTCCAGAAATAACGCCTCCTGACCTAAGAAATACCCACATGTCTAGATGGAATGTACAACCCCGTGAGATTTTATTCATCTTTTTTTTCTTCTAGCTAAAACACGTGAGCTAGTATATCCTTAAAGTAACTGAAATCAAACTAGTGAGCTAGTATATCCTTTAAGTAACTGAAATCAAACTTGACCTTTGTTATCTCCATTACCTATGGTGATTCAAGGATTGAAGCTCTTACAAGTTTTAGGAAGGTTTGATATAACCCAGCAACTATGTTTTCGAATTATTGCCATACCAATATAGTTAGTTAGTTAGAATCCTCCCACACCATTATTGATGTATAGGGCGGTGCCCATCTCCGTTTCATAGCCCTGGGCCACACTGTTGTGCAATCACTGTAGTAGGGGGCTAGTCCACTGGCAGTGAAGTGTGTTTAACTTCCATACTGTTTCACAAGTATGTACCATTTTTATGAAGTCTTTGGTATGACTCAATGCGCCTCTTGACCAGAGATGTCCTATAGCTACCTGGGGCTTGAACCCCAGTCTTTCTGATCCAAGTACATGTAATTGGAACCAGATGTGGTGAGAGACAAAGGCGCAGGCAACTACACCACAGGGACACCCCCTACCATTAGTAATTAACCATTATTCGTCTGTAGACTACTTTGTAAGTTTTTGTCTGATCTGAGCCCTTCGGATAAAGCACTATGGGGACAAGAAGCACTCAACTGGACGATAATAGGTTACCCCAGCACAGTTCTTCACGACATTTATGCATCGAACAAATACATGGTTGCGTTCTTTAAATACATAGTCAACTAGCTCCAGATGAGAGTTTTAGTTTCTAAAAGACCACGCCTTTGTTAATACCAAAGCAACCAAATTTGTTAAATTGCATCACAGATGGACAAGGAAACGAACCATTTAAAATCCAGTGATTGAGTCGAGGCCCTTCAGGCAGACCCATGTGGTGTGATACATTATGGGAATGATGCCTCAAGCATTGGTTCCGATGGGATAATTAATGAAGTTCCAGGTCAATTTTTGGGTCAAAGCAACAGGACAAATAACTATAGTTTCTAGTGGTGAAAATTGATGAATAACTGATAACGCTAAAACATACGTGTAATTTTTTTATTTCAAGATCGGACCTATATTTATCAAAAGCGCCCCATTTTTCTAAGGGCCATTTTTTTCAAATGTTAAGTGCGATTGACAAAGATCAAAGTCCAAATTAACCCAAAGCAAGTGGAATATAAATTTACTATGGCCACTAGTTAACAAGCAAGTAGCCAGAAACACATAGCAAAAGTCATTTTCAAGCTCAACCCAAGATTTTTTGTGGATACCCAGTTGAAGTTTGACCAATGACCTGGCTGTAATTTATCTGAAGGGTACTGGAAGGTTCTGGAGGGTTATCAGAATATCGAAACTGAACAATGCAAATCCAAGTTTATTGTCAAGTTGCCAATGCAATTACGTTTTAGGATTCAGAAAAATATAAGTAAAAGAACCAGAACACTCTCCTCTGGAGTTGAGTATGCCTTTAAACAGGAAACTATTCAATTTACAGACCATTCAATGTTTTTGAAGGAATCCAAAGAACTGATATCTGATATACATTATGTAAATTTGGGTGTAATTTGCATAAATAATGAGATTTCTAAAGGATAGGAATTGCACACACAATTTTGGCCGAGGAGACCACCAATGGATAAAAGATATCCCCTACCCATAATGTAGTCTTCTTTTTTTACTTTGAAATGTAGATCAATATCGGTCTCATCCTTTCATTTCAAACAGGATGAAAATGACACCATCTTTGTCGCGGTAGAACGCGGGGTGCAGAAACTCCAGAAAAAAAAATATAACATTGCATCCTGTACATTGCATACGTAACATCTCGGTACGTTGCAACAATAACTATTTTGATGGCATATGTGTTGCATCACTTGCATTATAACAAAGGCAATTTGTTAGTTCTATTCTCCGGACGTTATCCATGTCCCACGTAATTCATGCCTATAGCCTAACGAAGCTTTTCTTCAGTCCGTGTTCGTTAAGACCATCGACATTTGACAATGATAACGATTGACAGGGATGATTGCCTATTTTTCTCAAGGAGGAGAAAGAGGCTGCAATCAGCAGTGAAGCAAAGGGAACTATCCCAAGAGCTAATCACTCCTTTAAAAAGGTTGAGAGAAAGCTGAACTAAGCCCAGCTATTAGATAAGGGCAATGTTCAGCCTTGTCCCGAAAAAGGTGGTACAATGCAAGGTAGAGAAAAACGCATACATCGCTGATTCCCGATTCTCATTTGTTTATTCAAGGCTGACAGCACCTTTTATCGTTCACTCTTGTAACAAGTAGCTGTCGAATTTCTTCAACATTATCATCCCAGATCCTCTATTTTCCATATAAGTGGCTGAAACAACTGATTTTCGGTGCCATTCTATTTCATATGGGTTTGGAAAATCACTGTGAGACGCTGAAGATTGTACTCAGAAACATGCAACTGTGGACCTAGCTGTTGAAATGGACGGATACTGAAGTTAAAACATGTTAGTTTGCGAACCGTTTGCAGTTCAATCATTTAAAAAAAAATCTTGTTCAAAACTGTGCAAGCAACTCGTTTACAATAGATAATCATAAAAAAACACAACAACATACGTGTAAGTCACAACGACATCATGGGTCTGGCGATGAGACATATCCAGGCAGTCGTTCAAAGCTGACGCCATCTTCAGCATTACTATCTTGCTTGGACGGAACCCTCTTTTCAATGATCGCTTCCACAACTACAGTTCTAATAACCCGCCTTTCGTCATCAGAGTCAGACGGGATGTCCAGTGCACATTTCGTTTCTGTGAGTCTTCGGGACGACCTGACAGCACCTTGTGGTGTCGGAACGTACGATTCTTGAGAAGCGTCTTCAAGTTGTGAAACCGTTTCCGGCATATGTCGCGGGGAATCTCGGTTAACATTGGTGACTTGGTGTGTCTCATAACAAATGTTGTGCTGTCGGTTGGCTCTCGTCTTCCGAAAAGTCTCCGTACGGCCACACGGAGTTCTTCGCTACGGAAACCGTAAATCACGGGGTTGCTGAAACACGGAACCGTCAAGTACACCAACTGTGCAACCCGTTTGAGTACACTTGCTGTGGCTGTCTTTTGTGCTAACAATGCCATGATGGCATTTGTGAACACGGCCGTCAAGAATATGATAAAGATGGCCGGATGAATGGATATTGTTCGCCTTGGCCTGTCTCCGCCACCTTGTGGGTTTCCTGGGGGCCCACTGACTGGAACACCCTCGTCTTCTCCAGTGCCATGTCTAAGAATCTCTCTGTAAACTTTAAAGTACGACAGAGGAATGAATACAGCCGATACAATAATAAACGTCACGCCGGTTGCCTGGAAAGTTTCAACAACACGAGACCGCCAAATGACATCTACGTCAACGAAAGTGCAAAACAGGTTACTCCTTTGAATGTGGGCGGTATCTATTCCGGCGATGGGGGTAAAAATGACGGAAACTGCGCTTAGGATGATGCTCCAAACCCACGCAGCTAAAACCCTGAACCTGGTCCAGTGGATGCCGTCCTCCTCCTGGTAATAAAAAGGGCTACATATGGCTCGGTATCGATCCCACGCCATCACAAGTAGAGTAGATGCTGTACAGATAACTATGCCGAAGTACACACTACACTGGGTCAGGCAGAAAAATACAGAGTCGATGGCGCTCTCACTTGCTATGTTATTAATAGAACTCGGCATGAAGACCAGGGCAAGGAGGATGTCTAAAACAGCGAGGTAAACAGGCAAAAGAAAGCGCGGCTTCCACAAACTCGGTGAGCGCGTGACGGCGATGATGAAGATCACGTTAAGACCGAGGATCAGCACCAAGGACGGGACCAGCCAGCACACCTGGAGGATCTTAGCCGTCAGGCTGGAGGCAAGGAAGTCGTCATCCTGGTAGTTAATGCTGCGGTTATAGTCTGAAGGCGTCCGAGTCAAGTTGTACATGTTGTACATTTGCCCCCCCCCCCTCATAACTTCCGAACGGTATGGTGTATCACCACCAAATTTACAGAGAGTGATGTACACGTAAAGTTTTATAATTCATGTCATTTTGGTGACGTTATGACGTAATATTACGTAATTATGACGTCATCGATGTGATTTTATTGGCTAAATAGGGAATTCCCATAATATCTAAAGGTATTAGACAAAATAGTGCGTATTATTGATTTTAAGGTTTGCCAAGACATTTCACGTCAGTGGTGACTACGTTGACGTCAAAATTACGTCGACAAATGGCGTCATGTGTTGTTAGCGACCCCCTGGGATCCGCCATCTTGGATCGGCCATTTTGAAATTTTCAAAAATACTTTTTTCCACTTATGACCCCAAATAACAATCAAAATAGACTAAAAACATTATATTGAATGTGTCTGGTAAAGAAAATTCCAGGTTGTGACGAATTCGAAGGCGACAAAGCCTGACTATAGCGAAAATAATGATCTTGTCCGCCATCTTGGATTTTGAGCGATGACGTCATCAAATTTGCATAATTTATGAATATTAAATTATGACAGTTAGATTAAATCACATATGATTTAGACATGTAGGAAACTAGTGTGTTTGAGCAAGAAAACATTGGAAACAACTATGTTTAAATCGAAATGAGTGAAATTTGCATAAATTACTGTCCATTTCTTCACACATGATGCATCAGGAAAGGTTATTTAAAACTTCTCGGTACATAATATATCGGGTTATACAGTGGTACGACTACTATGCAGCCAGCACCCCAGATAAGAACGTCGCAAAGTCAACCTCACGTAGCAATGTTTTCGTGAGCTTATCATGCATGTGTGAGTCCTGACACACAGGTCGATGTTGTAGATACGCAAAATAAAACGGACAGAGACAAAGTAACAACATTTACCTATTGCTCAATGGCACTCTGACATCTTGTATTCCAAGGTTATGTCGCTGTATAAGTGCAGTCTGAGTGCAGCCTCATGAGACAGAGGGGATGGAATTCCTCGTGTAGCTCCCCAGGATCTAGCCGCGAACCCTCCGTCTGGTCACCGCGGCCGTCCTATGCCGCTTCTGCTTGTATGGCGGTCCCAGCTCCAGCGGAGGCTCCGGCAGGGTCTTCTTTCTCATCGCCATTCTCTAATTGTCCTGAATCATGTTCAGACTGATGTCATTAGGGCCCAACTCATCCGAGTCTGTGGCGGCCATGACAGTTTTGTCGTCTGTTCCGTGTTTGGACTAGTGCGCATGCGTATACAGCAGAGTAGAAAAGAGCGGGTCTGTGGGGGATTACATGGATTTGAAAAGGATTACTGTCGAAAAGTCCTAAGAGGTAATTCAGTCAAAACTCGGGCGTATTTGTTTTTAGAAAAGCATAATTTATCAGAAAAAAACACCCGCTTACTGAGTGGAATTCTCCTTTAAGATACTAATTATCCTCATCATGACCTAATTTGCATATTGATGAGCATAGTTTATCACTCCCTAGTCTTCATCGATGGGAATGTGATTTTACGGAAGTGGGTAGTTTAGGTCAAGACAAATATTTTCGAATAATAGTCATGATGGTGAGTACCTCATTTACATAATAAAGGAGGATATGTGATCACTTCCCTAACTTAAATGTGATCTTTGTGATGTAGGTAGACTGAATTGAGACAGAAGAATTGAAAAGACCTGATTGCATGATGAATTAGAATACTTAGTTACTCCCATGTGAGCTGAAATTACACTGGTAAAAAGATAAATATCTCTATAGGTCTCATCCCTATTTTTTTGTCTGATCTCCTAATAATGTGTCTTTTACAGCTGCTAGGACTGAGTATGATATGAGTTGTGTCACAGTGCTACATTGTGTATAAAATTTGTCATATGTGCAATAATTTTGCCCTTTCATGATTATATCAATGATATTCCATTTCTCACCTTTATCGCTGTTACCAGAATTGTCCCTTTGAACGCTACAAAAGTGTTTCGCATTCATCAGATCATCAAATCGCTAAAACCACGGGATTTGTAATTTGTGCAAAAAGAACCAACATCTGCTTCCACACCAACCATTCTCTGTCGTCTACATAGCATTACGAACCACCCACAACGTCACAGTAGCCAGAACCTGTAGGGTTACAATATTTAGATCATTTATTAGAGTCTTAACATAAACTTAACATTGGTTCTAGTCGTATAACATGCACTGTGTTGCCAACATCAGTCGCATTTGAATTGTCATCTAAGGCAATGTCCAAGACTAGCCTCTGTAAGAACATACATTGTAAAATATATGCAATATATGCATTACTGATTATTGACACAGGCACATCCGTCATCAACATAAATTTATCATTAAATATTACACACAACAGTTCATATTTCATGATTATTTCGAGGCATATATTTGTATGCGAAATCGTCAAATTTAGTGGCCATTGAATCCTAAATCAACGTGGCAGACTGGCAGTACTACACTAACTGGCAGTACAATACTAAAACACAGTACTAATAAAATGTCAACGACATCACAGTGAACAGTTTATCATTCTCGTGAGGAGAGTTTCACTTCTGTGCGCTTTTCAGCGGTGTTGGAACATTTCCTTTCACAGAAAAGATCATCCATGAGTACCGAATCAGCTATACGTGGAACACTATGTCACACTTCAAACTTCGGTACATGTACTATTAGCTTCAACACATAAGATCGGCAAATGGACTATAAGCTTCAACACATATGAAGTTTTTCAAGGAGTTCGTTTTGCCTTGTAGTCAATACATGGTCTACGGCACTAACAGTTAGTGTCTACAGAATGTATTCCTCACTAGCGAAAAGGTATTCCCTACGTAGTATATAATGTATGCATATTCATTATCATGATAATGAAGATCACAATGGTTATGTATCCTATGAATGTATTATATTTGTTGTTGGACCATATTCATGATGATTATAATTTTTTAAAAACCACGCGTATGCCCGTAGAGGGCCTGTTAAAGGAAAGCTAATCACGACCGAGTACATATCATTCATTATACAGTATACTACAGTTTCATTCATAAAGTCAGTACAACATCTAGGTTCACAAATCCGTCATATTGTGGACTAACAACTAGAATCAGATGCCATAGCATAAAGGACACGTTTAAAGTTGGTGTCACTAGATAGCGAATATATACAACATCTGCAGCACGCTTCTAGATCAGGAGGTCCTGTGTTCTAATCCCAGCTGTTGTCGCCCATCCGACTTGCACGTCACTGCAAAGGATTGCAGTTTTTACACTGTACATGTTGTGCTTGTCAGGCTGAAATTTACCAAGCACATTGATCTGAACCTATGTATACCACACATAGCGCCTGTTCTTTTCTGTAAGGCCCGTGAAATGTTAACTTTGTTCATGAGGCTATACTTGATCGAAATACATATTCATGGCAAAGATAATGTTACTCTTGTTGTTGTTAATTTGTTGTTGTTCAAGTCTTGTTCATGTTGTTGAAGATGATAAACATCTGATGCTCTCTCTTGTGAAATAAGTTCCGTCAGATACGTTTGAATGTCTTTACTGCATGCGTCAGTGTTTTAAGAAGCAGTTTTAAGAACAACATCAAAACTCGCCACATCTTTTGACCACCTCACGCGGTGTCTGAGTTTAAGTGTCATTTTGCCGAGTTCTAGTCTTATTGGGACAATACTGCAATTATTTTCAACGATGTCCCTGATAATGTACTCTTCTTGTCTTCAACGATATGCATGGACAATTTTCTGACTACATGTAAATTTCAGTTTTACTTCAAATCTATGTCTAGTAGTTAAGAATCTATTTTTCTTATGCGTTTCGACCATACTATATTAATCATATCCATCTTGAACTGTACTTTGAACATCACAAAGAGACGGCAAGTAGCCGAACCTAGTAGTTTTAGATTAGTATTACAGGCCCTGTCAGCGTCAGTATATGTACTTCATTACGACTTTTATATCTGTATGCCTGTACTTAGCCATATAGCGCATGAATGTCAAATAAAGGTTAATGATAATTGTATACATATTGGCCATTGACACTTTAAGGTAATCAAAAGTGCATTATGAATAGCGACGAATCAGAAGCGATTAACAACTTAATCAACATCTTTTTATACTACACATCACACATTTCTAGTTGTTGACATCACTGTAAACGAATGATTACATGTGGGAAGCTTTGCTGACGCTACAAAAAGCACAGTGGCTTCCGTATGGTCCACTACAAACTGCAAAGTAGACATATAAGATACATCTTAAATTTCTACTTACTAAGCAGCAATATCAATAAAGGGTAACATGAATGAATTCGTAATATCATGTTACAATCACGTAGGGCTAACTGTGAAGCAAAGTGATCTTTTATGTATTTGTCTAATTTTGCTTTATAGGAATCGTCAAACCTTTAGATATTCAAAACTGCATATGGAATCGACTTTCTCGAAATCTTTTGCATTCAAGCAAAGAAACTTATAATATAACGTAAGACATCATATCAAGAGGTGAAATTCATTTTCAATTTCTTTTGGACAAAACCTTTGGTCTGGGGCTACATGTATACTATGGTATCTGCCTTTTTCCATATATAATTTATGTTTTTTTTTGTGCATTATATTTTCCATGATATGAATGCGGGTATGCCTTTGAAATTTCAGAACACTCTCTTCAGCTTACCACTCGAAAACATTATGTATGCTAAGTTGTGTATGGCTAATATTCATTAATATTTGGTAGAGAAAATACATCATTTCATCATTTGATCATGCTACATTATTAAATCATCATTGATCATTTTAGCAATCTGTCATCAATTTTTCAGTGGATCAGCGCCAACAGTATTGCCTTGTTAATATGATAGTTATTGTATATTTGTTTAATAAGGTTGGTTTGCTTACAGTTACTGGTCGAGTACAACATCTAGTTGTGGAAACAGGAACGAGTGTAGGTACCTGGATGAAAGGTGGTTGTCTGTTCTATTTTGTTTGAGATATTTGGACATCTCGTAAGATGGTATGGCTGGTATGTTATTTCTTTACGAACGAAGGGAACTGGAATGACTCTTAAAGCTGCGATAAATGTTACAGAGAAGATGAAATCCCTAGCTATCCTCCTTCATCGTTTCCATCTCAGAAAAGTGGTAAATTTACACAATGAAAGTGATTCTAAAATGTATTCATAGGTTGTCCAAACCTTGTTACAGACCTGATGCTGGCCTTGTAGATTTTCCTCTTCAGGGGCACACTTAAAACTAATCAGGCTAGCATCGAGGCCATATGTGCTTTCATGAAATGTTTGTGAATTTTTTGGGTCACTGTCTTTTTTATTCTTTTAGGGCCCAGCATTTTCGATGCTAGGAACTACGACATGGCTAAATTTATTTCCAATCTGCAGTATCTACAGGTCTGTTTTGTCTAACATTTTTGTATGTAAAATGGACAAGAATGAAACATCCCCGGTCAGTTCACTGACGATCCTGCAAATTTCATCGTGATTCTTTACTTAACGTTACATGGGATGTCATGAAATTTTGTTCATTGACTTTTTTAGGTTCCATGATTGCATGGAATAGGATATATTTACATGCATTTACGTTTCCAATCTATATCATGTAACATACTTGCATATATAGAGAGATATATATATAAAATTTCCTAGCGCTATAGCATACTGTTATTTCACACACGATCATGACAATTTGAATGTGTTGTTTTCTACATAGGATGTCAGGACAGCCTAGACGATACCAACGTTTGTTTGTATGACTTTCGCCTCTGCAATGAAACAATGTAAATGTCGACGTCCAGCCATGTTTTGCATGGCAGTTAGGTCTTATTGAAATTAAGATTTTACCTTTATTATCATCAAATTTAAATTTTCACTCAATTAAAAAATCTGACTGCTGAAAAAAAATGTCCAGAAGCTTTCTTTCATCAACAAGTAAAAATCCCTCCAAGCTTCTTGTTTGAATTTTTCAAATGAAATGTAAATGAAACAAACAAAAAATACAGAGGAGATACATTACATCTTTAACACAATACCTGAAGCAATTGCTATCGATGCAGGTCTATCGCACTTTGTTATGAAACATCATTAGCACTCGACTACTAGCGCTTTGCCAGTATATAGCCACCTCCATTACAACGATTCTTCCGAAGGGATGCCATTATTGATTTGTAGATGCGTGGTCTTGTGGGAGGTCAAATGGGGGTTTAGAAATACTTACATAATCAATGTGCGTTTAGCAGTCAGTTTTATGCACACACACAAAAAATTAAAAGTAAGAGTTGTCTTCTCCACCTTTATCGTTACTGTCCAGTCTACAACGTAGTACCCGTTTTTTTAAAGAAATACTGGTACCTTGCGGTATTGTAATATTGTTGTCAATTGACTTCAAGAAAAAGGCTAGCAACAGCATGTTTTTTAAAGATTTAAGTCATTTCTATAAAAGATCTGATTGGTAGAAACGCGACATTTAAATCCACAATTTTCGGGTAAATGATTATAAGGAAATTTACACTGAACAAGGGTTCGGAGATGTTAATTATGGAATTGTGTTTTATCATCATAATGTATTTTAAGATATGGTCTTCTCTACCCAAATTACAAATGTTCTATGTGTGACATACCTATCTTTGGCAGAATTCAATTCTATGATTTCATCACCGATTATGCAAATGACTTCTACATTTACATACATTACATTTACATTCAGAGCTTCCATAGTTGTACTGCCCACAAATGTGTGAAAACACAGTGCAAACAGACGGACAGACAGACCCCCCAAAAAATTTTCACAGAGATGAAAATAAAAGATTAAAGGAATCAAAGATTGCTGTAGGTGGCCAAGACACATTTCATCCATCGATTCCTTCTTTCTGTACTCACTGAACATGATTAAACAAGGGACGCCGGTTCACAGTTGTATGTCTCGGGAGACTCTGGGGTGTCATTCATTGCCTCTCTACGGTCATTCTGACAGTAGGTAGCTGCCGGAGACCCGTCAGCACTGGGGGCAGGGGAGGGGCAGACGTAACTGTTCCCCCCACCGGTGGCGGGCGGGCTATGATGGTTTTCATCATAGATGGCGGACTGAGTACCTGTCTCACTACAGGACAAGGCAGCTGGCTCGTAGTCATTGGCCACAGGGGATTCTGTGGACTTGCAGACTGCATCGCTAGCATCATTCTGGTCATATGTGTTGTGCAGGGTACGCTCTAGATCAGTGACCAGGGTAGGGGAGTTGTAGCAAGGGGCCTTATCCTGATCTGTGCCGACATTTTGTTGATAAGCAGAGGACTGGGTAGCAACCGGGTTTGGGAGAATGGATGGATACTGGTAGCATTTTGGGCCAGACTTGACGTTGTCGGAATTATCATTGCCATAGGAAGTCAGGACGGCCCCTTTCATGTTTGGTGTCTGACGAGGGCGCTCAGTGCTGCACGGGCGGGACGGTACAGGGTGTGTGTGGGCGCGGGCGCGGCCTGTGTGCGCCGCGCACAGCTTCCCCTGCCCGTATGGGACGATTTCTGATTGTGAAGAATCGGCCCTACGCAAATCAGGATGATTCTCGAAACGACCCTCAGCGTAAGGACTGATGACTGATTCTGAGTCATCCAAGCTCTCATGATCATCGAAACCACCCTCAGCGTATGGACTGATCACTGGCTCTACCTCATTCAAGCTGTCGTGATCCTCGAAACGACCCTCAGCGTATGGACTGAGCACTGACTTATCCAGGTTGCCATGATCTTGAATAGGCCACCTGGAACAGGCAGTGATCTCGCCGATTTGACCTGCAGCGTGATCTTGGACTTTGCGCCTGACAGTGAGCCTACGCCTTATACAACTGGCACATCCCCAAACTAATACGGCAGCAGCCGACAGCGCCCCGATACCTGCACAGACGATATACCATGTCAGATCTCCATAGCCATCATCACTCGCGCTGGTGGACAGTGGTGTAGTGCTGATTCCGATGGGCAAGTGTGTGATGCTGATGCTGGTGGGTAAGTGTGTGGTGGTGATACTAGTTGGAAATGGTGTTGTGTTGATGAATGAGTGCCCTGTTGCTAGGAGTGTTGTTATGACAGAGTGTGCGCGCTCCCTAGCCATGTAGACCACAGTGTCTGAACCAGTGTCCGAAGAGGCAGTACAAGTGGTGTTCCCAGAGAAGGGCTCGGCGGTCTCAAGCCAAAAGGTGAAGCTCGACTTCCCCATGTAGTTAGAACACAGGCTGTGATTTTCTGATTCCCCCGACAGGTTCTCTGTCCCTTTACATTTCACCCAGCCTTCAGCCTTTAGGTCGGTCACCAGTCTCATGGTTAGGTTGCCTGTCGGTAGACTGGCGTGTGTGGTCGTGTTTGTGTCGTACGTTATGTTAAAAGCGTGCTGTGAGTCGTTAGAAAACGTACAAGAAACTTCGGGCCGTTTCTCCCAATACACGCTGCCAACGGCAATGTACCTGTGCGCCGCACTGCGTTCAATACTCACAATCTCAACCAGCGGTGCCGGGCAGGGCAGTGCGCTGATACTGACTGGCTCGGGGGGATTTTGCACCGGCGATGAGGCGGGGCAACCTGTAGCAGGTGGCACCCGTATTGCCGAGACAAAACGCCGCCTGAATTTTAGGGTGTTCCCCTCGTATTCGTACAGCCAATCATTTGCGCAAGTACAGCGCGGTCGATTATCAAGGTCAAGTGCGGCATACCTTAATCGCAATCTTTCTTGCAACGTAATGGTGGCAATAGCGTTTCCATGCACTTGGAAGGTACTTGGAAATATAGATGTGAACCAACCGCCTGACAAGAAGGTCAGTCTGTTTCCCGCTAGATTAAGGGAATGCATTTCTATGTTTGAACGGAACGCGCCTGCAGCGATGTGGGAGATTTTGTTACCTTCCAGTTTTAAGACCCGAAGCCGTCCAAGACCGTGAAACATGCCCTCGCCGATCGCTCGCAGTTCGTTCTCAACAGCGCGGACATGTTCTACGGACTTGATCGCCTGCAAGGTCCCAGCTTCTATGTTAGCGATGCGGTTGGCACTTACGTCAAGCCACGTGCACCACGGCTGCACTCCCCGGAACGCATCAGGTGACAGTGTCACGATGTGGTTGTCCACAAGGAGGAGCTCGGACAAGCTGGGCAACCCATCAAAGCAGCCACCCTGCAGCACAGCACATGTCATGGGCTTAAAAGACCCCAGTAAAACTATATAGATACTGGATAATGTAAACTATAGGCTTCAGTATGCGTCTGGCAGCCGTACAGTGCACATCAGTGGAGGCCTGGCTAAGAAAGTTTATCATGTACAAGTTACTGTTCAAGTCATATGTTTGAGATCTACAGACAACAGATAAGAAATTGAAGTATGGCTACACATAAAGAATTAGCTTGAAGGACAGTTAGCCAAGAAATAATGTAATGACAACACTGGCTTTCAATGCCAGTTATATGTACTGTTCTACAGAGCCCCAGTCTATGCTGGTTACCACAACAAGAAGACGCAAAAATCCCAAGTCATATTTCTAGACGCACAACTGTTACCATGGCTAATGTGGGGAAGACATTGGGAATTTAGATACATTTAGATTACTAGCATTGACATACATTGACACGGTTGATTTGAAAGTTTGAAAATTTGAATAAGGTTGACTTCCCCAAAAAAGAAAGTTGTAATTATTGTCTTGATAATCCAAGGGATCTTATCTGATTGAAACTTCCTTAGATTATGTGACTTTTTAATAGATATCTGAGCCATTCTGCATGGTTTGCTATTGTTCCTAGAAAAACCAGTACAGATTTTTTTTTTAATTCTCTGACAGGTATTATGGTAATCTGTCCCTGCTAATGTTCCTGGCTGGCAGACATCTAATCCTTTTATGAATTTATGTGGTTATAGGGGATCAATCCAGCCCTCAAGCTGCTGGGCAGCTCACAGTAGGAGCACTCCCTTTATGACTTGCCCTGGGCATGAAAATCTTTGTCTTTAAGCAAACAGAATGCTGAATGTAAAAACAAAACATTTTTCTCCTGTACACATACCTATGGTCAAAGGTGTGAAATGTAGTGATGAATGTAAGGGTGCATGGATCTGCTGTATATTTGGGTGGGGCAATAACCAAGATCCTATAAGTAACAATTGTGTTCACTTTTGATTTGGTTGACAGTTACTCCAAAAATCTGAAAAAGCCAACGTTGCGATCTTGGTAAAAAAAAAGAGGAGGAAATGGTAAAGAAAACCCAAGGTCAAGTTCATTCAATGCCCTTTAGCTATTCTGCTTGTAACGTTATGGGTAATTGAAGCAGCGTGTGCACAATCTTTATCAGTACAAATCTGATGCAGTTATGGCCCTTTGCCAGAAAAAAACATTAAATGTTACAGTTGTAAGAAGCAGCATTAATATCTAAAAAACATTGTAACAGCCACACACTGATTTAGAAAAGAACAATATTACTGTAGATCTGAGGTCTTAAATGGGTCATGTATACATAAGCCTGACACATCTGGCTAACACATGTAGCTGCCTATCTAGGTTCTCTGGGAGCAATGCCCCCAGGGGGCTGTATGACCCACTTTCTATCCTTTGTGCTACTGACTAACATTCCAAACATTCTTCTGGGATTAAGATTCCTGTAGACAAATGCCTGTGCAATTCCTAGAATATTTGCAAGCTGCACACAATACTGTACCATTTGGCTCGCCACTGAGGCGTCGCCAAAAAAGTGCATACGGTTAAATCATACCTCCAGATGTGTCATATTGTTCTCCAGCAGCAGCAGATGTTTGAGAATCTCCATCCCAGCAAACGTGCCATTCTTTAGATTTTTGACATTGCTCCGCCAGATGACCAGGGTAGACACCTGTGGCAACTCAGCAAACGCCCCTACCTCTATCTCCGTTAGGTTACAAGCCACAAACCACAGCCTACAATTTCCACCACATGGGATCTGAGAGAGGATCTCAGCCTTTTCAGTTCCAAGCGTACCGACGTCGTGGTCAACGATCATGATACTGGTTATGTCTTTTGGTGAAGCGTTCTGGGCAAGATCCCCCTGTATAGGCCTTGCTTCATTTGAGCATACATGGCATGACTGATAGACTTGACCCAGGAAAATGGTGGTAAAGGGACCCATGTAGCTGGTTGCTTCATCTGGGTATTTGGTCCACTTATACTGGTAGGGTCTAGTGTCATAACGGTACTCATGATGACCACTACTGCTGTCACCTACGCTACACTTTGCCACGGACACCTCACGACAGCTCTGCCAGGTACTGGCGTCCGTGTGCGGCATTAGCAGCTGCGAAAGCAGCAACAAGTAGAGTTTTTCCATCAGCTTTTTCGCCATGACAGAACGTCAACATAATAATCGACTGATGGCAAGTCATTCCAATAACGAATCTACAAACTGCAAACAGCTTATCCTACAAAGGTGTTACCGTTCGTGTCTCCCCGCGGCCGCATGTACGCAGAACTTGGGCAGCACAAAACATACTAGTAGTCGTGTTGTCTGCAGTGGGACTGATATTAAGATATTCGCCCTTCGCGTAGGCGTGTTTTGCGACAATGTTTTCTATTGACCCAATTACTCATACTTATACATATATGCATATCAAAACGTTCGTCCCAATTTTTTCCAGCTATGTTTTTAATATACTCTGAAACATGAAAACAATGAATAGCTACAAATAGGCACAAACGATCAAACCAAGACAACTCATAGTGTTGACTACAACACGTAAAGTTAGCTGACATAAACAACTGGAGTTCCACGATCCCATACCTTCACCAAGTAATTTTCTCTCATCACAATGTTATTTGTAGCAATCGAAATCACATAATTTGCATGATATGTGACTTAAAATGCTCGATTTTACTTAAAGTGCGTTATTTCACAATTTCGTTCTTTCAAAAAAGTGAGAAATAAACCTACCGTGATACACAAGTGGCATTGCTTGGAGGGGGTAATTAAAATATAAGCCACACTAAACGATGAAAGATTGCTGTCGAAAGCCGAAATGCAAATATTATCCCATACACCCCTTCCTTCTGTTCTCATTCAACCTGACCGACAGCAGACGCTAATTCATAGCTGATTGTCTCGGGAGACTCTGGGGTGTCATTTATTGTCTCTCTACGGTTATTCTGGCAGTAGGTAGTTTTCCCCACTGGTGGAGGGCTGGCTATGATGGTTTTCATCATAGATGGCGGACTGAGTACCTGTCTCACTACTGGACAAGGCAGCTGGCTCGTAGTTATTGGCCAAAGAGGATTCTGCGGACTTGCAGACCGTCTCGCTACCATCATTCTGGCCATACGTGTTGTTCAGGGTACGCTCTAGACCAGTGACCAGGGTAGGGGAGTTGTAGCAAGGGGCCTTGAAGGAATACTGAGCTGTGCCGACATTTTGTTGATAAGCAGAGGACTGGGTGGCAACCGGGTTTGGGAGAATGGATGGATACTGGTAGCATTTTGGGCTAGACTTGACGTTTTTGGAATTATCATTGCCATATGAAGCCAGGACGGCCCCCTTCATGTTTGGTTTCTGACGAGGGCGCTCAGTGCTGTGCAGGCGTGACGGTACAGGGTGTGTCTGCGCGCGGGCGCGGCCTGTGTACGCCGCGCACAGCTTCCCCTGCCCGTATGGGGCGATTTCTGATTTGGAGGAATCGGCCCTACGCAAATCAGGATGATTCTCGAAACGACCCTCAGCGTAAGGACTGATGACTGATTCTGAGTCATCCAAGCTCTCATGATCATCGAAACCACCCTCGGCGTATGGACTGATGACGGGTTCTACCTCATTCAAGCTGTCGTGATCCTCGAATCGACCCTCAGCGTATGGACTGAGCACTGACTTATCCAGGTTGCCATGATCTTGAATAGGCCACCTGGAACAGGCAGTGATCTCGCCGATTTGACCTGCAGCGTGATCTTGGACTTTGCGCCTGACAGTGAGCCTACGCCTGATATAACTGGCACATCCCCAAACTACTATGGCAGCAGCCGACAGCGCTCCAATACCTGCACAGACGATATACCATGTCAGATCTCCATAGCCATCATCACTCGCGCTGGTGAACAGTGGTGTAGTGCTGATTCCGATGGGCAAGTGTGTGGTGCTGATGCTGGTGGGTAAGTGTGTGGTGGTGATGCCGATGCCGGTGGGCAAGTGCGTTGTGCCGATACTAGTTGGGAATGGTGTCGTGTTGATGAATGAGAGTTCTGTTGATTGGAGTGTTGTTGTGTCAAAGTGTGTGCTCTCCCTAGCCATGTAGACCACAGTGTCTGAACCAGTGTCCGAAGAGGCAGTACAAGTGGTGTTCCCAGAGAAGGGCTCGGCGGTCTCAAGCCAAAAGGTGAAGCTCGACTTCCCCATGTAGTTAGAACACAGGCTGTGATTTTCTGATTCCCCCGACAGGTTCTCTGTCCCCTTACATTTCACCCAGCCTTCAGCCTTTAGGTCTGTCACCAGTCTCAGGGTTAGGTTGATGGCGTGTGTGGTCGTGATTGTGTCGTACGTTATGTTAAAGGCGTGCTGTGAGTCGTTAGAAAACGTACAAGAAACTTCGGGCCGTTTCTCCCAATACACGCTGCCGACGGCTGTGTAGCTGTGCGCGGCAATGCGTTCAATACTCATAATCTCAACCAGCGGTGCCGGGCAGGGCAATTCGCTGATACTGACTGTCTCGGGGGGATTTTGCACCGGCGATAATGCGGGGCAACATGCAGCAGGTGGGACCCGTATTGCCGTGACAAAACGCCGCCTGAATTTTAGGGTGTTCTCTTCGTGTTCATACAGCCAATCATTTGCGCAAGTACAGCGCGGTTGATTATCAAGCTTAAGTGGGACATAGCTCAATCGCAGCTGCCTCTCTTCCAACGCAATGGCGGCAATAGCGTTTCAACGCAATGTGAGGTCGGGTAGAAATACTGATTTGAACCAACTGCCAGACAGGAAGGTCAGTCTGTTTCCCGCTAAATTTAGGGAATACATTTGCACGTTTGAGTAGAACGCGCCTGCAGCGATGTGGGAGATTCTGTTACCTTCCAGTTTTAAGACCCGAAGCCGTCCAAGACCGTGGAACATGCCCGCGTCGATCGCTCGCAATTTATTGTCAACAATAAGGACATGTTCTACGGACTTGATCGCCTGCAAGGTCCCAGCTTCTATGTTAGCGATGCGGTTGGCACTTACGTCAAGCCACCACGGCTGCACTCCCCGGAACGCTTCAGGTGGCAGTGTCACGATGTGGTTGTCCACAAGGAGGAGCTCGGACAAGCTGGGCAACCCATCAAAGCAGCCACCCTGCAGCAGAACACATGTCATGGGGCTTTAAGCAAACGGAATGTTGAATGCAAAAACACTACCTTTCCCTCCTGCACCTAGTTTGATATTTCAGGCAGTATTTCTGGGATCCGGGAAAACACTGTCTCTCTAGGGCTAGAACCAACAACCTATAAGTACGACTGGTATACACCTTTTACTTGGATGAATGGCACACACACAAAACAACCATCTGAAAAAGCCAATGGTGTGATAAGAACATAAGAATAGAAGAAAAGTGGTAATAAGACACGAATGTCATTAAATTTTACCTCCAGATGTGTCATATTGTTCTCCAGCAGCAGCAGACGTTCGAGAATCTCCATCCCAGCAAACGTGCCATTCTTTAGATTTTTGACATTGCTCCGCCAGATGACCAGGGTAGACACCTGTGGCAACTCAGCAAACGCCCCTACCTCTATCTCCGTTATGTTACAGCCCACAAACCACAGCCTACAATTTCTACCACATGGGATCTGAGATATGATCACTGTCTTTTCAGTGCTGAGCTCACCGATATCGTTATCAACGATCATGATGTTATTCCTGTATTGTAGTGAAGGGTTCTTGGTGGGATCCCCACGTGCAGGCCTTGTTTCATTTGAACAGACCTGACAGGACTGGTAGATTTGGCTCAACGAAAAGGTGACAAAGGGTCCCATGTAGCTGGATGCTTCATCTGGGTATTGGATCCACTTGTCCTGGTACGACCCAGGATCATACCGGTACTCATGGCCACCCGTACGGCTGTCACCTACGCTACACTTTGCCGGGGGCACTTTACGGCAGCTCTGCCAGTTGCCGGCGTCCATACCCGACGTTAGCAGCGGCGAAAGCAGCAACATGTACAGTTTTGCCGCCAGCCTTATCGCCATGATGGTACTTTAACACGCCAGACGGCTGATGGCAATGGGCTACAGTGACAAGTCTACATTACGAAATTTCGATTACCAAAGGAACCAATTGAAAACATATCACTTCAACACGCCAGACGGTTGATAGCAACGGGCTACATACAAGTTTACATTACGAAATCTCTAATCCCAAGGGAACCAACTAAAACATATTGTTCAGCAAAGGTTTTACCGTTAAGTCAGTGTGTCCCCGCAGAAACAGAAACTGGATAGTACAGAAAACAGTCGTGTCGTCTGCAGCGGCGCTCTAACCCGACTGATCACACAGCTAGCACTAGTGATTCTTAGACATGACATATTTTCTTGTTTTCTTGAAATTGCGTTTTATAACTACCTCCGTTCCATGGTAAGAACATAATCTTTCTTTGACCTAAGATACTGACGTGTTAAAAACAATGTTTCTCATCAACCCAATTCCTGATATGCATAATCATAATCCATTCTGCAATTACGAAAGTAGTGACCTCTTAAATGAAGCCATCAATTTTCCACGTTTGCAGAGAAAAAGAAAACTCCTTTTGACATCACAGAAATTGAGATTTTTTCGTCTTCCACCGTTGAAACAAAGTCAATCCTTGTTAAGATTTAGAGTTAGCATCAGAGTACTCAATATACTGTATTGCTTTTTATCTATTGTAATTTTGCTGTTTCTTGCAAATTGCCATGGGTAAGAATTGTTGATAACATTTTTATTATCACCATTCTGAGTTTCACGACCTCACACCTTCGCCGAATCATCTTAACCTTTACGAATAAAGGTTTATCATTGATGATGCAAATAAAGTCATCATTTGTATATTTCATATCAATTTATGTCATGATGATTGAGTCCACCGAATAAGTTAGTCAAAGTATACAAGTCCTATCTTAGCAGAAAAGGCTACTCTACTGAGTTTTTTTGCATCAGTTACGCAAATGAGGCCCTGATTTACATAGCTTATGTTTGATGATGTTTACCTTTAGTCAACTCCAAAACGCCGTTTAAAATGCCGTTAGTTACCACTATGGAATTACAGCATTTTCTCGTTGATTATGCAAATGTTGTTCCTTCGCAAAATTGATATCCATCGATATTCTTCTCTTTCTCACTTACATATGTCACAGTTGCCTATTGTTCCTATCTCCGTAGCCGACTCCCTAAGCATACTTTTTGGCCAATTTCTACTATTTTTCCCGCGATCCGCGGAGCCTGGTAGAGGCTACTATCCACCTTCCAAATATAATGAAGATGTATCCATAGCTTCTCAACTCAAGTTATGCTTTTTGCATACAAACACACAACCACTCATGGCCAGTGCACCATAGTAAAACCGAACAACATAATCTTCATGCGAAGGTAATAAAGATCGGAAAAAGAACGTTTTCAAACGTTTTTTTGAAACAAGCATATACTTCTTTGATGTTTTGCACTATTGACTCTTCAACAAGATTTTTCCAGTATAAAATTTTGCATTATAAGTTCTTACCTACAAATAGGCTGTTATATATTTGGAAATGTATTGATACTCCACTGTGCTCGTTTTGCCATGAAGAGGATGAATCATACATCCATGTCTTTTGGGAATGTCCAAATTTAACCCTCTTTTGGGACAAAATCAAAACCTGGTATTACCGTAAAACAACTAGATACTTACTGTTAAACGGATTTAATGTTATTTTTGGAAACTTGTACCTTGGAATTCCCCCCATTGAAAATCTAGTAATATTACTAGCTAAGATTTATATATATAGATGTAGAAAATTTGGTGCCTTGAATTTTGATTCTTTTCTCAATTTCGTTCATTTCTTTTATAAGTTAGAGTATTATACAGCCATGAAGAAAGGCAAACTGGATAAGCACCTGGGGAAGTGGGGCACTTTATGCAGTTAAATATCTTGTATATGTATTCTTCTTTCATTTTAACTTAGGTTATTACTATTAATGCTGGAAATTCCTTGATTTCTGTTGCACTACATTTTAATTTCTGTTGGATAAAGTTTATGTTATCATTATTGTTAATTCATGTTTACATTATTGTTAATTTATGTTACCATTATTGGTATCGTTATTGTTTATTTGTATTGATAACTACACCTTTGTTATTGTTTCTTTTTATGGTTTCATATCTGTACACGATCAGTTTTTGCTGGATGGTTTCCTTATTATGTTTTGTTATGTTATTATGAAAAACCAATAAAAAAAATTTAAAAAAAGAACGTTTTCAAGTATTGCAATGTTTTTGTATAAAAACTTATTTCTCCAATAATTGCTGCTACCCTATGTCGTTCCCACTCAGAACGCCGAATTATGAATGTTGGAAGAAAACATGTCCATTCCAAGTTACCGAGCGGGTTGTTATTGTCATTACTTCGAAATATTTTCAATTCATTGTAATTATTCGTGTCAGAAATCTGATACTTTGGAAGTATTTCGAATGTGATTTCAACTTTATGAATATTACCCCGGTTTTAAACAAGTTTAGAAATGTTTATGATGTGGAATATGATTTTTCCGACAGTTTCTAAATAATAGTAACATGTTTTCTACCATAACTTACCATTTCTTACCGTCTTTTATAATTATTTGTATTATCTTTAAGAATAGGTCAGAAGGCTGGGAAGAAAGCAATTCACACATTCTTGCCAAGTATAAGGATGACTGCTCTCCACAAAGGACCCACCAATGTCCTGTGGTGAAATCTAAAGATTTTTTAAAAAGTAGACAGAAGGGCCGGATTAGCACATACTTTTATGGGGTCCCCGACTTGCACCTTTATGTATCACGTTTACGACATTCTCGCCACCTTACCTGGCACATGTAGATATGGTTAAGGTAGACCTGATGAAAATTCTGGTCGGTTGGAGGATGTGATCAGATCGTAGACTTATTGAGACGCTCAAAGCCGTAGATTTGCCTGACAATCTCGATGCCCTCATTTTGGTAATGCTGACGACAACCAGTCTTATGGTAAAAATCCCTCTTTCGGATTGCAGGGTCTAGTTTTGGAGCCCCCTTTACCTTACAACTTCCAGATGTCATTATCCAGTATGGTCGACAACACTTACTTTATGGACATATCAGTGCAGAAAACTTACACAGGCAGAAGATATACCTGGCGGAAGTTCTATGCCGGTTGCAGAATGAGACTTAATGTCAGATCGTAGATTTATTGAAACGCTGAAAGCCGTAAATTTCCCTGACAATCTCGATGCCCTTATTTTGAACCTGCTGGTCTTATGTTAAAAATCCCTCTTCCGGACTGCAGGGTCTACTTTTGGAGCCCCTATACCTTACAACTTCCATATTTCATTGTCCAGTGGACAGCACTTATGTCATGGACATATGAGTGTAGGCACATGGAGAAGGTAGGCATGGTGGAAATTCTAGGGCGGTTGCAGAATATGATCGTAGACTTATTGAAACGCTAAAAGCCGTAGATTTCCCTGACAATCTCGATGCCCTCATTTTGATATTGCTGCCACGAACCAGTCTTATGGTAAAAATCCCTCTTCCGGATCACAGATTTCCCTGACAATCTCGATGGATGCCCTCATTTTGGTAATGCTGCCGACAACCAGTCTTATGGTAAAAATCCCTCTTTCGGATTGCAGGGTCTAGTTTTGGAGCCCCTGTAACTTACAACTTCCAGATGTCATTATCCAGTATGGTCGACAACACTTACTTTATGGACATATCAGTGCAGACAAGTTACACAGGCAGAAGATATACCTGGCGGAAGTTCTATGCCGGTTGCAGAATGAGACTTAATGTCAGATCGTAGACTTATTGAAACGCTGTAAGCCGTAGATTTCCCTGACAATTTCGATGCCCTCATTTTGAAATTGCTGCCACGAACCAGTCTTATGGTAAAAATCCCTCTTCCGGATCACAGATTTCCCTGACAATTTCGATGGATGCCCTTTTTTTGATAATGCTGCCACAACGAGGCTGGCATAACTTATGGTAAGAATCCCTCTTTCGGATTACAGGGTCAAGTTTTGGAGCCCCCTATATACCTTACAACTTCCAGATACCATTGTCCAGTATGGCAACAACACTTACTCCATGGACATATCAGTGCATATATTTACAGATGGAGAAGGTGGAAGATCTATGCCGGTTGCAGAATGAGACTTGATGACGTCAGATCGTAGACTTATTGAAACGCGCGAAGCCGTAGATGTCGGTGACAATCTCGATGCCCTCATTTTGGTAATACAACCAGTCTTATGGTAAAAATAAACCTTCTTCCGGATTACAGGGTCTGTGTTCACAAGTCACAACTTTCATTATCCAGAATGGCGAACAACTCTTGCGTCATGGACACATGAGTGCAAACCCCCTTAGTATTGATATTGTTTAGAATGAGCAAGAGAACTAAGATTTGGAAAACAAATTACTCAAGAATATATATTTGTACGTATATATATGTACTACGCAAGAACCATAGTAGGTCATAGGTCACATCAAAGGTCAATCTGGGGCAAAGGGGCACATCACATTCAAAGTGGAACCATACCTGAAAATTATTTTCAACTTAAACACTCATAAATCAGCTCTTATGCTTTAAAGCCATGTCTGTAGCACTTCACTGCAGATTATGATGTGACCTCAACCCTAGACCGTCATCCCTTTTTTCCGGTGCTCTAACCAAGAAGGGTACGCATGGGGGACAGGGGAAAATTGAACAGTCTCAGAGAGGTAACCCACTGCTTGTCCGTGACCGCAACATGTCTTCAGTTCAGTCTAGTTGGGCAAACTTGGCTGTCTCATGTATCTATGTTTTAGCCGAACAAATACATGAATGAATAAAATCAGTTCAGTCTAAAGCACAAAAAGGAAAGACTGAAAGATATCATCTATCATTTTATTTAGTGCCATCATCATACAGCTATCATGATCACAACTGTCTATCAAATTACATTGGATTGAATACAAAAGTACACATTAGGTTTTGTTACTGAGGCACCCAGAGCATTCTATAAGACTTGAAAACTGGAAATATTCTATATATATGTCGATATGTAATGGTATAGTGTTATAAAACCTTACTTTGTGTAGCAATGACTAGAAATTAGACCTTTTTATTCAAGTTTCAAGCCTCATAAAATGCCCTGGATGCCTTTAATGACTATATGCCGATCTGGTGAAAGGGTCACATCGTTTTTATTTCTATTCTTAACAGGATTCCCTCCCCCTGAATATCACCCAGTTTCGTAATACTCGGAATGCACATTCAATCGGCCATATCCTTAGTGTTTAGGCAAGTACCCTATAGATGAATGTAATGCCGTCCAGCTGGCGGTAGTACTTGGGAACGATGTCACGTGCCACTTGTTCCCAGGATCCTTTCTCTTCCAAGGCCATCATGGCGGGCTCCAGTTTATCCTTGTACGCCTCCACCGTGTACAGAAACTCCTCCCTCATTGCGATGCAGATGAGACCACCTGAAACACACACACACGTCCATTAATCCCTAGCTTTCGCCATTTGACTAACTTACCAAAATCAATCTTACTACCAAAATCAACCAACCCACTTTAATACGATACAAAACGTGGGTCTCTTCATTTTCCACTGCCTTCAAAAAAGAAGTCAAACCCAACCAAAGTCAACCTTAGTTAACATAGAACTTTCACAGTAGACTAGATAACTATGTCGATTCCCATGTATATTTATGTACTTGTTTGTCTGCAATTAGCCTTCGAGCATGAACTCGCAATAAAGTTATTATTATTAATGTTACCTTATAGTTCTTTCTTTACACAGATGACTTGGTAGTCCGTCTGCTAACTTGTAGGAGCAGTAATATTGACTCAAATTACTAGGTGGCCCCTCTCCGAGAAGGATGCGGTCCCAACCGTGATGGTTATTCAATGATACTTAAATTCTCAGGACGGAAAAGGAAGATTACTAGCCTTGGAGGATCTTCTGCGAAAAGGCCACAATGTAACAACAAATCTGTTAATTGTGTAAAAAAATTAATCGAGTTTGAGCAAAGGATTTTACTACTTGAGGCTCACAACAAGTCTGCCCCCATGATTGAAACTACATGTCTAAGTAGTCGATTTATTTCAGTCTTCTTTAGCCTCGTCACAGAACAAGAAGGTTTCACCTTACCTGGCTTAACGATACGGATGAGCTCCGGAAGACAGTCGTCCTTCAAGTGACCTTGGCTGAACGAACCGCAGCAAGCGATGGCGTCATAGTGGTCTGAAACATAGACAGGTTCGTTGTCTCAGTACACGTGCTCTAGATAAGTGCCTTTCAGGTCATCCTGTTATGTCTTTGTTGCATCCGTTTTAGTGCAAGTTTATGACCACGAACACACATGGCAACGTCTACAAGGCAATCAAAGATGGCAAACTTCACCACCTGATCCATACGACACTTCCAACACTACACGTATACAGACAAATATAGCTGCGCTGAGAATGTACAATATATGGCAACGCTGCATTGTACGCATTAACAGTTGTTTGACACTATCGTACGATTATTAGATTTCTTAATTGGCGATACATCAGCAGTGACAGGACCATATTATATTACAGTAGAATCCGCTTCACTGCACACCCCATTTGCAAGCGTATTTGGTGCAATTATCCGGCTGGTGCAATTATGCGAAATTGCCCCGCTGGACCGATAGTACACTGTATCATACAAGAGGTGAATAGTTTATAAACCTCGGTGTGCTGTATGGACTTGTTAGTACGCATTTAGATGTTAGAAAGCTTTCGTTATACAGGTACAGTGCAGTAACACCGTAGATTCCACCTCTTGTTAGGGCCACGTTTATGTATTAAAACAGTAAATGTCAAATTCTCAGGAAAGACATCTCAGGACACAGTGAGTGAAATCAGTAAGCGCCAGAGACGCCCCTGTCATGTTTGGACAGATTAGACTGTGTACATCATTGTAGTGAATAACTGTACAATGGACTGTACTACGTATCCAGTGGGTAGGTATGGTCAGATGACTTCGATCAGTGACAGACCATTCTCCTTATAGCAGAGCTGAACCCACGCATACATCCTTCGGGTGAATGTAGGAAGCTTCTAGGACGCAGATTCAGCTGTGCCATAAAAGAATTTGACAGATGATGACGTCAGCACCGCACCGTCAAAAGCGACTGCTATGTCCGTCCACGCGTCTGTAGCCCTTCTCGAGTCGCTGTGCGGTTTCCGATTAGACCTGAGAACTGCGACTAGATGTACGTTAAGACGCCGGTCTCATTATTGCAGCAGTATGTGAATATAGCGCTGCCGCGAACCCCAAACCACCGACAACACCCATGTCATCTTTAACGCGAAATCAAATCCCCGCGAACTTAAATGCATTCACAGTTATAAGATAGCTAGTGTACAGGTAGAGACCAAATCTTTTTTGAGTACAGCATGCTGTCTGTCAAAGCACAATGCCGCCTTTGGCAGGCGTGTGTCTCTTTATGGTGACGCCACGTCCCGTGACCCACCCAGGACATCCCATACGATCGCTATCAACGTGATTGTCAATGGAGACCACCTTGTTTTGTTAGTGAAAACAATTTTAGACATATTGGCGGTATTGTGACTCTACATAGGGACGTATCGGCTCATTTGTACCGCGTTTTCTGATTTTTGGCGCACCTTTTTAGTTAACCATAAGGATTTTTGAAACAAATTGGTGCAGTTATCCGGCATTGGTGACAATGCACCGTGCAGATATGCGGAGTCACTAACAATGCAGTGAATGGGAACCGGTTTTGGATTTTGGGATTCGGTGCAGTTAAATGGAATGTGCGTTTATCCGAGGTGCAATTAAGTGGCGCCTACTGTACAAGAAACAACTGTGTAAGAGACCGGGGCGGGGCCAAGGTGAGGCACTTGTCGGATTATGGAGGCGGTATGGATAAAACAAATCTGCCCTAGTCATGACACGTGATGAGGGAGATATAAAGTCAGTCACGTAGGGGACCGCACTGTTGACACTACAGCAGCGACACCTAGCTGCAGCGCGAGGTAGAACAAGTCAGGTTTGTCCTGTGAAGGGTGACAGACGGTCACTAGAACGTCGGCAAGGCCTTATCTCTCTATTCGCTGATTCTTTTTTTTTTATTGCAACATTTAAATACATGACATGATGACGACAGACTCAAGATTACAGCTTATTTTCATGTCGTCATCGACAGAATACATTACAGAAGTACAATACAAATATTACAAATACTGAAAATGAAAAAAAAAAACAGGTGCGGACATGCAAAGCATAAGAGTAACAAAATATCTCAAATAAACTACATGACAGAAATCTTGAAATGTAAGAAAATTGAAATCAATAGACAGATAAATATGTGGGCAGGTACTACAAGACTGGACTATTCGCTGATTCATAAGCACTAGCTTATTTCTGAAGCATAGCTATGAGAATTTTCCACCCTCACACTTACCGTCCTCTATGTCGAGGCGCCGTGGTCCCAGGAAGTCACAGATGTACCTGTGGTACAGGTTCCTGGACTTGGCGATGTCTAACATGCCCTGGCTGCCGTCGATCGCATCCAGGTTGGTGTAGCCCAACTTGATCAGCTTCAGGAGGGATTAAAATATCAACTTATGAAACTGGTTGTTGCGATATCCAGTGTTTTCTACGCCGACTGAGCAAACTTAACGTTAACAATCATTACTGTATTCATACGATCTAAAGGCAGGCTTATTCGTCTATTTCTGTCTTGTTAATCGGCTTTCATGTAAAGAATTCTAGAAGCGTTCACGATTTCTGTCGCACTTAATTTTTTTACCACCGATCCCCGGGGTCGCGGATGAATACTGTGTTTTACGACCTTGTGACGATAACTAGGTCAATAGACCGAGCATGGTTGCCTTTGATATGCTTCGGTCACAATTGGAAAAAGGAGCCCTGCCGGGTAGTTCACGGGCAGTTTTTTTCACTTTCGAGCGTGACCCCTACGCGGCCCCGTGGGACACCCTGCGGCTTTGGGCCCGGCCGGGCCCCGCGGTGACTTTAACCCGGACTTGAATTCAAAGCGGGACCCTGTTACAAGTAGACGCCGTGAGCTAATCATGCGAGCACCGGGAGGTAGCGCCCTCCACGGTACCCGGCACTCCACCGGACAAATTCCTGGCTTCGGGCCTGGCCGGGACTACACTACCTACTATGGGCACCGGTGCAATTGGGATCAAAGCATTAGCCTGGAGTCCAGCCTCGTCAGCTTTGGCCCGCTCACAACGTCGCGACCCCGCCAACAGTGAACCAAAGCGAACATGGCTGGACTCCAGGTGATAGTTGCCTTACCTCCATTGCACACAGGCCCGTTCCGGCGGCTACGTCCAGGATCCTTGCAGTCTTGTTCCCTGACAAGACCTCCGCTAGAGCCTCGGCACACTGGCGGGGACCGCCGTAGTTCAGATCAAACAGGTCCTACAGACAAAACGGTAGAATTTTCATTTGCCTTGTCAGTTTAGGTGCAGATTTACTAGTACTGTAAGTCGCGAAGTATTCGCGGTGACAGCGTGGATATGTTTTGACTTTCATTGTATTACAACGCTTGTACAACGCAGAAATGCAATACGACTCAGACAAAAAAAACTGTGGTGTCTCCTTTCTCTTCCTACGGCTAAAATCAGTCCACTTTAGCTTATATCAATTCATTATCCTGTTTTGGGAGGGGCTGAGTATTTGTCTTTGGAGTATTGTTGTGTCTTTTTCCTCAATGGAAATGTTAAACAATATGTTGTCGTGTTTACGTGGTGTGGAAAGTGTAAAGCTGATTTGAGAAGTCTCGAAAGAGGATTAAGCTGAATTATTCTCCCAGGTCTTAAGGTAAAGCCGCTGCAATCTATAAGCGCTTTCGTGGATTCGAGTACGCATGTGCAGTGTCAAAAGTGAAGCCCCTTGGCTTGTAACCAGTTCTCGTCTCGACCATTGGCCTGATTTGCATAACAATGCCCTGACGGGTTTTGTTTACGTCTCAGGGGCCTCCACCTTTGACACTGCACGTGCGTACTCGAATCTACGAAGGCGCTCATTGAAAGAAAGCGCAATATCACCCCGACCAATCAAACCACGTGAATCGCATTGAAACTCAGATTCGTATCAGCCATTTCCCGACAAATCCCTTTCTAACTTGCGTTAACGACTACATCTGACTAAACAAACTCGCCAGTGAGATGGTGGAAGGTGTCAGCTTTCCAAAGAAGTTTTCAGATTGGCAATTTTGGCACTTTGGAAGTGATTGAAAGCGACCGCGATTTAACGTTTAGAAAAAAGTAGTAGAAACTATCTTTTTCTAAACGTTAAATCGCGGATGATACGAATCTGAGTTTCAATGCGATTCACGTGGTTTGATTGGTCGGGGTGAATATCCGAGATGAAAAGAGACGTTCCGTACCTTGTCATACCTGTCGGCCCAGTTGTCATAATACCTGAAGACTTCTTCCCTGGTCATGCCATGTTTCTGTGCACCGTGGCAAAGGGTATCACTCAGTTTGACGTCTACTACGGTAGTGTCCGCCATTCTTCTTGTTTACCTGCACGCAATGAAATTACAGGTTTAATTGATGACCTAGATATTCTGCGAACCGTGCAGGCGGGCACAAACATTATAACTCTCTCTGAAAGGAGGAGGAACGCCCGCCTCACCTTTCTCCACAAACTAGTCAACAACCACATCAATATAAACACTGACAGTCTACTGAAACCAACTCAGGGGCGCACCCGCGGGAGCCATACTCTCAAATTCAAATGTTATGGCGCAACAAAATTCCAGGTTTATCAAATTAATACTGACCTAGATTTTCGGTGAACAGGCAGGAACAAACATTCTCACAACTCCGTTTTAGATACAGCTCAAACAATCTCGATAAGATAGTGAAATGGACAAGGTAAGAAATCATATATACGAAATCAAAGGTTCCGCAACAACATTCCAGGTTTACCAAATCAATACTGACCTAGCTTTTCGGTGAACAGGCAGTGACAAACATTATAACAACACCGTTTTAGGTACAGATACAACTGTCTCTGATTCTCAAACAATTTCGATAGGATAGTGAAATGGACAAGGTAAGAAATCATATATACGAAATCAAAGGTTCCGCAACAACATTCCAGGTTTACCAAATCAATACTGACCTAGCTTTTCGGTGAACAGGCAGTAAGAAACATTATGACAACACCGTTTTAGATACAGATACAACTGTCTGATTCTCAAACAATATTAATCTCGATAGGATAGTGAGATGGACAAGGTAAGGAAAATCTGCTACGATGAAATCAAAGTCTCCTGTGGCACAACAAAATTCCAGGTTTAATACTGACCTAGATCTTCTGTGAACAGGCAGTAACAAACATTCTAACCACACCGTTTTTAGATACAGATCATTGAACTGTCTCTGTTTCTTAAACAATCTCGGTATGATAGTGAGGTGAGAAAGAGGTAAGAGAAAATACGCTACAAGAAATCAAAGGCTCCTGTGGCGCAACAATAAACTGACCTAGATTTTCGGTGAATAGGCAGTGACAGATAACCAACATTCTAACAACATACACCGCTCTAGATACAGAAACAGTTCTCTCACTCTACTAAGACAATCTGCTGTACAAAATCGAAGGCTCCCCTGGTGTTGACACTGTGTAAGACTAAGACTGGTCGGCGAAAGATACACATGGCATCACGGACACAAAGGCCCCTAGCAGGACGGTCCATAAACATGGCTGACAGCTAGTAAGACCGGTAGCAGGCTGGAACTAGCTTCTGGGCAAGAAGCCACGATTCTATGAATCTATCAATGAAAGTCTACACAGAATCTAGCTTAGAAACAGTATGAAATGTAGGTTATTTACCAACGTGATGACCGGGCAGACGGAGTGGCTTGGTGTCAATAGGTTTCTGAGTATTGAGTACAATCAGTAAAGCTGATTTGCATAGACCAATTAAGTTATGAGCGACCGGCGCTGTTATGAGCGGGTCAGAGTTAACTAGGTCACTTTGGTCAGATTTCCTGCTAGACCGGTTCTGCCTGTCCATCACAATTAGCAGCTCAACCAATGACAGCATGGCAATATTAGCGGTTCGACCAATTGGAGAGTGTCTACCGTCAAATATTTCCATCTCATTACATGTTATCTTTTCATTTTGCATTTCTACGTTCTGACTGATTTGGGAGGGACTATAGGATCTATCTATTGCCGAGGTTTATTACTGTACGCAATTCTTCTAGCTTTTATTGTGTTGTGCAAATATTGTCCAGTTGCCAAGAGTCCTCTTTATTGACGCTGTCACGGTATCAAGGCATTTGTCTCTATCCCAAAATAACGTAATCTCTAAGCAGATGTTGGTAGGCCAAATCGTAACCTTTCGTTACAAACAGTGCTTTGTTAAACGTATGTTATAGCTTGTGAACGTTACGATTTTGCCTTACAGCATTTACTTGGAGATTACATTAAACGATGATGAACTACTCCAGATATCAAAGTACAATTTTCTACAATTGCAACTTGAACGTACGCTTCACAAATGTCGTCATGGTCCATTAAACTGGATCAATTGCTTATTGTATCGGTGTGCATAATTTATAAGGGATAGTGTGTTATACGTAGCGCTCAGGTTGGACATTACAGTATGTAACCTTTGGCAATTTTAGAGTCGAGAACATGAAAGCTTAAGACTGCTATACAACATTGATTTTGGCACATGCTTGAAAATTTCAAGCAGACTATGGAAGGAAAATAAAATCTGACTGCCCTGGGTTTTTTTCCTTCAGCTCCAGATCCTTATCTTTACGCCATCATGGAAATATTATGAATTTTTATTCAGCATGATATTGTCATTATTTCCTGTCTTTTAACTATACAAATATTTAATTGTATTGTTCCTGTATTTGATAGAAATGTATACAATGTAGGCGAACTCCAGGAAGATTAGTGTAGAAATCTGAATAAAATAAGCAAACAAAGAAACAAACATATCTGCAGTTTGCAGAGTGTCTAGTTTGCAGTTTGCACCTACATTTAGTGGTTGTTTATATCACTTTTTCTATTGCTACAATAGTGAGAACATGTTGGTAAACCATTCTACAATTTACATTCTACAATAAACCATTCTACAATTTACACATCCAGTTTGAGTACAATGTAACTAACAATCATTAAAACCAGGCTTACAAGCCAATGTAAACATCGTTGAGTTATTTGATTACAAATATAGATACATTATATACACGAGACTAGAGTTCCACGAACACATAATCTTCGCCAAATAATCAAGGCTTATTGTGCAGAGTGATTAATATTTACATGCTTATCACCCCCTGAAAATTTGATCATACACCATACCGTTTGGAAGTTATGAGGGGGGACGAATAAGTCCAGTCCAGATAGGGTTAAAATCATTTGGTGGTACAGGACTAGTATATGTGTCTAGTGTGCTGATATGTGTTATAACTGGTCATGAAAAATATAAGTATGTTGATATCATATGGGCCACATAGGTTTGATATTGCAGTGTTATAAGTTGAAACTGATGATGAAATGGTACAATCAATATATATGAATAGAATAAATCTTATTCCATATCATACACATGAATGACATAGTACATGTGACTTTTCCGAACGTAGCAGTGTTGCAGTTTTGGTGCAGTGTACTCTCCAAGCAGAGGAGTGGGTCCGGCTGGTTTTTGACATGTTTTAGGTGTTTTTGTCAGGCTTTCTATTTTGTCCCCTTTTCGTTATGTCGTCAACCGTGTGTTGGACAGAATTGCCTAAACTGAACATGTGTAAAAAAAACAGCCGGGCCCACACCTCTGCTTGGAGAGTAGTGAGTGCCCTATCTGTTTATTTACATGGCCTACTTTTCCAAGGCCCTCTGTTTAAATGACCTGTTTTCAGGGACACTGTCACATGAGTGTCCCATTATGAAATGCAGTGGATTTACAAACTTTCCTTACTAAGTATGCAAATAAGCTCCTGATTTGCATAGTTAGTCTTTGATTATGTAAAGCACCATCTGAGCTCTTTACAAACCAAACATCACGACGATCTGTCGACCCCTTCTCAAGTTATTCGTGTCCGAAGGTCAAAACAAAAACATCAACTGCAGTTCCAAACAAGCCGCTAGGGAGCCCAAACTTACACAACTTACTTCCTGTGGCATGAACTAGTTTTATATCTAGTCTGTACAACGGCAAAACAGCTTCTTCCCCGTAAACTTTACCTAAACCAAAAAATGTCAAGGCGCAACTCATACGGACTTGAATACACCACTCGTGTGACCCGTGACCCCCACTCCTCCAACCCAGCCCCTTATAATTACCTTTAAATTTAATGTAGCAGAACACAGTTTTCGGCCTAAGGGGATTTAATTCTATAGTTAAAGGCCACAAGGTGACTGGCTTCCACGCGGTGAAAATTATAGTAGGTTGCACTTGAGTAATACGAAAAAGGAATATGTTTGATTTTAGGGTACAACCTACAAATAATTCAAACACTTTTTAAAAATCTGTCAGCGTATCGGCTTCTCATGCCCACTTTGAAACAGCGCTCTGCGAGAGGTCACTGAACTGCAGCCGACTCACCCCAAGAGGCAGCTGCGTAAGAAGGCGCATTTATACATATACTGGAAAAGGTTCACAATCCAAATCCTGCGGTCTAAAAGCCGACATATTCCTACACCACACAGCACAGTTTACACTTGGATGTCTCTCACATGTGACTTTCTACCCAGTCTTCAAGAATTTTGGCTGTACTACTTTTTGTATCCGCGTCATGGACCCCCCGGGGGTCGCTAAAATACTGTGTTCTGCGACCTTAATGTGCGCTAGCTACTATTAATGAATGAAAGACGTTTATTGCACGTTTATGCTCTGATGAGCTAAGTACAGGTCATGGTGACAAGCAGAAGAATAGTTACAGTGGAAACAGAAATTTGATATCTAACTACATCGAAAGTCTAATTAATATCGCTATGCACATGTTCAATTTCTTCTCGCTTCTTAAGGCAGTTATAAGTGTATAAGCATACAGGTTTTATGAGATATGGCTTGTCTAGTTTCATAAGGAATGCACATTTTTCTAAGCTATCTAAATAACGAAAACTAGGAAACTTATCTTGTATAAAGTCAAAGAGGATATTCCTCTTATATTTATATAGCGTACAATCAACGACAAAATGACACTCATCCTCAATCTTACCTAAATCACAGTATTGGCAAGTTCTTTGCTCCAAAGGAATGCGGTAATGTCTACCCTTTTCAATGCGTAGTTTGTCCTTGCCACCATCACTGAGTTTGTGCGGGGTCAGTAGAGAAAGTGATACTAGTACTGTTGTAAATTTACTGGTAAAACCGGTTTCTAGATGAGGTACAGCTTTCTTCAGAGAAGGTGTTGACGCTCTGAAATTTATCACGCTAGCAATATGGGAGAAATCCGAATGATACGATGCATATGACAAGTACCTCGTGAAGAAAAAAATTATTGATAAAACAAACATGCAAACGTTTTCAAAAGCCTATCTTGTTTGTCTGCATACTGGTCAGTGACCCCTGTCACTACTGGGCGTTGTCTGTTACGGGGTCACTCCAGGGACAGAAGAGATAATTTGTTTTCATCACGAAGGTGATTGTTGTGTGTCGAGAGAAAATTGGTATACCAAACGTTCAAACAAATTTATTTGTACCTAAAAACTCACTGTCCATGGGAACAACACCCTTCAGGAAGCCAGTATTCGACGTTTATCTAATAATGATATGTCTTAACTATGTATTCCCAAGACTTACCAAATATTAGTACAAAAAGATCTGAAAACACCATCAATAACTTCTGAAAATATTGCTGGGCAAATTTTCCGGCAACACAAGAAAAGGCACACACATACACACACACACACCTTATACCTTCTTATGAATTTCGTACATTCTTCAACCAGGACGATCGGAAGACGCTAACGATCTCCCCCTCCAACCTCTGCTAATAGGAGAAAGGGAATTCCAAACATTTTCTCCTTGCTACAAGCAAGGTGTTCCAGCACTGAGTTACGAATGAGCTAGGTCACATTCGTTTCAAGGCATCCTCATTTGAGGTGAAGCATGATGCTTTTCCAAGTAGCTATAGCGGTAGTGCAATGCGGTTTCGCTACGGCTCGCACACTTATCGAGAAGAGTAGTGGTGACCCGGTGTGCTTGGCCAAAAACGCGAACTAGGTCACAAAAAACACCAAATAAACCGTGCTAGCTTACCAACTAACCGTAATCACTATTCTGACATAAAATGACATTATGACGTTGAAGACTAAATTGATCAATGACAAAAGAAACGGTAACAGTCTTACCGCTGTAATAGGTTCTTCCAACCGCGTAAGACGAACCTCAGGTTGTAACGTTACAGACACGTGCACCGCACTGAGTTTGTGCATATAATGACGGTCTCGTGACCAGGTACCTACCGTTTTGAACAAAGAACCCTGGGTTCGCTGTTCAGGTCCGTCCAAATCGCTTATTAACCGCAGATGCATGTACATAAAATGTTATATCCCGCACAGAAGAACTTCCAATCGCATGATTCAAACGTTTGACCTTGTAAAATGGCAAAGGCAAATATTCTCCAAGCAGAGATTCGGCCCTGGCTTGTTTTTGACGTCTTTTTATGATTAGGCGTTTTTGTTCCGTTTATGTAAGTTCATGATTTTTCGTGTCGCCATTGCAACAGGTTTCTGACAGTCATATTTGACAAAATTCGCTAATTTCAGTTTTAACAGTGTAGTTTTCAGGTTTTCTTGCTAAACCACACCTACATTCTTACATCAACTACATCTTATGTAATCTAGTGTAACTTTTATGATTTAATTTTAATGAATTTTGCTAATTTGATGACGCCATAGGTCAAAATCTAAGATGGCGGACCATATCAAAATGGTCACCACCTGGTATCTTTTTATGGTGTCGCGTTCAAAAAGTAGTGCAACAAAAATGTTGCACACTTTGCATAAATGCGCGTGACATTACCAGCAATCTCAATGGAAAAGTTATTATTTGCGGTTGCATGATTTGTAGAGTGTACAGATTACCATCATATGTGTTAATATACAACAGTCATGATTTTAGATGATCGGTTCAAATTTCCCGTGCATTTCTCATAGACTTGACGTGTATGAATGACAAAGGTAGTCTCGTTCCCAGGTACCTAGCGTTTTGAACAAAGTACCCTGTGTTCGGTATATAGGGTCAATGAACTCTATGCAGCCTCGCTTTGATGCGGGAAGTTGATCGACCAGCCCTCAGATAACGCAAGGTGAAAGACGAATCCATACAGATTTTACAATTAAGGAATAGGAGGCCAATTTAAGGTAAGCAATTCCTATCCCAGTCAGACCTCTGATCACCATACTGTCACTGCAAACTGCCTGAAATAGCCTGATTCTTTTCCATGTTTAAAATTCTGCATAAAGTGCAGGGAAGGGAAGGCGGAAGTAAAATACAAATGGCGAGGTTGTAGTTCTTCATTGTTGCAAATGTCTTAAGGTAGGTTAGAATAAGTTAAGGAAAGGGCTCCCTTCCGAGAGGAATTTATCAGTACAGTCGTTGACGTCGCGGTTGCGCAGTGGCAGGGTGTTTCGCCCAGAACCCAGAGGTCCTGGGTTCGAATCCGGGTTCTCCTGATTTGTGCCGTTAACGTTTGTGCCCAAGGTGCCCACTCAGTAACACGAATTTCCTCACTTCACTCAGGTGAAAATGTGCACCTGGCTTTAAGAATTTAGTTAGAGACGTCCCTCGGATAGGACGCTAAATGGTGGTCCCAAATTTGAGGATAGCCACACCTCGAGCACGTAAAAGAACCCAACACAATAATCGAAAAGAGTAGGGCTCCTTCCCGGTGTGAGTGGATCAAATAAATCTGTCCGGATACGCAGCTTCAATACAAACGTTACGCCATGAGGCAGTTTACCGGGTACGCAGTACAAACAACAAACTGAATAAAAAGACTCCTTTTACCCAACCAAGAGATTTATTCCACCGACGTTTCGGTGACCATCTGTCACCTTCTTCAAGGCAATTCTGACTGGTTCACATAGCAATGCAGCACAGGTGTTGCTGCTTATACATAATGATATGCATTCCCAAACGCAAAAATATTTACATATGTACAAATCACAGGACATGACATCACGGTCCCAAACATACAGAAGTTTAACATATGCACAACTATCGATCAAAAAACAACAAACAAGCAAACTGTTGTTGATTAGAAGAGAACAGCTGTGAAACAGAGGAATGAATGTTGTTCTTGCTTATCTGCCTATCTTATCTGATCTGTCCTGTATTCTTCAACATAGCAAGGAGAATATATATAACCTCCTTGAACATAGGATGCCACATCTTCCAGTCACATCAAGATGAAGCTATCAGCCAACTGTGGCATGTAGCCAGGGCTTCAACCAGCCAAAGAGTATCATTGTGGGATATTATATGATATTGTATCATATCATATATCATTAGGCGAGATATCTAATGTGCTCTTGATGTGGCTCCCCTCAAACGTGTCACTTCCCTTTTACCCCCCTGAAGGACTTGCATTATACCGGTAGTTACGGGTTTCTAACAACCTGTTAAGTGTTGTGCTGATGATGACTGTTTCTTTCTCATTTAGATTGTCCTTCTCTGCTCAGTAAGAACCAAGAAAGGCGGCAGCATCCGGCTACGATCCCCCGTGACATGGAACAGTGGTACTTTGGGGGCGTCAGTCGCCGGCAAAGTGAGGATTTACTAAAAGGAACGACGGTCGGGACGTTCCTGATACGTGACGCTACCAACCATCCTGGGAACTATTCGCTCTCTGTCAGCTCAGACACAAGAGTCCGCCACTACTTCATCAAAAGACTGCAGAATGGCTTCCAGATCGCTGACCAGGATTTCGAGGACCTGCCTTCTTTGATCGAGTTCTACAAGATACACTACCTTGACACGACCACGTTGACTGTTCCGGCGCAGCGCCCAGCCGAATGACTGCCAGAACCCTAGTCCTCGACTGCCGTACCTGCTCCCACTGCCATGTGTTCGAGCGCTCTACGATTCTAACGCAAACGATCAAGAGGACTTGCCTTTCAAGAAAAACGAAATAATGGTGGTGGTTAGAAAGGACGGTTACCAGTGGTGGACTGTACGCAACAGGGCATTTTTCCTTCAAACATGTTAAAGTTATCGACTCTAGTAATTTTGAGGAAATTTATACATCTTGGAGCTAAACGGTGCTGGAAATAGATTAAAACATACACAGAAAAAACTGAAACAAGAATCTTCGAGGCTAATACATGTGTTAGAATGCTCCATATAAAACAAGTGAAATGTGAAAGTTGGACTAACAAATTTAGCTACCAAATGAAGAAAGGTGGAGGGTAACATTTTATCTTTTGTGTACATCTGCTATTTGGTGTTGTTACTAGCTTACTTGATTTGATTTGATTTATTCATCTTGAACATACTAAAATCATACACATGCCAATATACAAGAACAATAAAAGCAAACGTGCATGGGCGAAAAAGTAAAGCCACAGTGGCTTACTAGAGATCTCCCCCGCTTAATACTAGTTGTAAGTCAAACAATCAAATAGCAATCATAACCAATCATGTTATGGAAGAATTTTAAAACGATGTTGATTCATTAATACTTGCGATTACATAATTAAAGTTCATATGAAACTACATCAGTAAACAAACAAATAATCAAATTGACTACAAACATAACTACTTAACGTTACAAACATAGGTGAACGAATAAGAATAAGGATGAATATATTCTTAAAATAGAATACAGAAAGTAAATGAAATATAAAGATTATTTGTAAATGTCGCCCTCTAGGATGGGGCCCTAAAAATACAATTAGTATCAGTCCTGCGAAGCGGAGCTAAAAAAACGTAACTAGTAGACCACATCCGAGGGGCATTATTGTCTTCGATATCTTTGCATGTTGTCAGAAATGGAAATCATATATCTGTACTGTATAAGGTATACCTGCTTACAACTATTATATGAGAATATGTATTAATTGTACTGTGTGATACATGTGCATGTAAGAGACATATATACCAATAAAATAGTTCGAAAGAGTTTTTTTTTTAATTTTAACAAAGGGCGCAAATTATCTTCATATTCATTCTCACTCACTGATGGAGCAATTGCATCTGTGAACTATTTTTATATTACCACACTTTCTGTGAGTCGCTTTCAAATGCAAAGGCAACAAAGACACATTTTCTTGAAAACATTCGTTTATATACATTGTGAACGTAATACTTATTGTCCATCTCACACCAACAATGACACAGCGGACGCACGTTACATGCACCCCGAGTATCACATCTGAATTCCTGTACTCAGTCTTTACAGAGATTTATAAGATTCTAAAAGTGGGGTGAATCTAATGGTCATCTTAGACCAAGGAGTGTTAATTCTTTTTTAACAGTCAGGATTTTTACATAAATGGGTTCATATTTCCCATGCATTCCGCATAGACTTGACGGCCGGCTTCCTCCTGTTGTTGTCTCGGTGTTTGTTGTTGGTCGTTGCGGACCTGCGGACTCTCTTACCGACCGTTGCCTTGTGCGGTGACTCTGGTGCTCTGGGTTTGCCGTCAGGAGAGGTGACCCCTCCCCACCGTACGCGTCTGCTGCTGCTAGCGCGGCTCACCTGTCTCTGCGGCTTGAGAGATAAAAGTATCAAGACTCATTAAATAGAAGGTGCATAGTAATATAGAATACAATTCGGGGTATTCCCAAAATTCCGTATTACCCGAGGTACCAGCCCGACCGCTGATAGGATCACCCGACGTTTGTGTCCTCGAAACAAAAATTGTAACAGACGCCCGAATCCAGTCGACAGCGGCGCACTCGGCGCACTCGTAATGCATTCTGAATATTCTATGGAAGCCCGTGTGATTGCCGTGGCCTAATCGAATTACTGTGACCTTACGGTCGTGAAGACGTTTGATATAATAGATACCTTTCTCTGTGGTCTGAACGGTGACTCCACCGCCGGTTTATTCCGAGCATCGTCGTCTGCAGAGACCCAGTCGTACGGGTACGAACTGGTGAACCCGTTGGCTTCAAACTTCTGCAGGGCGTGGTCAGGTATGGGCACCACGAAACACACAGACCTATGCGTGATGTACAGAATGAGTAATAAACGTACAGTGAACGTACCGACTCCTTAGGATTAAGTATCTTATACATGCTCAGAAAAGAAATGTTCATGCCTTTATGTACCAGAGTTACGAACCCAGAATTAAGGTGTTCCAAAAATCAATTTTTCCCTAGAACTATCTTAGACTTACCACCAGGGCCATGCACCTGTGAAGCTGGCTAAACTGGCTATACAGATACAGAAGCTGATGTGTCGTGTCACAGGGTGGTTATAACGGCTATACAGATACAGATACAGAAGCTGATGTGTTATGCCACAGGGCGGTCATACCGGCTATACAGATACAGATACAGAAGCTGGTGTATTACGCCGAAGGGTGCTATGTATACCGACTGGAGCTATGTATACCGACTACACAGATACATATACACAAGCTGGTGTGTTACGCCGAACGGTGGTTAAACCACATGTACAGGCACAGATACAGAAGCTGGTGTGTTATGCAGAAGGACGGGTATACCGACACATAAACAGATACATAAACATAAACATATTAAGCATGTGCATATTTTATACGGATACAGACCTGGGAGGGGGGAGAGGGGAATGATCAACTCCGATATCGTCCTCGTCTGGACGGTCCTTACACTGCGCCCACTTGGTTCCAAGCAGATATTTGTTCATACGATGGCGTACAAGCATCCTGTGGCAAAGAATCGCAATGGTGATGGTTAGGATGAGCAGGAATAGTCCGAATACTTCCACCGCCGCAGCTGTCAGCAAAGCGTACGGGCTCACTCCTTCAACCTCCCGAGGAATCTGGTACTCGTGCTCCTCTATGGTCGCCATGAACCCCAGCACTAGTTCCAAAGCGGATGGAACGACAGCGGCAATTGATGAATACATGGCCACTGTCATGATGTAGGAATCTTTCGAAGAGCGCCCGCGCGCGCTGGCTGTTATGACTATCAACGCTGCCAGGATGTTCAAACACGGAACCCACATCGTTGCACAGGGGATTCCCAAGAAGGAAACCGCCGGCTTGGTGTACCCGGCGAACTGAAGATACACCCCGCCCGCCCCGGCGCCCATCGCGAGAAGCGCCACCAAAATTTCACAAGCTCCGAGGATGCAAATCTTTCTCAGTAGTCTTCTATCCGATCGGCTTTGCCACATATTGTGCTAATTGTAAACCAAACGCCGCACGAGCCTTGCAAATATTTAGACACACGAGTTTCAGATATGCCGTGAGTGAATCTTCCCAAGGGTGTAATGTAGATGTATTTCCTTGTGGATTTACCGACATGGATCTATTGTGTTGCTGTATTGACACGTGACACATACGAAGGAACTCTTTGTCTGTGTTGAAAGGGCAGCGGTCACAGAAAGGCCATCCCCGCTCTACAATGTTCCAATCGTTTGTTCTCTCAAGCCGTGCTTTTATTCTGTTGCGAAGGAGACTGGTGCTATTTTAGGTGGAATTGGTGTTGTTTCATGGCGTGATAATGTTGTACAGCATATCATGATTATTCAATCAAACAAGGAGCACCAATTTGTATTCAAACGCAGATATATTACTCGCGCCAGAAAAAGAAGATGTCTTATAGCTACTCCAGTGTGCGTTCCTTTTTTTTCATAAGAATCAAGTAATATGTTCGTGTTGGTGTGTCATTCAGGGACATGGGCACCAGTCTTGTTGATGTATCATTCAGTACCAGGGACAGGGCTATTGCTGTTGTGTACAGGGCCCCTAGTCTTGTTGGTGTGTCATTCAGCACTAGGGACATGGGCACCAGTCTTGTTGGTGTGTCATTCAGCACCAGGGACAGGGACACAAGTGTTGTTGTTGTGTCATTCATTACCAGGGACAAGGGCACTAATCGTATGGTTGTGTCGTTTAGTAACAGGGATAGGAACACTAGTCGTGTTATTGTTTCGTTCAGTACCAGGGATAGGGGTACCACTCTTGTTGATGTGTCATTCAGGGACCGGGGTACCAATCTTGTTGGTGTGACATTCAGCACCAGGGACAGGGGCACTACTAGTCAACAGGAACATCAACATTGGTGTAATCTCCAAACAGATGTTGGGGTGAAAGAGCTTAATTTTTCTGACTGCCTAATGAGTGGCTAGCACTGATGAGGAATCTAATATTGCCCCCACCCCCAAACACACACACGCACACACACACACACACACACACACAAACACATTTTGAGACAGAAGGACAATGTTGCACATTAGCGTCTGTAGAAATAGAATGTGATCCAGTAATTAATAGTAATGATTTAGTTTTTCACCGCTGTTTTCTTAAATAGTCTTTCATTACCAGATACAAATAACATCTTGATTTCATGGTTTATTTTCAATTTTTATGTCTTAGAAAATGTCAACAAACCACATAATTCACCTACACCCACACCTGCGTAAATAAGACAGAAGTCCAAAAATATATTATATTATGAAAAATCATTTACAACTCTATATACAATTAGGAGTCTGTTTCGTCTAATACGGGGAAACAGCATACCTCAACACACTGTGGCGTCGCACTACAGATTGTGAACAAAGTTCCGTGCGTACTATTGAGGAACATTATATGTTCACGATTCCATAATGTGTTTGCTTTAAATATGTAGAAATTTGGCATAAACATATTTTACGAATGGGATCAAACTCGTGGTTACACTCTGACGTTATCAACAGAATTCTTGAATAACAGTTCTTTAGTATGATAATACATTGATAACGATTGTTGAGAAAATTATGACAGAGTTTAAAGACAGCCGTACAGAAATAAATTAGAAGATCCGACGATGTCGTTTATACTTGCTGTCTCTGCAAATACACATTGTTAGTAACACTTATTATTTTATAACTTTACATAAATCATATCTATCTGAAGATATGTTGATATGATACATGGTATACGATGGATAGAATATTATTATCATACTCCAAACAACCATATTTTCCGGATAACGCAAGCTACATACCCAATACATGTATTTAGTATAGTTGTATGTGGTAGTTATACATCAAAGCAGTTGAGCTAAATCACAAGTGTTCATATCGTTTCTTGCACTTGTTGCATTTGGTCTTTTGAAGTATTTATCATATTATTTACAGTATCCAAGGCTTCACCACATACGAGAAAAGGCTGAATTTTCCACCCTAATTTCCTATCCTCTTACTTTGATGCTTTCAGCTTCTCCCATACAAACAACAAAGTTTGGTATCAATGTTTCCTACACAGAACATTTGACAGCTGCACACGCAACACACACGCAAACTAGAGACCCAGTGCACTCAAGATCTCACAGTGTTATAGTCGCTGAAAAACTTCAGAAGAACATTGTCGAACTTGTTCTTGAGTTGGGAGAATGTGGGTCGGTCAGTCGGCTTTGCTTTCCAGCATGACTTCATACAATCATACCTGAAAGGACAAAGCTCACTGGTGAGCAGGTGCATTGGAAACTAATCTCCAAGCAGATCTACACGGGGCGCGAAAATCGTATATGCTAGCCAGAGAAGGTCCAGTCAGCCAGATGGACCTTCTCTGGCTAGCATATACGATTTTCGCGCCCCGTGTAGATCTGCTTGGAGATTAATTGGAATTCCAGAAACGACCAGGGGTGGAATTGGGAGCATCCCAGCATTCATTGCAATACACATTCAACAAAACACATCATTACATTACTGTGAGCAGCAAGCATATGGAATTATCATTTTGCATTTGGCAAGTTAAGGAAATCATATTTGTTGACAGTTATTCGAAAAAACAATATTGAATATTATTTTCTTTATCATATTTGAAGCGAATATCTGCATAAATGGTCCAGCAGTGTTTATCACACGATTTGAAAAAAAAGTTACCATTGTCTTTGGACAATTCAAGGATAGAAAATTTACTGATCAAATTGTACTAGTTGTCGCACTGTCAAATGTAACAGGACAATTCTATATAATTTTTGCTCACAGTTAGCCATCTCGGATATGTATTGCATAATGTGTATTGCAATGAATGCTGGGATGCTCCCATTTACACCACTGGTAAACAACAGACGAAACATGATCATAACCGTTGAAGCCTTTGTTACACGCCGACGTCAACGTTACACGCCGATGTCACTCTCTCTATGAGTGACAACCATGCTGCTCAGCAACAGACGACAATAAGATCACATTATTTCTGAGAGCCTGGCCATACCAGCATAGAATGGGCGACAAGAAAAGGCGTTAAATGTTGTTGTATCTCATGAGTGGCACAAATGTTAGTACTTTACGGTCGTGAATGCGATGGACATAAAGATAGGTCCAGATCTGACACCATGAGTACGAGATGCAAATGATAAACTTACATGAAGAAGCTACAGTCTTCTGGCATTTCCATGCGCCACCCTGTACTCAATTTGTCCCTTAGGATCTCAGCAAAGTGGATGTTGGGATAGGGAGGCCCTCCTAAAGATGCAGATATGAAACATTTGTCCCAATATCAAGATATCTGATTTGAATATTGATGTAAATCTAGATTTAGTGTCCAAGTATTGCATGCCACAAACAATTTTCAATGGATGAATGTATAATAGCTACTTGGGATGATTTTGTCTATATTTACATTACTGTACTTCGCATTCATGTAAAATTCATTTTCTCTTTTATTGCTTTGATGGTATTGTTTTGATATTATTGTGTTATCTCACCCAATGTGACCACCTCATACAGCAGAATTCCGAAGGACCACCTTAAATGGATAAACAAGACAATATTATTGGTGACATTATTTCATTCAATATTTATTTCTCTAATGATACTTATCCAACATAGATTTTGACGAAGAGAAGAACTGAGTAAAAACAAAAGTCCGTAGGACACAAACCTTTGTGAAGTAATTGTGGTGTTTGTGGGGTGGGCTAAGGTGTTGGATTCCCTCTTTACAAGGAATAACTATTTTTCCAGGTAGTCTTTTATCATCATAAGCAGTAACCAAGGCAGTGTTACGAGCCCGGCAGAGCCTTACTTCTGGTTGGAGAGCAGCTAATTAGCCTCAGTTTGTATTATAACACAGGCTACTATTAGGCAAATGACAGCTGATTTGATGGGCTTTACCACACTACCAAGGTGGGACTGTCGATTCAAAATTCTCCAAAACTAGAAAAACAGTGCTAAGGTGCCCAAAATTACCATGTTTCATTGGGACCTAAAGGTTTGTTTGAACCTTTGTTTATTCATGATAAGCTCAAATCGGCACGCAGGCCGCTTTTCATTGAGGTCGTGAGGGGAAGAGGTAAGGGTCAGATACAATATAGCAGAGATACACAGTCATTTGAGTCCTAATAACTAAATCAACATATATCATTACATATTTATGGTACAACAATATACAATTGCTACAACATACAACATAAAGTAGGGCGAAAGCTGGTTCATGGTCCGTGTCCGTTCGTTTTGTTAATTTCCGTTACTTCAAGAGTCTCTAAAAGGAAGTCAGATTCTTTAAGAGACTCTTGAAGTAACGGAAATTAACAAAACGAACGGACACGGACCATAAACCATCATGACGAAATTCAAACGTGTCAATGAAAAGCTAAGGATTTTGGGCAATTATCATGGTCATATTTAAACTATGCATAAGAAAGCTCGGTTGAGTCAGATGGGGAGCCGAAACCGAAGAAATATAATCATACTTACACATCGCTTTTCTCGGTACATCGTCCGTTCACCAGAAGTCTCTCAAGACTTATCCACTTGTAGGGGACCAGTTGGTCTGGGTCTTGCCTCTTGTAACCCTTTTGGTAAATGTCCGCTGTCAGCCCGAAGTCGGAGATCTTCACAACGATGGTCTGTCCTTTACTTACCAGGATGTTCCTGGCAGCGAGGTCACCGTGGATGTACTTTTGCTTACAGATGTATTGCTGAAAAAAATATTCATGTTTACATTATGCCCGCCCTTTGGCATAAATAGGACTTGAAGGTGGAAAATAAAATAAAAAAATACATATGTATTTAATTGTATAGCCAAATGAAAAACTTGTAGTTGGCAATATAAAAGGCAAGGGTAAAGCGGGCGAACTCAGACTGAGGACGAAGTACTGTACTTTTCGTTAGCTATTGGTACAATGTATCTATATCTATAACGTTATATATTACTGGGCAAAACCCGGTGTGGGTATGTAGCTTTGATATGGCTCACGTATTTTTGCTAAGCACACTGGGTCACACCTACTCTTCCCGATAACTGTGTTGGGTTCCTTTACGATAATACATGTATACAATACTGCAATCACGCTCAATATAATATAGGTCAATTCATTGAATCATTAAGATATGTTCAAAATTCGCCTCAGCAACCGCCGTTTGTGAAGTATTGTCGATGCAGCAACATTGCCATGACAACTACCATTACATGATTAGAGAGGCAAAGCACTGATCCAATCATCGTAAGTTTAGCCAAGGTACCATCCTGGTTAGATTAGCTTACCTAGTGTATACGAGCTTACGGAAACCACGCAGGATGGTACGCATGCTACCATTGGCTTAGAAGCAGAGCAATCATAATCCATGACTCACCATTCCGCCTGCCACTTGGCTCCCGATTTGGTACTTCATTTTCTCTTCTAACTGGTACATTGGATCGCCATAGGTTGCACCATTCCTTACCTATGGGACATACAGTTAACAACAAAATTATCAAATCACTAATTACAATTGGTCTGGCAAGGGTATGAGGGATTTTATTGTTAAATTCACTTTGGCATCGTGTCCCACAAGACATTTGTGAAACGTACCAAAATCAAATGAAATATGACGAAAATAATGTGCACACGTTGCTCCTCTTTTATTTTTCCACAGTCCTAGTCTGGTCGGGTACTACATTGTAGCTATTGTAGTGATGCACCCAATGCAGTTATCAAAGCAGTTTGCTACAACTTTGGACTTCGAATACAATATCATTCCACATGATATACGTATGCCTCATTGGGGGCTCCATTGCCCAAATTTCAATACAAGTATTTGCTAAAATTATGACAGCCACATCTTTTATCTAGACACATGATTGTTATAATTCAATGCGTACGTTGTTTGACCACTAGACGGTCAAGTTTGGGTACAATACTATTGATGTCTCAACTCTCAAGTATTGTCCAGCTGAGTTACGATTTTTCAGATAGATATCTGGTACTTCTTAAAAACGTCTTCGCAAAGTCTCAAGTATCATCCAGCTGAGTGACGATTTTTCAGATGTACAGTATTTCTTGAATACCTCTTTGCATTTCTCCAAGAAGTTCAGAAGATCCCCATACGGCATGTACTCCATGACGAGGAGTGGTCTGGTGGGATCGTCCGTCGTACAGCACCCACGCATGCGCAGAACACCACCATGACTACCTATGTCAATGACGATGCCGATTTCCTCGTAGAACAATTTCGTTTCTTCCTCTGTCGCATTGTCTGGATGAAAGAAAGTATATTCATGTTTTAGAAGACCTATGTAATTTCAATTGATTGATTGATTGTTTGAATTATTGGTTGCCTGCTTGATTGACTGATTGGTCGATCGGTAGATTGATTGATTGATTGATTGATTTATCGATTGATTGATTGATTGATTGATTGATTGATTGATTGATTGATTGGTTGGTTGATTGGTTGATCGCTCGCTCGATTGCTTGATTGATTGATTGATTGATTGATTGATTGATTGATTGAACAAAATTAAAAATTTCATCGTCAAATTACCTTTGAGGGTCTTGATTGCCACTGGTTCTTCCTTGCCCTTTTCTGTGAGGGTGCCCTTGTACACTTTTCCGAAAGCTCCGCGACCGATGACGTGGCTCTTGTCAATGTCCAGACGGTCCAAACTCAGCTCGTACTTCGGAAACCGTGGTTTCGGTCTCGGTAGTGGCATCGGGGGACGGTCATCCATGTCCACTAACGCCACACTTTCCGTCACAGCGTCGGGATCCGATGGCGATGGTTCAATTTCTGTGTACAGTAAAAGAATGTGGAAATATGACTTCAAATAGTGCATTGGGCATAATATTTGCACACAGTTAGTAATGCAGGCCTAGGGCATGTGCCATTCTAGAAATAAGAATAGCAGATCGATCGGAAAATATTAAGACATTAAAGATCACAATGGGCATGATCATGAGCGGCATTGGAGCACATTTAAGGGGGTTCTGGTGCTTGACTTTTCTTTCTAATCAAGCTCTTTGCGATAGTTTAATGTTGGCTGAAAGTGACCTCTTCACCGCGAATTAAAAACCACCGTGAACACTCATTTTTTCCCGACCGCGAAAGCAAGTCCCCGCGAACTTAGCACATGTAACGAGGGGCACCATAACATCGCACGCGCCCTTACATCGCACGCATTTTTAATGACCTTATTTTGCATAAGTACGCCGGGTTTGTGACCACTGACTATGCTGATAAGAAAGGTAAATAAACCAAGTTCATGCACATAGCTGTCATTTGCATTCAAAGCATATGTGTACATATTTATTTCTTGTTTTGTCGAAAAATAGTATTTTTACAATAATGCTGGTAGCGCTGAGTAGACTGAGTAGAGGGTAACTGCATAGCTAGACGTCCCGGCGCCTAAATATACGATCTGTGCCAAGCTGATACACAACTATCATTCACGTTGTTTTCCCGCCTTTTTTCTGGCCGTGATGGTGGCGGGGCGATTCAACGCACAGCGAGGTCCACAGATTTGTTTCGCTCTAACAAGCGATTAGTACCGTCTATGAATAGGAAACTGAATACAGAGATGGCGAAGATATTTCCCAATAAGTAGACGGAGTATTGTTGATGTACGCGGTGTCGTCTTTTCGTAATGATTTTGTAAGTCGGGTCGCATGCAAGACGTACGTCGGGCCGCGCGCAAAGTGCGTAGTAGCCTATTTCCCGTGAAAACATGAGCTGGGATGTGCTAGATATAGCCCTTTTCACATACGCGAGAAGTGTACACAGTCAAAATTTTCCAGTCAAAAGAAAGCTAGAGTATAGCAGACTGCAAGCCTCATTTACATTTTTTAACTCCATCACCAACTTACGAAGAGAGCAATATTACAAAAGCGTGCCAAGTTAGGCACACTATCTAGCGTAGAAGTAAATCAGAACGTACATTCGTGAAAACATCTCACATCGTTTGCCGCTTGTAACGCGGAGCGTGAAGGGCTCATGAACAGTATTAATACATTTCTTATCCAAGTATGTTCTTTAGATGAATGTGTTCAAAATTCATTCATCAAAACCTGACCGCTCTCTGGCAACCAGCGATGGAGCGCCATGAGTTCGAGCACGTAAAAAAACGTGCGACATGAAGGCATCCCCCGTTATTGAGGTAGTCTTGGGAGTATAACTGAAGATGTGCATGCATGCAGAGTATTGTAAATGCAGAAATGTTCGCGGTGGTTTCATGTTCGCTGTTTTCGCGGAGATGTCTTTACCGCGAACATAAAACCACTGCGAAAAGCCATTCCATTGTGTGCCTGTAGCGCTACTATTGTTCCAAAAGCGAACTTAAAACCACCGAACACTACATTTCCTCCCTACCGCGAAATCAAATCCCCGCGAACATTTCTAGCCTCCTTCGCAGACTTCCTAGAACGGCGGCGTATATATTCTAGCGGGGTAGGGGGTTGACGCGAAGGAGGCTAAACATTTCTGCATTTACAGTATTTCTCTACACCATAAAATGGATGAACCCATTACCATCAGCAAATGAAGAAGTGACCAGTCTAACTTCATTTTCCCGTCCGCCTTGTGTTCGCCTTCTCTTGTGGACATGCCTCACCACCCACAGTGCCAGAATACCTACTCCTAGTCCGCCAAGAGCGATGCCTAAGTAACTGACGATGTCATTTCTGCGGACGTCTGCTTCTGAAACGCATGTAAAATGATGGAGAAGTTACATGACAAAGGATCCGAAGTAACACTACACATTTTAAGGTAACATTTGCAAGCAACTACATAATACTTTCCTTCACATGGTCTAGACTTTAAAAAAAACTACTGCTCTGTTTATTCTACGTTCACATATATGATGACCAGCAACCTCCCCCCCCCCCCAGCTCTATCCTGCCGCTTGCTACACAATGTAATCGAACACTACGGGATGCCTGCTACATTATCAATAACCATGGTGACAGCTGTCTGGTACAAAGTATCGACCTTATTTGATAGGAACTAATGTAAATGCATTTTTTGACAAATAGATCGGACATGAAACACACTTTTTGGACAATTTACAACGGACTGCGAAGAGCGTTCAATTTTTCAAAGTTTTAGTTACCAGGTTTAGCTTTTAGTTGTTTCATTAGCTGTTTACTAGATTATGAGAAACAAAAGTCATGTACATGTATGGTACAGTTTACCTTTATTTACGGTTATTGGTCCCTCCTCTAGTCCACATTCCGCAGTTTTCTCACCTGTGAAAGAATTCATGTTCTCTGATCAAAATATAGAAACGAAAACCAAGATCGATTAGACGCTAGTGAAATCATAGTACTTCTGCATACAGTTGTGTATATCTTTATTCCCTTTTCGATTTTGCAAAACCTGTCAGTACAGTACAAATGACAATCGACAATCGTTGAACTAAAAGAAAAAAATGAAAGGTTTTCACTTTATATACATACATGTATGATGCATATCTAAAAGCCTATTTTCATCCCATACTACACACTCTTGTATTAGGTAGATTAGCCTTTTGGAACTGTAGTTATGTACCAGTAGATTCCATACTTTGTACCTTGTACAATTGTTGCGCAATTAAGTTCTTATTATTATTATCATCATTATTATATTTATATTACTTAACATTAATATTTTTCTTCAGTTTTTCTCGCTTACGTTTAGTTTGATTAAAAAGCAACTCTAAAAACTATAAAATTATTCAAACTTACAGTTCCACTCCAGTCGTACGGATGCGCTTCTGGGCCCCAATACATTTTCTGCCACGCACATGTAGAGACCGGTGTCGTTCGGGTGAGTCGACTGTCTTGTGTAGATTACTGTGTTGCTTTCAGTTTCGTTGGTCGTTAGAAGAGTCACGTTTCCTTTCGTCAGTTGAATGTATGTGCAGGTGGGATTGGCCTGTACCTTGCAGGTTAGGTTGAGACTTTTACCGACCATGCTTTCTATTGTAAGGCGGGGGGCATCTGTGAAGAAGGAAGAAGTGATAATGAGTAACTTCGAAAGTACGTTCATTCGTTCGTGCGTTTGGTCAGACCTTTGTAGTGTCTATTGGCAAATAGGACAGCAAGTTTCCTTGTTGTTTCAGTACAGTAGCACGGTATATTTTTACAGGGAGGGGTTTATAGCGTTCCCTTTTGCTAAAACGGAACCCCTATCTCGCGTCCCTTCCAAAAGACGTTTGCAGCCCCAACCGTGATGTCCTGACCCAGGATTGAACCGGGGTCTCCCAGTTAGCAACTAATTATAATTGGAACCAGGAGCTCAACCTTGAGGCTGCTACCAGTCTAATGGTAACACGGGTGGTGTTAAACATTATCAGGTTCAAATTATGCACATAAGGACTTCATTCAAATTATTGATAGATAAATGGTGTGAATTATTCGCGTCCATGATGAGAATTTCTAGCATGTAGCTCAAGTAAAGATTGGCGTACTTTTTAATAAATATGCAAATTAGGACCTAATTTACACAATCAATTAGGAAACTTTATGATCCCGTCGCGCGTTTCATGATAGGACTTTCAAACATGTGACATTGGTTCCTCAGGAAAGAGAGGAATTTGACCTCATTTGTATAATTAATGAGAAAGTGCTGAAAAATACCATATTTGTAAATGACGCGAATGTCATACTTGCGGAATTTGGAAGTTGGGTGAAAGTTAATATCATTAGATCTCGTCGACATACATTATGCAAGGCATATCGCCATTTGCAAAATCAATGAAACAATGCTATATTACGCCTTCTGTGTCGGGATCGAACTTTCATTTTCGTTCATACTTTGAATATATTAATCGGATTTACTTAGGTGGATAGAATCATCAAGGGATATGATTTACTCAAATGATGACCTACTTTTCATGTTTGATGAGAAAGTTTGGTACTACGTGTACATATTTATGATTTACCATAATAGATTGTGCAAATTAGGACAATACTTCCCATAGTTAACGAGACAATAATTGGTTTGCGGAGGTATGAGGTCGTGGAACTCTAGTTTATCAATTCTAAGGCTCATCCCGAACGAGACTTGCTGTTAGTAGCACAGTAATCCTGGTGTAAACACACACCCCTCCCCCTACACATTTGACCCCGCCGCGGGTCGATCAGCCTACACAAAATATTTACCTTTAAGCTATATAAACATAAACACCAGCCGGGCACGATCCCCTATGTTACAAGTAAAACTTGCTTAGCAGGCATTATGAAAATAGTGGATGTCGACCGTGTAAGTCGTGTCTCTATGAATTGAAGACGGAATGTAGTGCATATTGTTGAATAATGTTACCAAAAAACTCAACATACATCAACAAAATTCAGACTTGTACGACCTTTCATCAGGTAAAATGAAGTTTAACCGTTTGGGGTCATGGCTGAGAAGCCAAGGTTCAACTTGGTTCAACTACATTTTCTGCGGGGGCGCAGGCACACCATATCACTTATAAATAGTGCTTCACACGCATATGACATTTTGCAAACGTTTTTCTATGATAAAATTGCACAAATTCACTTACATAACACATTCAAGGTCACCGAGGTTTCAATGACGTGTCGGCTGAGAAGAGGGTGGTGCTGCTCTGCCTCACAAGTTACGTTCTTCTGGTTATCGACCCATGACACCGACAAGGGTCCCAGAGACACACTACGCCCTTGCACGGGTTCTCTGTTGCCGGTTTCAGTGTCTGTTAGTCCATCGGTCCATCGGAGATACGGTTCAGGTATGCCGTTAGCGGTACAGGAGAGTGTCACATCCTCCCCATCCGTAAATGTTGCGTTGGTCGGTTGTATGTGTAGGCGGGATGTCGGGACTGTTGTGAACAAATGCACAACAAAGTAAGGATCTTTTTCACAGAGACATGAGGACGGTGACCTCATTACACACAATATCGGGAACATTTTCGATTTCTGTCAGCAAGTCCAGACACAAAAATGCTAACTAGACGTATTCAGGTTGATTTCTTCTCGCATACGTAAGTGTGGTATGCCTCGTGTTGAATTGGAAAAAGTAAAACACAAATCTCAATTTTCGTGTTCCGTGGTTATAGTTCGGTGACATCGGCGGCCTTGAAATTGTATTTTATTCAGAATCAAAAATCTGAATCCCTAACAGGTGCCAATGTTGTGCCTTTGGGGAAGTAACTTAACTCGAATTTCCTCATTTAACTCAAGTGAAAATTAGTACATATACTTTCAGTTAGGGACGTTCTCTCGAGTCGGAATTCCCGTGTTTAAGGAGAATGTTAGAAACAAAGAACTACGCAAACAAGAGCTATCAACCTCTCAAACATCACAACTATAGAACACGAGATAGCAAATACGGACATTCCACTGCAGTACCGTAGGAAGCCGCCAGGCCGCCCATTATCGAACTTGACCTTTGTCTGCCGACAACCACCCACCTACCCAATATCAGAAAGATCCATCCACAGTTTCTCGAGTTCTATTGATTATTACAAACAAACAAACAAACAAACAAACAAGCAAACAAACAAACAGTTACATATGGCAAACAGCAAGCCCAACAAAGACGGAACCGAAAACATGTCGAAGGCAACAGGTTCTGTCCACACTAGTACTAGTAAAGATGAAAATATATCCTACCAACAACAGTGAGGTCACTCCCTATCCTTGTGATATGGTAAGTATTCCCTCTGAGTTCACAATGATAGTATCCCGTGTCTTCAACGGTGACATTTTTGATGGTGAGAGTCAAGAACGATTCGGCGATGAACGTTCTCCCGGCCCACCGATAAAATGCTCTCGAGGCATTTGGACTTTTGTATCGAAAGACGTGAATGGACATATCTCCCTCACTTTCCGAGTACCGCCAATTCACCTCTTGGTCCGGTAGGTCACTCTCTGAACAGTTGATTTTGACATCCGTATGTTCCAAGACAGCCACAGGGCGGGTTATTCGGATGCCATGTGCCAGTCCTGTAACATGAGCAAAGATTATCAAAAGGCAATAATGACGGGAACACCACATGCACACTGATGAGGATTAGCAGTAGCTGTTTCATTAGTCACTAAACATGCAACAGTTGAACTGCATGCCGCAACGTAATCATATCGTTCAATCGTTCAATCAATAACGAGTTTACTTCAGACCTTAGGTCTCTAACTTCTCTTACTTGTAAGTCCACTTCACTTAGCAGCTACGAAATGGAAAGGAATCAAAACAATATGACTATATCTGCATGATAGTACAGTCAGTATAGGCTTACATTGAAACAAGAGATATTAGTTAAGTGCTTTGGCAAAATATTTTCAAGTGGCCTGACAGTTGCAAGAGACACACACATTCGCCTCAATCCAACTTACCTGCCCAACATCCACATGCCAATACAAGGGCGACTCTTATGTCCATACTCGGTTACACAAAGGATCCTTATAATTACTAGTCCTTACATATACGTACAGCGCACTACACATGTACTAAACATGTACTAATCGATATCGACTCAAGGTGTAACGACTAACTATCGATCGCGACCGAAAGTGAAAAGGACACAAACATACCAACGAGGTGACGAAGGTTGTGTACTATGTATTACTACAAAGGTTTGCCATATCAGGTCACTGACTTGGGAACCCCCTCATCGGTGCCCTGAACTATTGCATGGTCGACCGCCAAATGCCGCCTCATCACATCGTCGAGGTGTACATTCGCTGGCTTCCGGGTTTAAAATCTGCGCAGACAATGCCTGTTGCGGAGCCACAGGAATGAAACACAATCTGAAAATATGTTGCTAAACGGCATCTGTGATAACAGTAGACAGAAAAGCCACAGACACTATGAATCAAACACCTCCCTTCGTTTCAGTGAGTAGCTGGACTCTTTTTCTGACTTTTCTTGGCGGACTGATATTTTCCGACGACAAATTATCATTCGTACTTTCGCTTCTTCTTCTCAGTTGAACTAGAAGCTCCGCCTGGCCTTCAATTCTTGCAACTTTGAAATAAGCAGGGTCTGGAGACTGGGGTCATGATCGTAAGGTACAGCAAGTAAGGCAACGCTCAGTGAACGTTGGGAGAGAATATCGTCACTAACTTCCAAGCAGATGTTGGGATGGAAGATCGTAACGCTTCTGACTGCCTAATGGCAAGTTCTATGTCGGCCATGATGTCACTATGATTTGGAAAGAAAGAGGCAGATTAGTTAGATCTCCTTTCAAATCATCTGCTTGAGGATTGGCATTGGTGGGTTACCGACGATAAACCACAAACTGGCTTGCTTTTACGTTACTCGGGTATGTAGGATCAAGGAGGTATGATGTAGTTGCCGCCGCGGCGTTTCTATCAGCACTAGATATAGTATTATAGTAAGTAGTATATTCTTATACATGTATAGAACTAGATTGTTAAGTGTTACCTATGTTGTCTGTAATTTGCCATACATTGTCTCTGATGCAATTGTTGTGCAATAAATCATTCATTCATTCATATCAGATTGAAAATAGAACTGCCAATGTTTCGGCCATCCATCTTTTCCTCCTTGTCAAGATGACCATGGCAGCATTTAGAAGAAAAACATGTTTCTTTCTCAGCACAGTTTGGATTTATGGTACAATAATCAACAGCCACGTAATGTACTGCCCCCTAGCGTATAATACCTGAACAACATTCCCGTCGGCCCCGAGTTTTGGCCGTCGGCCCCGAGTTTCTTTCCTCTAAACGTTAATCGCGGTCACTTTCAATCACTTCCAAAGTACCAAAATTGTCAAGCTGAAAACATCTTTGGAAAGCTGACACCCTCCACCATCTCACTGGCTAGTTTGTTTTTTCAGATGTGGTCGTTAACGTAAGTTAGAAAGGGATTTGTCGGGAAATGGCTGATACGAATCTGAGTTTCAATGCGATTCACGCGGTTTGATTGGTCGGGGTGCAGATGACGGCGATTTGGCGCGTAATTTGATGAAAAGAGAGTAGCGTATTTGCGTTCGCCTATACGTACTTTTGAACCCCGGGGATTCTGGGAACGGAGGTCATTCTGCCTCTTGCAAGCCAGTAGTAGGTCGGACATGGGTGTAAAAATCGTCCTTGTTTTGGTGGCAGGTTAGTGGATAGTCGTATTCGATATAAGCGCAGCTAGTCTTGAAAATCAGTTCTTGTATAAAAGACTCAGAGCCTGTGCGCCGGGTCTATAACATGTTAACGTTATACTAATGTGGGGTGGGATTGGAGTGGCTCTCCTGTTAAAAATGTTAGAAAACGCAACCTCCTTGGAAAACGGGGCAGGAATGGAAAGGATTGGACAGTAAAGATGTGATGGGGAGGCAGGGGCGGTAAGGGTTGGGATGAGGCGGCAGTACGGCGGAAGCAAGGTAACGTTATGGGCCTGGGAGGGAGGTGTGGTAAGTGATTTGGGAGGGGCAGGAATGGAAGGGATTGGACAGCAGGGTGTCAAGGCATAAATTAGATGCCCTCATTTTGCAGGTAACACCCTCGGGATGCCCTATTTCCCAGGTAATTACATACACATGTACATGTACGTGCCCACATACGCAGATAATTTTTGTGTTCCCTCCCCACACACACACTGCCACTATTATTTTTTTTCTCATACCAGACACTTGGACAGCATGAAAAAATTATTGATTGTCATGCAATGTTACCGGGTATTTTTAATCCATATAATCCCTTGTCCTCACACCTGTGTAGGCAAATATTGAAATGTACATTGGAATTTTCTCGGCAGATTCTGAAAATTGCTGTGGTACAAATCATGTTTAAAAGGTAACTATTGTGCCATGTACATTTGTCTTTGCATCTATAAGTATAACGAATGTTTGACACATTTTGAATATATCTTGCAGTACAAGTCTTCATGTGCTGCATGGCAGATGCAGCAGGGGACAGCTATTCTTTGCCGTGTCCTAAAAGGGGTCCAGGAAGCAGACTGGCTATCAAAGATGGCATCGGGGAGGAGGTAAGTGGTGAATGTACACTAATTCAGAATGTAGTTTCTCATCTACTTTCCATAAAATTTGGAGCAACATGGACATAGCCAAAAATATTTGGTTCCAATGCAGAAGTCAAGAAGGGAAAAGAAGAGGGCCTTTTTGACATTGAAAAATGCAAGAAGCACATCATGAAATTTACTTCTTTTTCATTTTTGTCATTTGTAAGCTACTTTAATTTGCACAAACATAAGAAAATGGAACAATTTGTTTGAGGAGAGCCACACCTCAAGCACGTTAAAAAGCGACCACACTTATAAAAAAGAGTAACGTTAGAGGCTTCTGGATTTTAGTGGATCAAAGCTTTAGTTACAGTCTTGTGTACGTCTTATGTACTGTGCTTGGAGTCCTCAACTAATATAAGGTTAAGCATACATAATAACAAAGAAGAAGAAGAAAAAGAGAACAAATAAGTCATGCACAAAGCATATTAAATGTACTGTAATCCATGCAATTGCATTGATCTTTGCATGAACCAAACTCAACATTGTTTCTTCTTTCAGATCTACTCATGTGTCGACGGACGAGATTGTGAGTTATTGGTTGATGCTGTAGATGGTTATACCCAGTTGCTGTTCTTACCCAGCCCTCTGAAGGAATCAGGATTCTACACTTGTGAAGCTGTCTCTGATGGGGTAGGGCCGCTGGTGGAAAACATCACGTATGTCGAGGTCAACGATTTTCCTCAAGCAGGTAACAGGCCTAGCTATAGTGATTCCAAACCCTCTTCATTTCTCCAGAAATGATGTCCTGGTAGAGTCATGCCTCGATTCTAAAGTACAATTGATGCAGACAATGATCCCTAATACATGTATAAATTATTACTATGCAAGCATAATTTTTTTACTGAAAAATAAAAGGATTACCTTGCATGAATGCATAGAAATTTCGGGCCAGTGAGAAGCAATGGTTTGAGCCAGTGGATTTTTTTTATGTACTTGCCCGCGTAGATGTAAGACAGTTAATGACTTTTTTAAAACTTGTCCAACCCTGCTGTATTGGCAATAGTTAGAAAATTTTGGATAGATTTGCTAAAACCTGAACAGCACATCTGTCGGTTTATTTGCTGACTTGAATTACTGTGCTTACTTAGTCCCTCTACTCACTGACGAATCCTTCAAACGATAACTGACGAAAAGTAGTGGATGGTACATGTACCTGAAACGTTGACATTTCAAAAATCTGTCCAGCTGCTTGAGAAACTATACACCTTTCTCACACAGAGGACATGATAGAATGAGACAAAGAAACAAAAACAATTTACAGATTTAGTTTTCCTCCCAAATCACACTGAGTTTTGAAATGTAATATCCAATTATCAATATTATACTAGCTAGTGTAATGCACAGAAAAGATGCAGCAATTTAGAGCCAAGTTGACCAATCCCATGATCCATACCCTCCTGAGTGAAAGTAGAAAGGCAAAAAAACATAGAAATGCAGATATTTGCAGACGGACATGCAGTCACTTCCTCATTGGTCAAAGTGCTAATTGTGATGGACCGTAGGATTGGTCTAATGTTTGCCACAATAGCCTTGTTTTCATTCTAGTATCATGTCCGCTGTGTGAGAAAGGTGCATTATCCTGCGAGTCCTAACCATTTTCATCTCCTTCTCATGCAGCCTGCAGTGCTTTACTCTCCTAATGGTCAGTGACCCTAGAGTAATTACTTTTGTCTCTAACTGTCCACAACTGTATTTGTTTCTCTTCACAATGATATAACACTAAGTCTTATCTCTGTCTCATTCCTGTATATTTCTACTGCTGCTAACAAGATTGCTTTGCATTATCTTTGATGAGAAGGTTGTTTTCAGTGTTGTTTGTTTGTGTTTGTGGGTGTTTGTTTCAGAAATTTCTTCACAATACTTAACATCTACAGGTGTAGCAACATAATTCCACCAGTACATAATTTGGCCAGCCTGAGAAGATACGTCCAAACAGATCTCCAACCCAACGTCACCCAGTATAATGCACTCCTGTATATCTAAACTATGCATACCTGTACATGTGGGGTGCTGCACAAGAGATCTCTCAAACCTACTCTTTTTCAAAATGGCGAATTTATGTTAATGGAGGTTAAGTCTAGACTTCTCTTGTAGGATCATTCATATACCGGTACAAGTCATTTTGAAAAAGAAACTTCAATTTATTTATTTCCACAATTGATTCAAGTATGAAAAATATTGACATCATTACGTTGATGAAGGTTAGACCTCCAGGTAGTAAGATAGGCCAAAAATAGTTACTCAAGCAACTGGATAAAATTTTGAAACAGTCAGACGTTTCAGACAGCATCCGCTGTCTTTCGTCAGTGACTGTCTGAAGCGTCTGACTGTTTCAAAATTTTATCCAGTTGCTTGAGTAACTATTTTTGGCATATTGACATCATTCTAGATGAAACTTATATCTGTTTTCCCACATTTTCCCTGGGTGCCAGCAAGCCTCAGCTGCATTAGAGGAAACAAGTGTTCAGTCATCTGTATGAAAGGAGCAGCACTGTCAGTTGTGGACAATGAAGGCTATGAGGTGAGTTCATTAAAAGAGACCAGTTTTGGGGAGAAACATTTTATAAGTTTCATCCCCAGGTGCCACATGTGCCTTAGATGGCAATCAGTATTGTCTGGATACAAATTATACATATCAGTAGCCTGGTATCCATCCATATTAAAGCGTTCGAGTCTCTTTTGTCCTCTCTGTAAATAGACCTATTTTCTGACAGGACAAAAGGGCTCGGCAGCTATGATATGGATGGATACCAGGCAAGCAAATCATTGTGCCTACTGAATGGTAAAATCTTCTTGACTTTCCATTTTGCAGATATTTATCACTCATTACAGTAACTGAGCACAATAGTACTAGTGGTATACAAATTCGAGATGACTGTTTTTCTTTCAGATTTGCAATTGCGAAGGAGAAGAGTGCGAGACTGTAGACAGGGACGATGCTTCTGTGACATTTTCCTGTCCTGAGATTAACCAACAAGGCAGGTACCGATGCGACGCCTTTGAGTTTGCCAACGGTTTGGGAAGCTCTGCCTCTTATCACACAAAAGTCTACATGACTGGTGAGTGTTGTTACTACATTTACATAATACAAACATACAATGTTATCAATTGATTCATGCATCATAAGACAAAAGGCATCACAAATAAAATTTTGTACAACTTGATATATTGAAGGTAACAACAAAATAAAATCGAAACATTCATCCATCTGTCCAGCCATCTTTTTATATATATATTTATGATATACATGATAAATTTCATATAAATCTTTCCTTGGACAGAGCCACCTGGTGAGGACAGCAGGACAGTGGCAAATGATGGACCAGCTATCGCTCCCACAACAATTGCCATCACCACAAAGTCACCACCGGCAGATTCTGCTACTGCCAAGAAGCCAGCACTGCTAACACTTACTGTGTTAGTCACAATCACCTTCTTCTTATCTTAGCCTATATTGCTTAGTAAATAGAATTTTAAAGATAAATTTCGTATTTTTGTTTTGTAGTTTTCAGTTGACTGATCGAATGTCACTGTACTTTCGGTTGTGTCAGTGACAAGCCATTGAATCAATGATGCTGTCAGAAACATCTGGGAGACTTATGGTAGATTTATAGTCACACATAGCAAATAAGCTTTTATGGGTATAGGAAGCTGAGACCAAACTAGTTTGATTTCCTGTTTCTCGGATTCAACGCTTTAAATTTCAGATTTGAAAAAAAGGTACCATGCAGGAAAGGAGGGGTACTCATGCAGAACATTCGGGTTGAAGTCTGTCCAAAGCTAGGTTACTAACTTTCACCAAGTTGACTGTGGAAATTAGTGTAGAGTGCCTTTCCCAAGGGCACAACATTGTGACTTCTGACCGCCTACCCCTTTGCAAACTTAAAACCAAAGCAAACGTGTGGCGCAAGTGTAGAGTGCGCGGCTGTCAAACAATGGGACCCGGGATCTAATCCCAGGTTGTGCCCAGAGACATGTCCGAACTTACGCCCCAACGTTGTGCCCTTGGGAAAGGCACTTAACACGGCTTTCCTCACTTAACTCAGGTGTAAATGAGTACCTAGCTCTTCTAGGGTTAGGGACGTCCCTCGGATAGGACGTTAAATGGAGGTCCCGTGTTTGAGGAGAGTCACACCTTAACCACATCTTTCGAAAAAGAGCAGGGGCATGCCCCGGTGTGAGTGGACCAAAAACATTCCGGCCTAAATGGGGTAGGGAATTTCCCGAGCAGCCTTGGTAACCCCTGCTTCTCCTAATGGGTCAGTGAAGTCAATACTTGTCTTGAGCATTGATATTTCTGACCTAGGGTGAAGAAATGCTGCTACAGTAACAATTGAGCCGCCTTTCTTCGTAAATCGATGGCAACATCAGGCTCTTACGATTTGATAAAATAAAAAATAAAAAAACACTCCATTTTCCCCCTACTGCAAAATTCAACCCCCACAAACATAACGTTAAATGCATTTACAGTAATGTTCCATAAGCTATTTTTTTATTTGTTGCAAGATGCAGATTTGTGAAATGAATCATATGTTTTCCATGCTGATATGCTGCTTTGGCATTGAACTTTATGTTGCAATAGGGTGTTTCAAGAGCTGAAAATCTGGGTACATGCACACTTTTGTTTACCCAAAATTGGAGCTGTTGACTGTGGGTGCACTATTGCACCTTAATGTGCAAGGTTACTTATGTTTTTAAGGTACTATTGTACACAAGTGTCAGAAAGTATTAAAACCTTTGTTGTATTACTTTTTTAAAGATTTTGCAGTAATAGAATTTGACATTTAAGCTCTGAAGAGAGGCATTAAGATTGATGGCCATAAGTTTTGCTCACATATTACCCATGCCATAGCTGTGTGAGTGCAAATACCAAATAGTGTAGAAAGATTTTTAATAGTAATTGAATATATATTCATATGTAGATGATTTTAGGAGATGATATTAGATATTTTTGACTCAAATGAAAAGATGCAGAAATGAAGGATAGGAGAGTGCTGCAACATTGGCCAGAAATCAACTTTCATATTTGGCTTTGCATATCATCATTTAAGCCTGCCTTGCCTACATGTATGCCTCTGTGCCATTCAAAGTGAAATTTCAAAATTGATATGTGAAAATACTGTTAGGTGCCAAGTAGTTTTCAAACCAACATTTTATGTAAGGGCTAAGGTGTAACACATGGTCTAGATAATGGAAGCAGTACATAGATTATTAATAAGCTTTTTCATTAACTGTAAGGGCTGCCATTTAATGTTTAAGCCATTTGTAGTATGCTTTTGCAATCAGTAACAAAATGTTGCTCAACTGCATAGATTAATGTGGAAAATGGTAATATAATGAAAAGGTGGAGATGTATCAGTCAGTGACTATTAATATCAAAGCGTAAATGAATTGGAACATGAAATTATTTGTATATTTTGGAAAAATCCAAGCTTAACAGATTTTCTATGAAGGAAAGTGTGATATTTGTATGAATCGACAATCACATATATCCGATTGTTAACGATTGTAGGCAATTTTCCAGTGCAAAATATGGTGTATGATTATTCTAAGCCATGTGCATTAAGTATTTCACTGATAAAGTCTTGTAAACACCTTGTTTTACTTAAGAATCGGAAATTGTAATAAAAAGTTGGGGCTCAAAATACACTGTACCCATGTGCAATTTGCTGAGGAAAACTTCTGACCTCATCTTAAGATAAAAGCAAGCTACAATTTTGCATGTTGGAAAAATTGGGTGGTTAATATCATGAAATGCAAAAGTGCATGTAACATTACCATGCATGGATATTGTTACATATTTGCCGAAATATTTTCCACATTGCAGGCAAAACATGACAGTATCTCGAGCCCTGAATAGTGATAACTAGTACTAAGCGTCTTTGGTGTTTTTCTTTCTACCTACAATGTATCATGCCCTAGTGCTGGGAAGAAGCCATAAGAAAGGGGTTGTCAATATCTAGAACTTGACAGACTTTGTTTGTTGATATTTGAAAACATTTGCCGAAATAATGAATTTCCCTATATTATATATTCCTGGACAGGAGCTTTGAAAATCTTAATTTTCACCATACAAAAGTAAAACTAGCCAAATGAAGTCTTTGATTAGTAATAAGTGACAGTATAAAACCAATGTACACTTAAGTTACAACTTTTCAGTGCTGTCACTTAACGTTAAGAATAGATTAAAAGAATGCAAGCATTTATCTAGAAATATTCAGAAGTCTTTGATAATCAAGACAAAAACCTTGGTTTGCATGAGAAAAAACACACACTCGACAGTCGACACCTTGTATATAAAATCTTCATATTTATTCAGAACAGAGAATTAGCATTGGAACGTAGACAAAAAAAGTATGGTATTTTTCTGGCAGTTTAATGTAATCGTACTGTCTTGCATACATTTTGATTGTAACATCACACAAAAAATTAACCTTGAATTCACTCGTGAGGTGTTTAGAATCTACGCTACGTTGTAGACAGAAATCCTGATATGTGTAGCTGGAAAAGACATGCCCAAATTGCACAGTTCATTCCTGAACACACATGATAAAAACATAGCAAACACTGAAGCAGTTTGTCCATCAGTATATGTTCATGTCAGTCTTAAGTTATGATATTGTATTTTTATCAAGTTCTGTGTCCAAAGATGGAAATTTTTTCATTTCAAGTATGACCCTCTCAACCAAATGCAGTTAAAACTACAAAATGCATAAACACTGTGTCATACCTCTAATAGACGGATCCCGACTGTCTATCACAATTAGAAGTTCAACCAATGAGAGAATGGCTATTAGCAATTCGATCAATGAGAGTGGCTACATGTCTGTCAAATATTTGCATTTCTGTGTTTCTTTCCTTTCTACATTTTGACAGGTGGGCGGGGCTATGGGATTGGTCTATTGTCATCAATAGGTCCTACAAGTTTGTAAATTTTCAGGACGATGAACAACATAATCACTAGAAAGACATTATTGCATTGTCCGCAACATTAAAACATTGTCTAATACATCGTCTGCTTTGTTCTTCAAATCGTAGCCAACATGTGCAACTTACAGTACTCAAGAAAAACCTTACCATGAGCAGACATTCCTGTTTTTTTTGGCTGAAACTAAGAAGAGACTCATACTGCTAAGTCAAAGAGACAACTACTTCCAACTTTGAATTCCCAACCTGCAGGTACAAGTAGTTTTAGCAGAGAACTTTTGTTCCTCTCATGCGATAGTAAATAGATAGATGATCGAAGTGGGGAATTTGTAGCTTGTGCACTCACCAACAAGAGGCTAAGTGCGGTTTCCAAGCACACACACCAAATAATACATGTATACCAGCAGAACATGTGACACTCACTACATGTATATCCAGATTTTCCTAACACCACTGCAGTTCGGTTTCAATCAAAACTGTCACTTAAAAAACTGATTCTGTATGGAACCTGCACATGAAGTTTTGAGACTACCCCTAAAGAGTTGTTTCTGGAATGTGCAAGAATTAGCAAACACTAGCTACAAAAGAGACAGGTGAAAAATAGATCTGCTTGTCTACACTACAATGTGACTTTTCCTTACTTTAACATCATTATCATTGACCATGGAACGATTACCAAGATTGACTGTACAGGTACATAACTTTGAATATATACAATATTTTCTGTAATTACAAGTATTTAAAACAGCCACATGCTAATTCCTAATTGGTACTGCTATTATCAGAGTTCAACAATACTGTGGGCATGTCGCAAGTTTCTCCATACATTGTATGAATCATTCAAACCTCAACACTAATCCAAATCAAGAACTTTATCCACAATCTTCCTCAGCATCTAGAGAAGACTACCCAATGAATTTCTCCCTTTTTCTGAACGAAGGCCACACCAATTTAATTTGTTGGCTCTCAGATTTAAAAAGGAAACAATGCTGTACTGGTTGATGACAACAGAGTCTGTACCGTGATACAGCTTGACATAATCTAGCAAGTTTTCCTTCTAACCTTCTGTTTTCATGTACCATCTTGCAACATTTTCTAATTAAGAAAAATGTCTGAGACCAAGAAAATAAATTGGTATGGCCTAATGCAGGCACCTGATGCACTGCTTGCTAACAATGTAACAAAACATGGAGCTACAAAATATTTCCTTGCGCTTACAAAGCTGTAGTTGCTCGACAGCTGTTGCGGCAGGAAGATGTGAGATAAGAGGGATGATTTACAATTGCTGTTTAAAAGGCTCCACCACAGAGGCATCACCAAAAAGAAGCCATTGCTCTGGCAGCACAGAGTGAGAATCTAAACTTTGTCAGGTTGTAATTTCACATAGGGAAGTCTGCAATACTGTTCTTTTTTGTTTGGACCCTAAAGGAAAACTATCCCTTTTGCACAATTTAAGGGTCATCCATGCATTGGAAATAGTTAAATCAAAGGTCTGTTGCATTTTCTTTCTGTTCTTATGAAATTCTTCCAATCCAAGTAAAGTCTGCCTTCTTACCTGACATTGGCACGCTATAATCTGCTCTGGGAATTTTTTACCAGATTTTCTTTCCGAGCCCAATACCTTAAATCTACTCTAGTAGTACAGAGAGATAAGAAAAACGTGACTGAAAATGTCTCTGAAATGTTCTATTTTTGCCCGTTGTTGTTACATCATTTCCCAAAGTTCCCAAAGGCAGCGAATGCTTTGTCTTGTCTCTGTTGCATCGGGTTCTGTACTGCGCCCATTCCTCCGCCCATCCCCATCCCCGGCTGCATTCCCATGGTGCCCTGCATCCCCATTCCCTGCTGCATCCCCGGCTGCATTCCCATGGTGCCTTGCATGCCCATCCCCATTCCTGGCTGCATTCCCATCTGGCCCTGCATGCCCATCATGGGCTGCTGCATGCCCATTTGCTGCTGCATCATGGGATTCATCATCTGCGGGTTGCCGCCCAGCTGCATGGCGGCCATGTTGGCGGGCATGCCTCCCATGGGGCTGGTCGGGCTCATCATCTGTTGTGGGGACGTCATGCCCACTGGCATCCCTGTGGAGGCAAACAAGGCAATCAGACTTTTTTGCAAGAGGGATTAAGGAGTCCATCTACATCCGGGCTATACAACCATCTACATCCGGGCTTTACAACCATCCCTCAACAGAGACGGGGGGGGGGGGGGTGCCATAGACGTAAACACATGAAAACAAACACGTACGTAGGTAGGAAGTTTCCTTACCACCCATAGGGTTCTGTCCAGCCAGCTGGTTCATACTGGGCTGGGCCGGTCTCTCCGGCTGCCGTCCGGGGCTCAGGTTGTCCAGGTTAATGTTGACGTTAGTGTTGGCCCACAGTCGGGCGACCGGCTGCTAGGGACAACAGACATGCTGTAAGGCTGGCTGAGAAAGGGACATGGAAAACCACAAACTGTCTGGGAATGTTAGATCTGAAATACTTGTATTGTACACAGGGCTGTCTCAGGCTTTGACTTTTTCTTGTCCCACTGGTTGCTTGGGAGTCCATGTTGTCATTTTTGGTTAAGTCTGTCATTCTACGTTTACGAGAACACATTGTCATCAATTTCATGTCAATGACATGAAGTTCAGATTCTTTGGACATGGTGAGATTTTTGCCCCTTTTTACAAGCAAATTTCCATCTTGGGAGAGAGGGACGGGACATGGAGACAGCCCTGACTGAATACATAAACAAGTGCTAATAAACCATTCTAAGAACACAAACACCAAGTTCAACCTTAGACTCTATTTACCGTTTCACATTTATATGCACCTTAAGATCATATTTGTTTTTGCACAACCTATTATAACTCTTCCAGGTTGCAGATGTTGCACTCTTTGCTTGTCCTTGTATGCAACCGTTTTTTTTCCTGTATGCCTTGATTTTGAAAACCATTCTTGCACTCAAAACGATTAAGTTGACGTCACACTGTCAGGAACCTTCAGCCAAATTTTCAGCCAGAAGGTCCCTGAATCAAAATCGTTTTTTTTTTTTCTAATCAATTCATCAGAGCCTGATGTTGCCATCGATTTACGAAGAAATGCGGCTCAATTGTTACTGTGGCAGCATCTCTTCACCCTAGGCCAGAAACATCAATGCTCAAGACAAGCATGACTTCACTGACCCATTAGAAGAAGCAGGGGTTACGAAGGCTGCTCGGGAAATTCCCTACCCCATTTAGACCGGAACGTTTTGAGCCACTCACACCGGGGCATGCCCCTACTCTTTTCCGAAAGATGTGGTGGGTTCTTTTACGTGCTCAAGGTATGGCTCTCCTCAAACACGGGACCTCCATTTAACGTCCTATCCGTTGATTTTAACCGAAAACAGTGGAGGAAACTGCACTACCTGTGGAGTGCCTGCCTCGGCGGCAGAGGTAGCAGGAACAGAACTAGGAGGCAGCTGGGGGTTAAGAGATGGGAACTGGGGCTGACTCATGGGCTGGAGGGCGGATTGAGGCTGCAGGGGCTGGCCCCCCATTGGCTGCATCATCTACGTAAAAGTAAACAACAAAAAAGAAACTAGAGCTAAAAACAACTTTCAAAAGAAAGAAGACAGAGGTGATGTAAAAACCTCATGAAGTGCAACTACTTAAGGTAGACAAGGAACCAAAAGAAAACAAGAGCTAAAAACAACTTTCAAAAGAAAGAAGACAGAGGTGATGTAAAAACCTCATGTAGTGCAACTACGTAAAAGTAAACAAGGAACCAAAAGAAAACTAGAGCTAAAAACAACTTTCAAAAGAAAGAAGACAGAGGTGATGTAAAAACCTCATGTAGTGCAACTACGTAAAAGTAAACAAGGAACCAAAAGAAAACTAGAGCTAAAAACAACTTTCAAAAGAAAGGGTGTAGATACAAAGAGTTGATGTAAAAACTAGGAACTGTTGTGTGCGCGTAAAAAAGAACTGTAAAGAGAGAACAGAAGCTGGCAAGAGAAAAAAAATCAAGCAGACAACACAGGAGTTTTACAAAATATAATAAACAAGAGGTACAATGTACAATGAGTGTATGGGTAAATAGGAAGATAGAGAATGGATAGAAAGTACGAGTAGAGACTATCGTGCATGCAAACTGCATGTAAATGGTTGTGAAAGGAAAGAATTCGAAGTGGGCGTTTGAAAATGAAAGTTTTAACGGGTGGTGTCTCAATGTTGATCAAGTTGGGGAAATGATTGACAGGAATTTTGCTGGCAAGATAGGTGTATGTACATGTACTACCAGAAAGCTAGTGAACGTCTGAACAATTAAATAAGGATACATTGTAGAAACCTTAAACCCTTAGCAGACAGTTGAGGTAGTGCAGTTGATATTAATTGCTTGTGAATATATTGAAGTTAGCAATATTCTTTGAGGTTTAGCAATGTACAGAGTGTGCATGGGTTAAGCGTTCCACGGAAAATGAGGTCCCAGAAGGAAGCTGATTAATATTGATAATTGTTAGTGTTGAAGAGTATGAGAATAGCTTTATTAATTTTCATTATTATTAGCGTTTGTGTGACAGGGACTTGGTAGTGTGGTAGGTGGTAAGTCTTAATTAGTGGTTAGTGGCTATGATCACAGAATACAGTATTTCAAGTAGTAAGAAGCAACCCTTTCTTTCTTCCCTGTTTATATACATGGACTGGTGTGTTGGAAGAATAGACAGAAAATGACAGCATATCAAAATCACATACATATATTCGTTACCTTAACATATTAATGTATCAGTTGTACAGGTCTGGAAAAAACATCACAAAACACATAATACTGAAAATATACAGATCTATATGCCAACAACAAACTTAAGGTAGGACAAAAACACATGCCACGATACATATACACACGAACATTGTAAAAAACTACAGCAATATGATGAGAGAAGGCTACATGTACATGTATATGTATATGGACATGAACAGAGACAAGGAGTTAATGAAGGGCAGAAAAAGACAGCTGACAAGTTGCCAATATGTTGGAAAGTTTCGTCATGTATATTCAAAGCACTTGACCTCCAAAAAACTTACCAACCTATTGACAGACAACTAAGACTTGGGGTTGTATAGCAAAGCTGAACTGGAATTGCTAACACAAAAATTGGACTTTACCCAAATTTTCGACTTATCAGTCTTTGTCAAGGAATGAGCAATCCACTACTTCTGTGACGTCACATGCACTATGCAGATAGAACACGTGACTCGGTGAGCAGTGGATCATATTTTGCAGAAAGTCAATGACGCCCCCAGTCTCTGTTGAGGGATGGTTGTAGAGCCCAGATGTTGCAAGTTAAGATCCACTGGTCGCAAGTCACCATCTGCATAACATGACGTCACAGATTGACAGAAGCAGTGGATTGAAGTCCAATTTTTGTGGAAAATTCAACGGTTCTTAGTGGCAAATGTGCTAGATGTTGGCACATCGGCAACCGAATCCGTACTGTGTTTTTTTGCACACTTTTTGACAGATCAGCCGAAGAGGCTTGGTGGGCATCACTCCATCGCCAGGGAAGGTCGTGTAAACTGCCTTTCCCAAGGGAACAACGTCAAGGTATGGTGAGTATCGAACCCGGGACCTATTGGTTCTGAGTCCAACGCTCTAACCATTGCGCCTCCCTGACGCCACAAATGTTTGATTTTAGAAGTTGTGTAAAGTACCTTTTTCCCAAGGGCACAAGATCGGTGGCGTCAGGGGATTCGAACCCGGGACACTTGGGTTCTGGGCCCAAAACCCTGCCATTACGCCACACGACCCCACAAACTTTGATTCACAATGACTTCTACCAGCACAGAGGAACTTCCAAGTGAAGACTTGCAGTTAACCTGAGCGCTAAAATGTACCTGCATGGGCTGTGGCGCGATCATGGCCCCCAGCAGAGCCTGGTTGCTCACGTTGGCTGCCGCCATGTTGGTAGACGTGGTGGTGGAGAACTCTGTGGACTGGAATGCGGCGTAGGACTGCTCTGGAGGACTGCCATACAAAAACATAAGAGAAAATTAAAAGAAAATAGCAGCACTGAGTGCTCCCTCATACACGGGGCCGCTGGCTTTACATCACCATCCGAAATGATGAATGCAATCCCTTACAACATGTCCGAGCTGGTGTCGACCCCTAGGATCGAACTCGGGCCCTAGGATCGAAATCGGGCCCTAGGATCCACGGAATTTGATTCAGATGGCGAAGCAGAGTCATAGAGTAAAAATAACTAAAATAGCAATTTGCTACCTATCCCCCATTTATTATAAAACTACAATGTCATGATGAGATATCTGTGTATACATGTTTTGTGATGCACCTACGATTCTATAGCACTCACGGGGAGATCTTTGTTACAATAATAGCTCTTATTTGTAAGACACCCAACAAACAAAACCTTCCTACCTTTGCGGAACTGCTTGGAATGCACCAAAATCACTGCCCTGAGATGCTGGAAAACAGTAAATACAACGGAAATAAAAAATCAAAATAAGTTGTGACATAGTACAAGGTAGGGGTCATTGGTTCTTGGTGTTGTAATGTAATGTAATGTACATGTAAATGTAAACTTTAAAGCACAGACAGTTAATCAGTCCTATTTGCATACAGAATAAGGATACAAAGACGAATTTGAACGTATAGCAATATCTGGAAATGTCTGACGGCATCTGCAGGAAGTGAATGCCTGTGGCACACCTGGCTCCTTGACACCGGTCAGGGTTCAGGGAATGTCGTTCGAACGCAGAATTTCTATTCTTAATAGACATGGGCTATTACATAGACAGTCTGTGAGTAAAATACACTGTATGACGACATCAGTTTGTGCTGTTCAAATTTGTCTATTCAGAACACAAACAAGCAGAAATCTGCAAAACACAAGTAAAGCTCTTTGATGGACAATGACACAAGTTAGGTGTACATGTATACTATGACATCACAGCACCACCACAGTTAGTAGCACCACCACAGTGACATGTACATGTAGTAGTATGTTACGGTGGTACCTACACAAGGTGGGGAAAGTGGCGGAGGTGAATGGAGTGTACTGACTCGACGCCGGCGCACCAAGATCTAACAACGCCTGTGAGCCTTGATCTGGCATGGGCGAGACAGGCAAGCAAAATGCTTCAAATTAGGCAGTGTGACAACTATATGTAGGTGAGATGCAATGGTTTCTGTGTTTGTCCTTTTTTTTTAACCACACATGTACAGATCTTGCTGCAAATTAACAAAATACTGGAAAAAAACAAAGTTTAAGTGCTTGAAAATAACATCTTTAATGGCTCATAGCTCTAAGCTATTTTTGTCTTACCAAAAAACCTCTGCCCCTAATCATTAAATTTTGATGTACACTTTGTTCTAAATGGGACAAATATGAGAGATGTGACTTTCCACAACACATTAGTAGAAAAGCCCCTCCCAAATGTTACGAGCTGTTGTAAATCTTTTGCTACCTACATATCTAACACAATATATTCAGCCGGATAACCAAGATTTTCTATCTAGCTTACGTTTCATTGACCGTCTGTCACCTTTCTCGGGGCAATACTGACTTGCTCTACTGCGCACTGCAGCTAGGTGTCGCTACTGCAGTGTGAAAAATGTGGTCCCAAACATGACTGAGTTTATAATATCCCAGTTCACTTGGCTGTGTACTAAGAATTTAGCTATCAGGCGACTTACTGTAAATGCAGAAATCTTTGCGGGGATTTAATTTCGCGGTAAGAAGAAAATAGAGTGCTCCCAGTGGTTTTGAGAGCGTTTGAAACAATAGTAGCACTTCAGTCACACAATGGAACGGCTTTTCGTGGTGGTTTTAAGTTTGCGGTAAAAAGTTCACCGCAAACATTTTCTTTAACGCAAACATTTCTGCATTTACAGTACCAATGTGATGAAACTGTTGTATTCAGCCATTTCATGTGGGAAAGGCATTTTCTTACCTTGAGAGACGGTCCTTCCACGGGGGTCAATGCCGTCGTTTGCGGGCGCGGAGTTGAAGTCCGCGAAGTTGGCGAAACCCGACGATGAGTTAGCAGGACTGGTTGGTTGCATGACGGGCGGAGCAGTGTCAACAAGAAGATCAAGATCGTTCTTAGGCTTCGCTGCAACAGCGTTTGTTGGTACATTAGCCTCCTGTTTGGGTAAGGTTTGACAAGTTAACAATCAAAGTCTTAAAACAAAATCTGCCTCTGCATTTCCAAAAAGGTTGCTAGGGGGCCCAAACCAAGCAAAAGTGATATCTTTCTAAAACAAGTTTTAACTGTAAATTCCAACACAAAAATTGGAATTACCCAAATTTTCACTGTACAACACCAGTCTTTGTGAAAGACTGGGCCATCCATCAAAAAACCATGACGATAGCGTGTCACAAACAAGAGATATGAAAACCGGAAGGTCTGCTGCAGTACCATAGAGAGACACTAGGAGGTCCATAATGGAACTTGTCCGAATTTGCATCTGAGTTCATTTTGTATATCCACTCTCTTTAGGTGCACTGATGCACGATACTACATACATGTACTTACGTAAACAGTACGCTAATGTACGTTACACAAATATCTACATGTAGGTGCACGAGTGTACCCACAGTCTTGTATTTCAGGTGCAAAAAAGTGTATTTATGCATTCAGTATTTCAAGCCCAGAAATGTGTCCCAAGGATCAGACTTTCCCTTCAGATTTACAGTTTTCACATTGATCTTCCTTTTCAGGATTACTTTTCAAAAATAAATAAAATACAGACAATCAAATTGGTGTGGCCTTACCTCTGTTCTCCCTGCAGTTTTCCCGTACGAGGCTGCGGCCCCCAGGTCGATTTTGCCTCTCGACGTCCTCTTGGTTACGCGCTCTTTTCTCGTCGTCATCGTTGTTTCGTGGGATTCGTACGTCTCTTCGTCTTTGAACGAGTTACTCCCCCTGTCCTCGCTGTCACTGTAGGCTTCTTCCGCGTCTTCGTCGCCACCACTAACCCCGCCGCTGCCGCTGCCGCCGCCGTTGCTATGGTTACCAAAGAGATGCAGTTAAAGAAGATGATATAACACTTGTACATAGAGGACGTACATGCATGAACCCTTAGGCCACAACACCTTAATTTCTAGGTTCTTCGATCTTTTTAGGGAAACAATAGAACGGTGGGTTGAAGTAAAACTAGGAAGATCCTGAGATGGAACAAAATGCTACAACAGGAGTCAAAATCAGTATACCAGATTGTTTAACATTTTGAACAAAATATGACTTCTCAACTTTTTATCCATCGCAGAATGGAAACTCTGTATCAACTGGGAAGTACTCGCTTCAACTGTTTGAGCCAAAATATTAACACTTCTCATCCTGAAAGAATCTTTTATCTATTTTCTTTCTAGAAAAGAAATAGAGAACCATGAAATTAAATTGATGTGGCCTAGGTAAGGGTTGCATCAGTCATTAATGCAGCCTTACTCAACATGACTATACATTGGTATGCTGAAGACAGCAATAAGCTGAATGAAGCCGAACACTAAAACAGACGCAAAATCTGTCTAAATTTGTAGATGAAAGGCAATATCAGGCGTGCAACATGTAGCAAGAGGAGATTTTTGGGCAGTCAGTTGGAAATGTCATCCTTGAATAAGGCTTTCTTGAACATGAACTTGACTGGACAAAATGATGAGCAGGAAAAATACATTTGTACCTAGAGCTGTGTACCGGTACACTGTACCGATACAGTACCGGGTACAATCAATTAGGTACTGGTCCAAAATACCTGACCCTGCTGTATCGGTACTGGACCTGACTCAGGGGATGGCCACTTTGACAGATAAAATTACTATGAAATTACTGTGGCAGTGCACTAAAGCCACTCTAAAGCACAGAAAACACATTTGCATGGCTGGAGTCAAATTTTCATCTGTGTTTTCATAAAAATAATACCTAGCACAATGAAATATTATGTTTTTACCTATTCAAACATGCTTTTGTCCTTATTAAAAATCTAGCATTTTTCGAACAAGTAGTTTAGGTACAGGTTCAGGTCCAGACCTGTACCTAAACATGTGTACCCATACCTGTACCTAAAATTTGTTTAGGTACACAGCTCTATTTGTACCACCTATAACAAAGCCCACGCACCAGGAGAGAACATGCATATGTCACACAGAGCCAAGAACGTATGGTCAGTAATAGGTGCTATAAGAGAGAGCAGTGTAACTGTAAGCACGTTACAATTAACACTGAGATTCAATGTATGCATGCATGTCTAACGACAGACTTTTGAAAAATGTCCATTTAAATCAGGGCTCACTCAAGCTTAAAATTCTAATCTTGGTTTGAGTTGACAGAGCAAAGGACCAAACGTGCAAAGAATCTGGGAAGTTTTGACTCTTTGAAACGTTATTACGCACATTTTTAGGGGAATTTTTTTGTAGATCTATTTCAATTTTGTGGATATTTTTTTTTAGACGTTCAGGACCTAATACAAACATCCTAATGTATCGACGAACATTGGAGAGAACCCTGATTTGTGTCTTAAACAAGTCTTGTTTCTGTAAGACTTTTCAGGAGTTAACACACACTTGGTACTTGTCGTTAGATGGCATACAGACAGACACAGTGCATGTACTGTACTGTACGTGTAGGTACGTATGTCCAGAATCATCTAGACTCAAAATATTAGTCATGAAGAAGCCTTCTAAAAATGATCACAGCCCTTGAAAAGAAAGAAGTTTTGTTAAAGGCAGAATTGCTTCCATTTTTACATTTTACACATGCACCAGAAAGACTTAAGATATAGGGCAGTGCTTATGGAGGCCATCAAGACAAAACAAGCCACCCCTAAAAAAGCAGGTATCTGGCTGGACTGCGTCAAACTGCGTCAAATTGAAAACGGCATTTGCAAAGTGGCGCCAATCCGCATTAATTTGTCGCCTGAAATTGCAAATCATTTTAATATTTCAAAAATTTGCCATAGGCAAAATGGCGCAAATGAGCACGATCACTGCAAATCCCTTTCAGATGACTCTAAATCATGATTGTACAGTTATGTTCGATTCAGTGGCATTGCCAACACTGCAATTTCAAATAAATTTGTATCTGATTCGGAGCTGAAACTGAGAATGTGACATTCCAAGCACAGCCATTTTGTTTGTAGAGGTCACTTATTTTACCTAAGTATCTTACAGCAGTTTGACCGCAAGGGAAAATAGCAAAAAATTTGCAAATTTGAGCAGTTTCCTTGTCCAATCCAGTGAGATACCCACCTAACAGTAATAGCAAAGAGAGCAGATCCAAGCCATTCTAGTTACTAGGCAAGGGTGTCTACAGATTTGCTCACTCTTTTTGCCATTTCTTTCCTTTTCTGTTCGCGGGCTCATCTGCATAACCCTCATCCTCGTCCGACTCTCCTACGCTGTGGGGGAGAGCGGAAACCACATCTCACTCAGCACGTCACCGGAACGTACATACTGCGCCTGCGCGAAATCTTCTATGTAATGTGCATAGGGCTTCAGAAAAACGTACCATTTAAGGTCGTGTTCGCATATTTAAGGATAATATCCCGTCTATAGTTTCCAAATATAGTTTCGAAAAAGATATCTTATGCAACGGGAAAAATTATGATGCAACGTTTACCAAACATCCAACAGAAAACAACAGAAAACCTAGGTTTCTGTTGGATGTTTGGTAAACGTTGCATCATAATTTTTCCCGTTGCATAAGATATCTTTTTCGAAACTATATTTGGAAACTATAGACGGGATATTATCCTTAAATATGCGAACACGACCTTAAATGGTACGTTTTTCTGAAGCCCTATGCACATTACATAGAAGATTTCGCGCAGGCGCAGTACGTTCCGGTGACGTGCTATCTCCAACGAGCTCAAGTTCGGCTTACCGTAAATCAGGCTTTTAGCTAGGCATGGGTCCATGCGTCATTTGGACGCATGATACTAAAACAACAAGGAAATTGGACGCCCTCGGGCGCACAGAGGACCCCCTGTTTCCCTGGTAATTACCAAGGAGGTTATATTCTACATACACATGTTACTGTGTTATTGTTGCTTTTTTTAGTCCTACCAGACACTGGGACAGCATGAAACTGATTGACATGCAGGTTATTGTTAATCCATAGAGCCCATTGGGAGACAGAGAGGGAACCGGCAGTTTTTAGTTCTGCTAAAAGTATGATAAGACTAGAACACACCTAACCCCCCCTATCAAAGCACCCACCCACCCCATTTTTGGACCCCGTCTATAAATCCTAGCTAAAAGCCTGCAGTAAATTCATTTACTTTTGCAATGGTTTTATTTTGCGGTAGTAGGAGGGTGAGGGAGGTTTTTGTGGTGCTTTGAATGTACTGTAGAATGTCAAGTCAAGAATGTACTGTAAACGGTAATACGTTGGAAATGCATATTTGCAGTGTCATAAATTTGCAGTGGAAAGATCATCGGGAAAACCACCGCAAAAGCTTGAACTTGAAGACTTACAGTAACTAACCAGCGCTCTAGGCTAGTTTGGGAACATCTACAACACTGAAAGACTTCACTGCGAAAGTCTGAAGATTTACAGTAACTAACCAGCGCTCTAGGCTAGTTCAGGGACATTTACAACACTGAAACGGTTGACTTTTCTCATCACAACCTTGGTTTTTAGTTGTATTGAGAAAAGTCCCAATCATAACAAACCAAAACAATATAGTGTAGGCTAGAGCGCTGTTTTCATCTGGCTATTATATACTTAGAGAAGGAAAATGTGGAACTATGAAAAATGCCTTAATTTCATGTTTCCTGGGTCCGAGTCTCTTTTTTTATATATATATATATAAAAGGCAAGGACTGGAGGTAGATTTTTCATGCATCTGGTCTAAGACTTCTTAACTGGAAGTGTTTTCTGTTGCCGTCTTTAGCACATACAATACATATATCAATATATGTATGACACGCTTTACAGAACAGAAAACACAATCCTCTAAGTCAGGAAGGAAAAGAGTTCATAATCGTGAGTATTGAGGAAAAAAATTAACTTTAGTTCAAACAACCTTCTTTCCATTTTGAGGAAAAAGTGCTGCATTCTGAGGAATATGACTGTGACATATTCAGTGCATGATGTATTAAACAGTATTGTAAGCAAAGCAATAGTAATAAAGGCCTCCACCCGAGGCATTGCCAAAAAATACTGAAAGTTACCATACCTTCCTGCTGGCGAGTCTTCGAAGATGCGGGCTGGGAGGCTAAACTTGGGCCGCGTGCGGTTCTGTCTCTCGATCTCATCATCGTACTCCTTCATGGCACTTAGGTTGCGCGGCTCGGGGTCGTACTTGTCACCTGGGGAAGACGATAAAGCTCACAGGTGAACACTGAAGGCTACATACATTCCAAGGTGTCTTGGGCCACAGCAATTTACTTTCTTGGTTCACAGATTTTCGGAGGAAATTAATGGAGCAGAAGGGAATTTTTGTTTTATTTCTATAAGGGATGCATTCGATCAATTTTCTAAATAAACTCAGATTGATCGCAGTACTGTAAAAAATGCCTCCGCCCCTGAGGCATCGCCAAAAAAGAAACAGCTACAATGTATCCTGTGAGTACTACCAAAGGAGCTACAAAGTCAACATGCCAAGCTGGTTAACATTTCAAACAATGAATTGTCAGTCTGTGATGCATTAATAAAGGGAAAAAACAAAAGACAAGGACTTTCTTAAGAAGTTGCTTAAAAATGTCAATATTTTGGGGTTATTTCATATAATGAATGGATCATGCAGTCTTCTTTCTCAAAAAAATCTGAGACTAGTGAGAGCCAAGAAGTTAAACTGGACCAGGTGTGGTCTTCGAACAAAGAAATTTTCCAAGGTTTGGTTGATACAAACCATTGTTTCTTGGACCTCTGATACATCATTATGATTCTTGTATGAATTGTTGGTAGAACTCCAAAATTCCCCGCGAATGTACTTCAAATAGCTGGAAACAGTCTTTTAAACAATCATTCTAGATCTGATGTTTGCCTGTCTGTCTGTGAGTACTTGGCACTGGCTACTTCTAGCCATCATACCTGACCACTAGCAGACCATGACCGCCAATAGACAAGAGCCAAAAACACTAGAACAAATACAGAAGACTGTATATCTTTCTTAGCAGTCTAGACTATATTATATATACTCTTCAACAATCCCAAATAAACGGCAGGGCTCTGAGTTTAAACAAATACGTGTGTTTCAAATTTAGGGCTCAGGAAAAAGGCACATGGCATGTGTCCCCTCAAACTAGACTAGACATGTGCTAATCGCTGGACAAGCCACGTATTCATTGAACCGGATATAACAGACTCAAAAGACAGGTTTTATAGACACACATACAATGTATATAAATTAAACAAACCTTATTGTGGAGACTATACAACGTAGGGCTAAATATACCTACCGAGTAACTACAGTCTGAGACACATACTTAGCTAAGACTAGAGTCACTACCTCATTCATTGTTAAACAGACCACTACTAATGCTTCTTGTTAACACAAGTCCACAGTATATATACACAGTTGCAAGTAAAATGAACTCACCTAAGAGTACAGGACAGTACCCTTGCTTATGTCTACCTATGTTCATCATGATTTCTTGGACTACGCGTGGAGTGAGCTACCTTTTTTCACGCCACGAGTTGAAGACGAACAAAGCCCAGGACAGTGTACGCAATAAGGGTGGGTTTTGTTTGTGTAGGACAGTCGGAGGTGACAGGGGTGCATGAAGCTATGCAGATCTGGCTGTGTGATGTTACCACACAACAATGCACGGGGTTTACCAATCCTGATCACACCAGGTAAAACTACTCCAGGGCAGCCAACCGGATGTCTTATGTTCCGAATTCTAATAAATCATCATCCTGTCAACAATTTTGCAATCTAGACAGTACTAGGATATTTTTTTTCCAGAAATAAGAAGAAAAGTACTGTACAGAGGCACAATACTCCAATATAAAGAAAAAACAGGACCCACTTGGTCAAACACGACTGTTAACATAGTACAGTGTCATGCCGACTGAAAAATATAAGACTGTTTGAACAGGACCTTTTGACCAAACACGTTGTACAAAGACCATACCTGTTACTTAGCACTCACTACAATACAATACATGTTTTTGTGAACTGCTTCAAGTGACAAGGCTAAAAGAGATTGTGGATTTTTCCGAGGTAAAAAGAAGTAATTACTTGTACAATGCCGACTTTAAGGCATCCCAGTTTCTTGTCACACATGAAAGACGCCAGACAGTGGAAACTAACCCATGTGGATAAGCACAGGTTAGAAAACCATATCCCACCTGGACCACTATCTTTTAATCAATCCCTGTTTGGGCCATTACAAAACAAATTCCTGTATCGTGTACTTCCTATATATATGCAGCATACTTGTTATCATATGCAAGAGATATTAAGTCATGGGTATCCAAAAGAAGTACTTTTATGGTTTTTGTTTGCCCTGTGCATTCTAAAGTTTTGCTCATACACTGTAATTATTCATACAAACCTACAACCTACTATTGACTGACTGTAGGACAGACTTATATTCCCACTTTAACATGATGCACACTGACATAAGACTGTATTGATAATAGAAATTCTTAATACTAGCATCCAGTGATGTATTAGGAAAATACATGTAGATGAGACCAATGGCATAACACCCCCTCCAAAGGATGAATGCAAAATGCTGTTACAAGAAACTGTAGCAAGGGTGCAGACATTGCAATCTGGCAGAATTGCTGATTATACAGGTAGAGATCCCAATTGGAGTCTGTAAATTTGAAGATAATCAATCACAATCAATCAATATCCTTTATACTCCCTTAAAAGACAGTCAGAACTTTTCAACTTTGACTCATGTAACTTAAGATCAATGGATTGACTTGAAATTTAGGATTTATGAATTGGAGGCCACCCTTACTAACGCATTCCTAGTAGTATATCCTGAAAGTCATCTCTGTCTAAAGATCGAGATTCCAATCGCGATCTCTACCAGTAGAATAAGCGATTCAGCCATAATGCAATCTGTACCCCGGTCATGACATAGACATCTCTAAAGCCAATACTACATCTACAGTTAATATCAATGTGCATCAGTTTAAGACTAAACCTTGCTTGTGTGAAGTGAAAACAGCAGAAGAATGTATAAAGAACCAGGTCCTACCATCGGGGCTCCGCTCTGTGAGAAAGAGTGGAGAGAAAAGGAGCAAAAATCAGGCAGATCACAGATATCAGTGCACAAACAAAATCAGTGAGAAACACAGCAGTAATCCAACACACCAAGTTAATGTGCAAAAGAGCACAGGAAACATCATTAGTTTGATAGCAAGTGTAGCCTGGAATCCATCCTGCATCCATGGTTTGCTCCTCTTAACGCTTTTTCCTAGGATAGTCTGGCACCCATCTTACTGTAAATGCATTTAAGTTCATGTGGTTTTTATTGCCATTAAGGCGAAAATTGAGTGTTGTTCGCGGTGTTTTTTTAAGTTCACATTTGAAACAATAGTAGCGCTACAGTCATTGGTGGGCAAAAAGTTTCAAGGAGTTCACCGTGAAGACCGCAAACATAAAACCACCGCAAACATTTCTGCATACAGTAATTAAAACATTTTGGTCCTTACGTCCTTCATTATTTCAGGAATCAAATATTTCTCAGAGTCAGAAGTGTAACGGGAATCAAACTTCTGAATACGCGTTTGAACCCCGTTAATATGCTGTTACAAGGACTGTGTAGGTCGGACCACAGCTTTTGCCTCTACTTTAGGCAAATATAATAATAATAATCAAATACAATGTACCAATCAAACGTTTCTCACTCAATGGGTGCCAGGCTATTGGACAAAAGAAGCAATCGGAAGAGCAAACTGGAGCTAGTATTAGATGAATAACAGGCTGATTGAGTGAGTATTAGTTGCAAGTCAGAATGCATTTGGACAATAACACAAGAAAAAGAAGCTCTGCTAAGGAAAACATTTTCCATACTCCAGAATCAAAAAGAAATAAAATAAAATCACGGTAAAGAAACTTGAGATTTGCGAACTTTCTGAGAGTGGTTTTAGATGTTCATGTCTGTGTCTGTGACATACTCTACAAAGGAGCTTCACTCTACATACACAAGCTTATTCTAGATCTGCTTTATGCCTCTCTATTACTAGAAAGTAAGCTTAGAGAAAAGGAATACTGTTATTCCCATCTAACTTCTAAGAATAATTATCTACATGTACATCTACTGTAATGTTGAATACCCATGTTCTTTTACTGTCTACACACAAAAAATCATTATCTCTCCTTAATACATTATCTTTCCTCACTGCTATGGACAAATTCTACTGACTCAAGGAACGAATATTCAAATCTATTACATGATCAACATTCATTGTAGAGTGTTAAACTTGTAGTTTCTTTAAATCGTTTTCATGAAGGACAATACCATTCAGGGTTTTCTATGAAAGAGGGGTAAGAGGCATATATATTATAAGGGTGTGGATGTGAAGTGATTGGGCAGGATGCTGTGAAAAGGGGATAGAATTTACACATGAAAATATGCAATGTTCCCATCTCTTTCCCATTGGATTTGTAATATGGTCTAATAAGCAGGGCTGTCTCCAGCTTTCAATTCTTTTCAGTCCCTCTCCTTGTTCCGTTCCTCTCATTGCTAATTTCTGTTGTTAAATCTGTCATAAGCTGATGAAAATACATTTTCATCAATGTCATCTCATTAAGTTCAGATTTTTTGGTGAATTTTTTTTCTGTCCCCACAAGCAAATTTTCGTTCCAAGACAGAAGGATGGGTCCTGGAGACAGCTCTGGGTTTAAGCGTTTAACCTTTTCCCTGCTGCCTGACCTGTAGGTAGGTAGTCGATGTGTTTACGTGCGACGTGCATCATCGGGGTTATACGGCCCCTTACGGGGTGACATACCCTTTCGTTGGCTGATACAAGACAGGGACGCGCCAGTTCTCCCGTCCGGGTGAATGGTGTAAATCACCGTATGGCTGATACGAGACGGAGGTTTGCCAGGCCTCCATCCGGGTGATTTGTAGTGAATCACAAACTCCAGACAGAAGGATTTGGACCATCGCACAACGGGGCATGCCCCTACTCTTTTTTGAAAGGTGTGGTGGGTTCTTTTACCTGCGCGGGGTGTGGCTCTCCCCAAACACGGGACCTCAATTTAACGTCCTATCCGAGGGACCTGTAACCAATACAAATTCGGTGCCAATAGCCGACCTCAGCAGGGAGAAGGTTAAAAAAAGTTAACATCTGCATGAGACCCCAAAACTTACTGTATCTGCTGCTGCTGCTGCTGCCTCCATCGAACGTGTCGCTGGACATGCCGATGTACTTGTCCTTCGTCTTCTTGGCTTTTTTCCTTTCCCCGCGGAGTCTTTCGTCGTCTTGGATGAAGTCGATCAAATCTTTGGTTTTCTGACGAACTGGATAATATATGAGAGAGGTTTATATTAGAGATTATTGTCCACCTAGAGGTGCTATTGTGAGTTTGTTATCTCCAAGAAAAATGGAGATGTAGTTTTGGGTGTGTCTGTTTGTTTGTCTGTCTGTCTGTCTGTCTGTGTTTCCGCACTACTGTAGTCAGCATAACTCAGGAACCTCTTGATGGATTACGATGATATTTGGTATGTGGGCAGGTGTTGTGAAGCCGAAGTTCAAGGTCCATTTTGGGCCCCCTGGTATGTGACCTTGGTACTGCAGCAGAACTTTTTTGTATCTTTTGACCTGGACGTGCTGTGGTCTTGATTTTTGGGTGGCAGATAGCTTGTGATGTAATTAAGAAGTGGTGTTGGTTTAGGCCCCCTAGCAGCTTCCTCTGAAACTGCAGGGGCGTTTTTGTGAAAATCTTCTAAGGAGAATAACTGAACAAAGGAACAACGGATTTCCATGATATTTAGTATGCAGGTAGCTTAGAGATATAAACAATGAAGTGCAAATTATGCTAATTGGGACTTAATTTGCATAGCTAATGAGGAAAATCTATATTTGCAGTGTTTTCCATTATGAGACTCAAATACATGTAACGTATGTAGTTTATGGAAAGTGGATCATCAACAGATACAATTATGCAAATAAATTCCTAATTTGCATAATTAATGCAAAACACCATATCTCATCTAATTGGAAAATTATAGGACTGTCAATATGATACTTAGTATGCAGGTAGCTTAGACAGAGATATACATCATGTAGTGCAAATTATGCTAATTGTGCCTTAATTTGCATAGCTAATGAGGAAAATCTATATCTGCAGTGTTTTTCATTATCAGACTCAAATACATGTAACATATGTAGTTTATGAAAAGTGGAGCATCAACAGATAGCAATTATGCAAATAAATTCCTAATTTGCATAATTAATGTTAAAACACCATAATTCATCTAATTGGAAAATTATAGGACTGGCAATATTGCAACATGTGTAAGTTAGATAAAGGTGTTGATGACCAAGCATATATTATGCAAATGTGTAAGTCATTTGCATGAATAGAATTGTTCATGGAGATATGAGGTCGTGGAACTCTTGCTTCACAAGAAGTCAATTGAACTAATTTGCAACATTACCTAAGTAATACATGTAAATAGAAAATAGGTTAGTGATACATATGTTATCAAACATATGTGTATCTAGATTCTAGGACTAAAAATACTGTATGCAAATGCAAATTTCTGCACCCACAATTGGAGCTGTGAACTTAAACTTTGATGGGTGCATCGTTGTATCTAATATTCATGTAGGGTAATATATGTTAACTTAAGGTACAATTGTACACTACTATACAACATTCTCTTGGCATTCAAGTGTGAGAAAAAATTAAAGAACCTTTGTTGTATTAATTGTTTAAAGTATTGAACTTGAAGTTAGCTATAGAATTTGTGTTAATCTATTTCATGTTGTGCACCCAAAATTTTTTCTGTGCACCAAAACCTACATGTATAGCAGGGGTTCATCTAAATCAGGAAAGAGGAGCGCCGCACCCTCTTGTTTCAGCCCAGTGCCCCCTTGTTGAATTCAGATTTTAGCTAAATATCCAGCATACAGCCTTCACTCAGCAATTGATTCTTCCATAAATACATAGAATTCGCTCCCTCACCTGTGTGTGCTCCCCCTTATTTAATTTTTGTAGAAAAACCCCTGTATGGGTTAGGTGCACCTACATGTGTATTAGTGTAAATGCAGAAATGTTTGCAGGGATTTAATTTCACAGTAGGAAGAAAATGGAGTGTTCGTGGTGGTTTTGAGTTCGTGTTTGAAACAATAGCAGCAGCCACTACAGTCACACAATGGAACGGCTTTTTGTGGTGGTTTTCACCGAGAACATAAAACCACCGCGAACATTTCTGCATTTACAGTATCAAAAATGAATCTGGAGCCCTGGAATCTGTGCTGACATATTTTGCATTGGAGAGAACGTACCATTTATCCCTTGGTCTCTGCCCAGCTCGTCCTTGAAGGTGTAGTCCTCCAGCTGGCGCAGGTCGTAGATGTGTTCTCTGGCGCTGGTCACCACCCGCTCCGAACCGTTCCTCACCAGGTACGACAGCAGCAGTAGCGACTGTGGAACGTGTATCGGATGTTAGACACTTCAAGAAATTCGGTGATCAATTGTATGCGACGTAATGGTTTTAACTTGATGATGGATTGATAGTTTGATTTGTAAATAGGTAGCAATTGTAATAATTTGCAGGTATATTTCATTTCCAGATATGTGACAGTGTCGACTGATGGTTCTGACCTCTGACCTCAACCAAGCCTTTTCTTCAATTCTACCTGCTTTTACCTGTATGTAAATATGTACTGGGGATGTAGGAGCGAGGTCTGAACATCTAGACCAACTTATGGCGGACCGTGTTGCCTAGAGGGAAAGAGCAACCCTAGTCCGGGCAAGCTGCCCGATATGATGATGATGAAATATGTACTTATGTGTGTATGTATGTACTTTGTGATGCACATGTAGTGTTTATGAGCCCTGGAAGATTAGCCCCCTAGAGGGGCTAAAGGGTATCTCAATAAACTCAACTCAACGTCAGAAAAGAAATGGATTAGATCATCATCATATTCTCTCGCTTTGTTTTTCCTGTATGGTTCTTGGTGGCAAATGTGCTACATGTTGGCGCACCAAATCTGTAGTGTGTTTTTGGCAAACTTTAAGACAGATTAGCCTCCGTGGGCTTCACTCCAATGCCATGGAAGGTTGTGTAAAGTGCCTTTCCCAAGGGCACAACGTGGGGGCATGGTGAGCATCGAACCTGGGCCCTATTGGTTCTGATTCCAACGCTCTAACCGTTGCGCCACACTGACGCCAATATTCTCGCACTGGGCTCTCAGTCTACAGCTCTAAATTGTTCTTCATCCCTTCAGGTTGAAGGAGTAAAGCTCGATGCTGCGTACCCAAGGCACGAGGAATCTTGGGAGGCTTCCAAAATTGTACCCCTCTGAAAAAGTATGGAGTTCTGTGGACCTGATAAAAACGTCATTAGTTTTGATTTTGGTCAATCGAGGGAGACGGCATTGCTGACTGTCCGCAGCACCAACATTCCGTCCTGTGATGAAATGACAGCAATTCAGAGATCACTGCTGGCAAATAGGCTTCAGTCTTGTTTTTACGTTAGACTACCTAGTGGACTCTGGTCCACAAATAGACCCAATATAAACATCTGGCACAGATTAACTACTCACACTTTGCCAGGTGACAGAATTGGCACAGCATCAAGGTCTTTCTCTTTTTTATGCCAGTTTTTCACATTCATTTTAAGTAATACTGTAAATGTTGGAATTTTCACGGTGGTTTAATTTTTTCGCGGTGACCTCTTTACCGATAATTTAAAACCACCACGGAAGTGTTTAGTCTGTCTTCTGTCCGCCTACCCTCTTGTTTCAATCGCGAACTGAGAACCATCGCGAATAATCCATTTTGCTGTTCACACTGCAAAAATCAATTTGGATTGGGTCATTTTAATCGGATTCGATGTTTAATTTGTAAACTTTAAATCACTTTGGGTTTGTTTTTTTAGTGTGAACAGGGTCAAAGTATACTACTGTAAATGCAGACATGTTTGCAGGGTTTTAATTTCGCGGTAGGGAAAAAATGGAGGATTCACGGTGGTTTTGAGTTCGCATTTGAAACAACAGTAGCGCTTCAGTCACACATTTGGCTTTTCGCAGTGGTTTTAAGTTCATGGTAAAGAGTTCACCGCGGAAAACGCAAACATGAAACCACCGCGAACATTTCTGTATTTACAGTATCTCTACATGTACCTTGTATGGTCTCCTCCAGTTTTTCTTTGGGTCTGTCAACATTCTTTTCCACAGCATGCCCATGACCTCGGGGAAATGTTCGTACGTAAACGTGTACTTGGCGATCTCGGACATCAGCGTACCGTGGGGGCCCCACTCGTCGTCGTTGGTCGCTTCTCGGACCTTCGCTTCCACCTCCGAGTAGTTCATCACCACGTTGGTGCTAAATAAGGAAGGAAGGAAGAGTTTTGTCAGAGAGTCGTGTTAAGTGCCTTTCCCAAGGGCACAACATCGGGGCATAGCCGTGGTTTCGAACCCAGGACCTCTCGGTTCTGGGCGAAACATCCGACCGATTGCGCCACACGATGCCACACAATTCGGTTTTCATTTTTTTTGTTTAGTCAGATTTGAAAAACTATTCTTCAAGGTCAAAATGTACAAACAATGTACCTTAACTTGACAAGTTGTGACACTTTTTTGACAGATACATCAAGGTCCCTGTCCCTTTGTCATATAAAATCATATTTCAAAACTACAACGAATTAATACACATTAGCACGATAAATATGATTTCGGTGATTTCTCTAGATATCTCGCATGAAATCATACACACCTTTAAGATCAAATCATCTCCTCAATCCAACTTATTCCCGTTTTCATAATTATTATATTTTATGGGGGGGGGGCGACCGGTTGTCAAAATAAATGAGTCACAAGAGGTAAATTTTTACACAAACAGACATTGCCCATGTAAACAATTAAGCCAGAAGTACCTTTAGACAAAATGGGAGCAACATGGAAAGTAAAATGTAAAGAAAGAAGTGAGAAATGCTGTAAATCGCTGACGCGGAAGTCAACACCTATCTACATGTATACGATCACGTAGCTTCCGGTAAAGAACCCCTCCCCCTTATACAAACGTCCCGAAAAAAACGCGAAAATCCACTTACACTTTGTCCGTGATTTCTCGAATCTTCCACATCTTGATAGATGGGACACTTTGTGGCTGGTTTAGAATCTCAGAAAGGTAAGATGTGGGTAGATTCCTGCGGATTTAGTCGGATTGCAGACGTGTCACCAAGAAAATGGCCGATGTCTAGCTAAAATGGCGGAAGAAATTGTGACGTCACGGCACAAAGGTCAACGTACACCCGGAAGTGATTTGGTCATCGTGGCGGGAACTCTGAAGGAATCCTACTAAAATATGGAGTGTAAACTGTTTGTTGCACGATTGATGAGCCCCATTGGGCAGATAACGATCGAGTCATGTACGAGAGGAGTGCACAAGGTGGACCTACAGGAGCCGAAGGACTTTTTACCAGACGGAAGGTATTACGTTATGTCAAGTTGAACAAAATTGTAAACTTTGGAATGTGGAGGGGCAACGCCTTCTACGTACTTGCACTTTTAACGAACATCAATGTCGCCTGTCTTTGTGTGCTTTCGTGAAGAGGGTGATATCTGCCATCCCAAAATTATTGTCTTGTAAAAGAGTAACCATTATATAATGACTTAATGGTTGGCATTCATTTTTCGAAGATTATAGTAACATTCAATATGATTTAACAAACAATAACACACACACCAAAACTTTGATCCCGGATTCCTCTTTTTTTTCTATATCATCACAATGTCCTTCTTAACACGAAAGGAAATTGGCAAGAAGGGTATTACTAGTAATACTAGCAATAAGACATTGGTTATCCACCCGAATGTTTGTGGCACAGTTGTGAGACTAGGCCCATACACTCAATTTTCCACTGAATTTGTTTTCACATATATATTATTATCTAACTACTGATTTTTTTTTTCTCCTCAGACATAAAGTAGACTTTGTTGATGGTGTGGCAGAAGAACAGGTGAACAAGTGTGAGCCACTTGCAAAGTGTGTGGACTGGATCAAGGTACTTTTTACATACAGTAAATTGTGATCCAGGGCCATGCCAATCTAATTTCTTGTTTCTCGGCTTTTCCTGCTTCATTATTTTCAGTATTGGTGAAATTCAATGAAGACAGTGAAATAAGAACCAGGCTATTAGCTAGCAGGCGTCATGGCCTCTTCTTGGGGCCCTACACTAAAAAAACAAAGAAATAAGACACCCTCATTTTGCAAAGGGACACCCAGAGGATGCCCTTTTTCCCTGGTACATGTAATTACTTACACCTGTACATGTACAGGCACTGTTACTGTAGTTTTTCCTCATACCAGGTACTTGAACAGTATGTAAATTCATTGACATGCAAAGCTACCAGTTAATTGTTAATCCATTGAGCCCATTGGGGAACTCTGTTTCTGACTGTTCTACCCCCCCTTCCTCCAATTGTAGGACACCCTGTATATAAATCCAAGCTAAAAGCTGTCCGAAACATCTGACTGTTTCAAAATTTTATCCAGTTGCATGAGTAACTATTTTTGGTGTACAGTATCTTATTACCTGGATGTCTAACCTTCATCAACGAATGACTGGCATTGCAACTCCTTCGTCCCTCTTTATCAAATTGTTTTGTTTCTAGGCTTATTTCAAGGATGCTTCCAGTGTACAAGGCCTAAGCCTGCCTCCCCTTCACATCACCAAGTACAAGGAGGGTTCCTTCACAGCTGCCGTGCTGCACAACCTGGCGACGAAGGTGGACATCGGGGAGACGGTCTCCTACGGCCAGCTGGCCACGATGACGGGGAACACGAGGGCGTCCCGGGCCGTGGGCGGGGCGATGCGAGCCAACCAGACCCCGCTACTGGTGCCCTGCCACAGAGTGGTGAACAGTAATGGCAGCGTGGGGAACTTCATGTCCGGTAAAGGAAATGTGTTGAAGAAGTGGCTGCTGGAACATGAGGCCACCACAGAAAGTTGAGTGTTACGAAGAACTTCAGAAGTTAAAGCTTTACTAGATTCCTCACATAACATCGCCGCACGACGCAGAACTTGGCTTCGACAGACACAAACGATAATGGACCAAGGCTTTCTCCAGGACCCGTCCCTCCGTTTTGGGACACAAACTTGCTTGTTGGGACGGACAATAATTCACCCCGTCCGTCCTAAAAATGTATTTTGTAAGTTTAAAATGCCAGATTTATCGAATTAACAAATTCGCTTCTAAAGATATATGAAATAGCATTTTTGAGGGTTGGAGTTTCTCAAATTTCCCTTGGGGAGTATAAGCCCACACCCTCTAGTTTTGCGGCCTTCTACACCCCCAACCCACCCCACTGATGAGTGGCACAGACAAAAATGTAAAGCTGGAGACAGCCCGGGGATAGATAAAACCTTAGAGCTGGAGCAAGCCTTGGTAAAGGCAGCCAATATGTGGCAATTTTGAGACTGTTAGACATAACGTTAAACCCATTGGCTATTGGTATCAACCAGTTTACACCCTTGTTCATCAACATTAAAGTTCAACCATGACATAAAGACATTGTGTACAATGCTTTTTTTTCTTCAATTTTGATGGTCACGGTCATAGGGAGGTGCCTGTCTTTGTTTCTATAGCCCTAAGTGGGCACTTAATGCATACCACTAGGGGTGGGTACCGTGTACCGGTACAAAACCAGTATTTTTTTATGGACCGGTCCAAAAAAAACGGTCCGCAAAAAATCAGTGGACCGGCCTATGGACCGATTAGAAAATTCACAGTACCAGGCTACCGGCAGGCGGTCACATAATTACCAGTCTAAGAAAATACAAAGCAGCAGATTTGATGAGTCGTGGTTGCTCTTTTTCAAAGACGTTAGCTGTTAATCATATCTGGAAATGTAATGGTATAGTGTTATTGAAACTTACTATGTGTAGGAATGACTAGAAATTGGAGTTTCTTTATTCAAGTTCCAAGCCTCATAAAATGCTCTGGATGCCTTTAAGGGGCTGAAACGTGATATTTTAGCGAGAAAAAATGTTGTTGATAACAACCTTTGTGTATGATGCTCCCCTTTGACGTCGAAAGTATTCAGGCGCTGATCTTTACATGAAATTTTTGATATCTGTGGAATTTACAAACCTTTGTGTTTAAACCTTTCGATGTCCTTCGTCGTCAGACGATTAGGTAAATGCGAACTGAGCGCTTGTCTTCTGACACATAGGAAAATTTTTCTATAAGGGACAGACTAAGTAATTAACACTTATTAGAATATTCCTGTTATTGACGACTGACATGAAGCGCGGAATGCATCTCACAATAACTTTGATCAGCGGCAAACATGAAACGTTATACGTCTACAATCAAGGCAAACACCACGAAGACAGTGAATGAGACGGACTTCCATACTTTAGACAGGGTTACAGGTTGTTTCGCTACATTGTCACTTCGCTACAGTACGTTTCGCTACATGGCAAGTTGTTTCGCTACATGGTACAGGTTGTTTCGCTACATGACGCAAGTCGTTTCGCTACATATGAATGTTATTATGCTTACACCTTGTGTATTTAGGTGGAGAAGATCATCAACTGATACAAAATACGGTACATCTAAATGAGGACCTTAATGGCATAATCAATGAGAGGCCTTCATGATACGTTATGTCATGAAGGTTGATATCATTTGTCGAAGGTCGTTGGGCTCTAAATGTGAGATGTTATTCACCTTTATCAATTCAAGTACTTCAGATTTTAAGACGCTTAATGCTATAGATAGATTTGACTATATCTGTAGATTCAACAGCTCACACAGTGTTGAAATAGGCAAATATATAAAAGATTGTTTTGTTATTAGAAAAAATAATGATACTCATAATTAGCCCAACTTGAATCATGTAAAACCTAAGATAGTCATTGTGTTGTAGTGAATAGTTTTATTCCATGCTTATGTCTTGTTCTATCTTAACTGTGGTTGCCATCCTTTGTACCTGCTACAAAATTGGCTCAACTACAGTACGGAAAACTTGTGTTTTAAGATTGTTGTTTATGCTAGAACTCCAGATTCTATCCACTATATACTTCACTTCTACGCAAAGCACAGAACTTGAGTTGGAAACATCACCCAACTATTCAGACCATTTACGGTTCTCTACCACGGGTGTCACACAGACTCAAACAGAGAAGGGTCCAGTTTGCTGGTCACTGCCTTCGGCCAATGAGGAAATTATCAACTCACTCATTCTGTGGAGGCCCCGGGGAAAAACACGATCCAGAAAGCTGACTTTCCCGAGGGCTCTATCTAGAGACACCTCAATTCACACGGAAGACCTAAGTGCGGCCATGGCAGATAGACAGCAGCTGGTGTGGTCGGAAGTCGTGCATGGACTTGCCCCGTCCCCCCCGGGGGTCGACCGATGATGATGATGATGACCTGCTACAATAGTCGTGCAAGAAAGTTATTCTGTATTTCACGTCAGGCGGCAATAACAGCAATATTGTAATCACTGCCAACATTACCTAGCCTGTCCTTAATTTTTAAAAAACAAAACATTTGTATTGAAATAAAACAGAGATTCTTCCTATGTGTTAGATGTCGTGCGCTCAGTGATAAGGTTACATTTCGATGGACGTCCATCGAAATGTAACTTTACTGTATAGCGGACCTACCCTGTATAGCGGAGTACCTCGGCTGATTTCTACTATGTTCCCAATGATAGGACGGAGCCTGGTAGAGGCTAATATTTTGTGCAATGTGTAATTTTTACGACAAAATTAGTACGTTTTGTGATAGGAAAAGACATTGGATGACATTAGTATCCGTTTTCCAATATTTCTATCAATTCGTGTTATAAATTTACTAATTTCGCAGCTTCTTTTTACGATTTACAGTATAGTCGTGTACTTTCTTTGGTTTGTTTTTGTGGCAAGGACCAAATTGATGCTCGCACGGACGTCATCCAAATGATCAAGCCAGCGTGGCATAAGTTGTGTTGAAAAAGAATGGGTATTTGGTATGAGGAGCGTTTCGTGATATTGTTCAACACCACAGCATTCCTGTCTGATTTGACATCTTGATTAAATGTATGAAAAGCATATCTTCTGGTGATTATTGTCATTGCAATGCTAGCGGTAGTGGGGGCGAAACTATAGTAACACTGACGCACTGTAGCGAACCATGGTATTTTCTGTGCGTGCGTGACCAGTTGACAAGTGTTGCCGTCAGATCATCGGAGGTAGTCTAGTTATCTACGGCAAATGTGGAAAGCCCGAAATTGGCGCTTCTTGCGATAGGTAACATTCTTGTCTGCAGTGAGAACACCGCAAGATGAACGACAGTACAGTGAACCTCACCGGAGGCAACTCCACGGTGTACGAGACTTTCGAGCCGTGTTTTCGCTGGTACCTGGAAAACATGATGGACTACGACCTGGCAGTAGCTGCCTGCTCTCATCTCCCCGAACCGATTCTAGACGAGAACAGGAAAGTCGGGATCGCCTCCGCCGTTCTCGGCACAGTCGCTCTCCTCACGAACGGCGTAGTTTTGTCCACTGTACTGAAAAACCATCAGCTGTCCAAACCCATGTACCTGTTCGTGGCAAACCTGGCTGCATGGTGTTGAAACATGGAGCAGCGGGGAAGACATCGAGTAAGCAAGGTAAACTGATCTTTAAGGAGAATCGGTTTTTGTTCTAGGACTACTGTAAAAATTTATGTGATTCTTTCCTAATCTTATCCAGTTGCTTGAGGAACTGTCATTTGGCGTAGCCTCCGTTGCAGGCTCTGAAACGGCTTTTTGGGGGGCTAAGTAATCCACTTTTTGCAGCCAGCCCGTAACTATCAGCCACCCCGTAACTATCAGCAGGCGGATAGTTACGGGCTGGCTGATAGTTACGGGCTGGCTGCAAAAAGTGTATTACTTAGCCCCCCAAAAAGCCGGTTCAGGGCCTGCAACGGAGGCTACATTTGGCGTATCTTATTACCTGGATGGCTAACCTTCATCAACATGTATGTGTATTGTGTACAGTTGTGTGATCTTAGGTTCTTTTTGAATATCAAATTTTATTATTTGGTGTATCATGGAGTATTGTTTATAATACATCCATTCCTGGCAGCCAGTTTGAAATTGTGCTCATATCTTCATAACTCAAAGCGATGTGGCTATGGACGATTATGCAGATTTTAATTTGTCGTGTTGTGTTGACCGTTGTTTGTATTTTGAACATAGTTTGTATGGAGTTATATATACATGTATACATATGAGTACCTCACATTGTCATATTCATCTTGTTTGATATTCGGAAAACGATGTTTAATGCAAACGCGTTGTACTTGTATACCCCAGCCTGGAGTGGTACCAAAAAAGGTGCCAAGTACTTTTTTCATGTGATGTTCGAATAGATGTTGGTAGTCCTTTTTATCGTAGATACTAAGTCGATTGATGGGTATAGAAATAAATAGAAATATCCCGGTGTAATCCTTTCGACTGAAGTATGATCTTTTAGTTTAAATCTTTCTTTATTCGAATATCAAACCTTGGCAGACAAAATGAAGTAATTCCTTCCCATGACCCATATGTTACGTGGAAAACGATCACAATAAGGACTAAGTTGACCCTCTCACCGTTTTCTGAAGAGCAGGATTGAGACTCCAGGCTATTGACGCGTCCAACTAGATTTAGATTTACTAGATTTAGTTACTAAATAGGCCGGTTGTTCACAAATCACCCCCGTCACTAAAATAAAGCACCTCTTGACTCTCATTAAGTAGCCAGATGAACCTTCAAGATCAGTGAAGGAAGGGAGCAATCTGACTTTATCCGTCAGAGGGCCTGGCTAGCTGATTTCACCTGTCAAACAATCATTCTGGGAACTGAATGGTTACATTTTCGGCTGCCATTTGAATTCTTCATGTCCTCTCAGGCGACAGTCGTTTTTAGGGGGTGGAATATTTTCTTCCAAGCCGACAAGCAATAATAATTTTGTGGTCAATCTGTCGTAAACATAATAGATATTGTGAGAGAAAAAACATTGATCTTGAAAGTAGTTTGCTTTATATCAAGTCGTAAAGACTGGCAACAGCATTTTGCACATTTCAATGAGAACGAGCCATCAGTGATACATTTTAGTCTTTAGTTTGAACAAAGACATCCTTCTGAAACCATTTGCATAATTAGTAACTAAGGTAATACTTCAATAGCTCCCCGAGGCAGGATATTTGCAACATGTGATTTGGAGAGAGGAGATACTGAATTTTTTTTCATTCGCACGCTAGCGCGCTCGCATCAGTTTTGGGGCCCTCAAAGGATGTCATCATTTATTGTTTATTCTAAAACCTTTTTGTAGAAATTTGCTATAGTCTCGGACTCCGGGCACCAGTTCCTTCCCTACATGACGCAATGTGAAAATAAAAGACAACAAAATGAGTCACACTCTGTTTTCTCATTAACACACCAGATTATTTAATACGCAAATGTGATCAAATATGTACAAAGTTGGGCTTCTTTTTTCTTGAGCACACAGAGGATTGTTGCCCCGTCACAACCCGACATGCCATACAGAATGTTTTGTTGTATGTTGTTTGGCCTAGGATATCATAGTCCAGTGAGGTTACAACAGAAACACTTCTACAGCGAAGAGCACAATGCCCATGACCACGAATTCAACTTACGTACTGACAGAACAATGTCAAAACACACTACACAGGGAGTTGACTGGAGGACAGATATAGGCTGACAAGTTTAGAAGACAGGACAAACTGTCAAAGACTGACACGACTTAAACAGACAGGTAGAAATTGTCTTGTAAAAAATGTTTACTTACTCTTTTCCTTAAGAAAATAAGAATTAAAATCTAGATTCTTCTATATCCATGTTGATGGAAGTCTTAAACTTGTCTTAAAGATATTCCTATACTTCCCAATAAACTAGAAAAAACTACAAAACTATATTTGAAGCTGAAACATTTCAGAATATGCAATAAGTACAAGCTAAAACTGACGAACCTAATTAAGTAAGACAATTAAAGAGAGCATCAGAAAACTAATAAACATTACTTGGATAAATTAACAAAATAACACAG